>NC_133517.1:47285000-47885000 GCF_049354715.1 Callithrix jacchus
CTCTCTAATTTTTGTGTGATCTCATTTTTAAATTTGGAATTAGATCAAAGCTTATTAAAAAGGAGCAGATGCTTCCCAGTAGTAGATGCTGTTGTTCCTTTGCTTTGTTCTGTATTGACAGCATGGATTTCTATATTTCTCTGATTATTTATCATTGTTTATGTTTTAGTTTGGTTCAAAATCAACAAATATTGACTCTTTTAACTCTCTAAATAGCATTGTGGGGCTAGCATTATTATATGTTAATTTGAACCACATGAAATCGCTGTGTTTGAAGATAAACAAAAGTAATTGAATCCTGGCAGATTTAATATGATTCATCCTAGCATACTTGATGGCTCCATGCTAGAGATCTCAAACAAGTGACTTTGCTTAAGGTTACCTAAACATATGAAGTAGAATCAGTTTCAGCGTGTTCTTTTCCCTAAAACATAGTCATTTCTCTTTTTAAAAAGTATTAACCAACATCTAAAACCTGTTTCTGTTTCTCAATTGGAAATATTTAGGTCTAAATCGCATCATCTAATGTATAACACATGTATAAAACTCTTCTTCACAGAGCATACATGCTGCATTTGTGTTGTTTGACCATGAGGCAGGCTATTCCATGTTTCCCTGTGTACATACGGGTTATTTGTGACTATATCTTTTTAGATAAGAAATTACTATTATTATTATTTATAGAACTGAACGGCATAATTTTTATATTTTATTACTTTGTGTGTTATATTGAAAAAACCTAATGTATAAAGGGGTCCATATTATTTTACTTCAATACTATTATGTCTGGTAGGTGCTGTAACTAATCAGACCAAAAAGGAAGGAGTCATGGTACAGGATCTAAGTCCTGGGAGCTGGTTCTATCTAATAAGATCACAAATAATGGAAAACGTTATTGTAGTCTAGGAAGAAAGTCTATACCAGAGGAAAGTTCCTGAGCTTATAACTGTTGAAATAAATTTATTGTTTTAATAGCTCAATTCTTCTTACCTTCCTGTATTGGTGTTCCTTCTGATGTATTATAACTTCACTATGAGTAGGGTGTCCTGTAGCTCTGCTTGACTCTGGGTTCTCCATGTAACTTGCTTTAAGCCAAAAGAATGAGGTAGAAGTGAAGGTATGCCTGCTTCAAGCCCAGGACTCATGAACCTTGTGTTTTTCTGCCTGTACTCTAGACAAAT
Organism: Callithrix jacchus; assembly: GCF_049354715.1. Lineage (NCBI taxonomy): Eukaryota > Metazoa > Chordata > Mammalia > Primates > Cebidae > Callithrix > Callithrix jacchus. Next base: position 47,286,182 of record NC_133517.1, read on the forward strand.
GGTTCTCAACTAGGAGCAGTTTTTTCCCTAGGGGAATTTGGCAGTATCTATGAGCATTTTTGGCCACAACTTAGGGTATTCTACTGGCACCCAATGGGTACTGGTCCAGGATCCTGTGGAGCATCCTATAATAAGGTAACTCTCCATAACAAAAAATATTCAACCGAAAACATCAATAGAGATGAGTTTTAAAAAATTTGCAGACTCTTGTCATCACCACAAGAAGGATATACCTGAGATACCCCTCAAGTTTTAGGGGGAGGATGAGAGATGCATGGAGTAACACTAACCTGCAGAAACGTGTAAACCCAATCAAGATCAACGAGCACCAAGCCTTGTGACTCATGAGATTTAATAATAAGTAATTTTCAGTTGAATAACTGAGTTTTAAGGTGGATTATTTTGCAGCAATACCTAATTGATAGAACCTTGTAGCAAAGGAAAGCTAAATATTGGATGGCAGAGTCATAGTCAATATACCATGTTAACCAATTACTCACCAAAAGATAAAAATTTAAATCGTTCTACTATAAGGACACATGTACACGAATGTTCATTGCAGCACTGTTTACAATAGCAAAGACCTGGAATCAAATGCCCATTGATAATAGACTGGATTGGAAAAATGTGGCACATATACACCATGGAATATTATGCAGCAATCAGAAATGATGAGTTCGTGTCGTTTGTAGGGACATGGATGAATCTGGAAAACATCATCCTCAGCAAACTGACACAAGAACAGAAAATGAAACACCGCATATTCTCACTCATAGGTGGATGATGAAAAATGAGAACACATGGACACAGAAAGGGGAGTACTAAACACTGGGGTCTATTGGGGGGAAAAGGGGAGGGCCAGTGGGAGGGGGAGGTGGGGAGGGATAGCCTGGGGAGAAATGCCAAATGTGGGTGAAGGGGAGAAGAAAAGCAAAGCACACTGCCATGTGTGTACCTACGCAACTGTCTTGCATGCTCTGCTCATGTACCCCAAAACCTATAATCCAATAAAAAATAAAAAAAAAATTAATCTATCACACTTCCTACACACCATCAATGGAATAATTTTTTTTTTAAAAAAACTTTTTCTTTGAAAATAAATGCAGTGTTAAGGTTTCACAAATCAAAGGATAAAGAATTCTGGTATATTACCATAGATGAGAACATTGCTTCTAATTAAACTAAGCACTTGCTAGTAAAGATAATATATAAAATTTTAGTTAAATCCACATTTATTTAGTGCCATAAGTGCCTGGTATCCTCATGAACACTGTAATTGTAAAGAAAAATTAAACATGGCTTCTGCTCACGATAAGCGTCCCATACAGCTGTAGTATTCAAAATACTTGGCTTCATTCAAGTATTTTTCACTAGTGGATATTTTATTATTGTTTTAGAAAGAGTATCTAACTTAAAACAAGCAAATATATTTTTGGAAGCAGAATTATAGCTGGAAATATTAATTGTTGCATTTTCTGTGTTTTTGTTCCACCTTTGTACTGTCTAGTGGCAGTGGGGTAGGGGAGGGCAATCTTTGCCTTTTCAAGCCAATATTGGAAAAGAAAAAAAAGACTCAAAAAGATGCATATTCAAGCACAAGTCAGAAAGGCATACATATGTATTTATGAAGGCATATTTTTGGTAATCAGAGACTAACAAGACAAGGGTAGTGGGAAGGTGGGACTGCCACGGAAAAGAGAAATGGCTGGGCTTGATTCCTTAAAGGGGAAGAAAGGGCTGAATATTCCTCCTATAAGCACTGGGATTAATGATGAAGGGGCTCATTATTGGTTCTTCTCCAATATGTATTTTACTTCCTCCCTGGTGACGCTCTGCTGATAGACAAACCGAAGTTCCTAGTTCTAGATACTGGTGTTTCACAGAATAAAAATTAGAGGACTTGGACTCCTTGTGTGGAGACAGGGATGAAAAAAATCTCATTTGCATTTTTCTTATGACCAGGTACAGTTGGGGACACAATAACACCGTGGTTTTTTATAGTGGTGATGCAAATGTAATCATGTTTTTCTTGCTACGTTTAGCCTACTTTCTATTTTTACCTGTGACACATTTATATACATATTTCATGCTAATTACATATTTAAAACTTTCTCGTTACCTTTTCATTTTTAAATTATTCTTTGTCAATTGCATATATAATTAAGTTTGTGATTTTTGCCTACCAATGTCTAAAAATACAAAATCTTAGAAATGTGCTTTTCTTGTATCCATAGCTATCCAACATATTTCCATAGCAGCAAGGCATGGTAACGTGATTCCTATACCTTCCATAACACAAGGGCTGAACCTGGATTTTAGCAGATGGAGTATGTATCATTTCCAATTGCAGTAACATTAGACCTGATGTGGTGAATAGACCCTAGGGGTCTGCCCATGATGCCCACCTCTTGATTTTCATGTCTGTTTTAAATACTCTGTGGAAAAAGGATGGATTTATCCCCTTCCTGCAAATTTGGTTCAGCTATCAAGACATGATCACACATAGACACACACATACACACACACAGCATAGGCACACACAGAATAAAAAGTCTTATTTCTTGTACAAGGCTAGCTTCCCAACCTGGTCCAAACATGGCCTAAGAGAACAGGGAAGGAAGACTGGAACAGGAGTTGCTATGCTTGTCAGAGAGTGGAAGTGGGGTTAAGGTTCCCCTCCCGCCCCAGCAGGGTTTGTGTGGAGTAAACCTCCCACTGGCTCCAAAGGAAGAAGCACCCATGCCTTCTCTTCAGTTGGCTCAGATGCAAGCAGAAGGGAAGGAGGAGAGGTGAGGCATGTCTTCAATCAAATATCAAAAAATGAATTCAGACTGTTGATTACCCTGTTTCTATGTAATGCCCTCCCCCTGAGTGTGGGTGAGAACTGTGACTCATTTTAAATAAATACAATATAGAAAATGTGGTGACTCATTACTCTTGTGATTACATTATATGATGTAGTAAAGGTGATGGGATATTACGCCCATGATCATAGTATGATATATATGCATGTATAACTCCAAGCAGACTCCCTTTTCTCTCTTGCTGTCCTGAAAGCAGCAAGTCTGTATGTTGTGAGCTACCTATGGAGAAGCACACAACTGGGAACTTTGGGAAGCCTCTAGAAATTGAGGGCTTTAGCCCTCCAATTTCAAAGAATTAAATTTTTCCAATAAACATAAGCACATAATTTGGCAAGAACCCTGAGCCCCAGATAAGAAGACTCTAGCCCAGCTGAAACCTGGGTTGCTGTTTGTGAGACCCTGAAGCAGAGAACCCTCTCAAGCTCCTGATCCACAGGAATTGGGGCATAATTAATGTGTGCTGTTTTCAGTTGTTAAGTGTGCTGGAAAATGTTATGCAGCAATAGAGAATATACCAAAGGATTATAATTTTTTCTAGTCCACTCCCTTTATCTTTCACTGTGAGGAAAATATATATGATTTGTAAAAAAGGTATTTCATAGGAATGTTTTTATTTTGTTTGGGTAGATGGCAAATAGAGTCAGAAGTGGAAGTCCTTAAAAATAGCAGTGAGTTTCAGGATAAAATTTATAAAAAAGTACGTAAGAATAAGAGAGATTAGAAATTTATGTAAATAAGTATAGCATCAGAAGTGACTTCAAGTAGCAGTCTGCAGGGCATAAGCACATTATAGATACCATGAAAGGATAATCAATAAAATGTCCTAGTTAACTAGATGTAGGCATAAAGTAGATGAAGGAATAAAAAATAATTCAGAAATTTTTGATTCAGGGTGATGTGGAAAGTAGCTAAATTATTGATAGAAATTGGATAATCAGAGAGAGAACTTGACGTGAGTTTTACATTAAATATGTTAAATTTGGATTGACCAGAAACAGAGTTGAGGCCCAAGACTAACATACATTGACAAAACTGACATGTATTGACCCCTTCTAAGTATATAGATTTGTAAGAAGCCCAGGACATAAGCTGATGAGTAAGTTATGTTCTCAGCTTTTGAGATGTTTGCACTCTTGTTCAGGCAGACGAATGCCAGGAGTGCATTCATATAGAATACAAGTTCTAAGATAGAGTAGTATCAAAATGCTGAGAAGCAAAAGGGTTGGACAACTCTCTCTCATCCTTCAAGGCTCAGATAAGGTAGAGCTATTAACTGAGTGGAGTTTTCCTTGACCACTGTCTTCTCTGTCCCTTGTTTGTCTCTGTAAAGCTCTATTATAGCACCTCTTCTAATGGAATTATTTGTTCTCATATCTGGTGCTTTTTTTTTTAAACTAGATTGTGAGTTCTCTGAGAGCTGAGCAGCCTCTTTTTTTTTCTTTCTCATCTTTGTATTCCTGGTGCCCAGAATAGCATGTGCCACAATGTTATACATTCAAGAAATGCATGTTGCATGCATTATGGCTGGGGGGGGCGGGTAATTCACTTGATTAAAGTATGATTTACATAAGGGAGAGAGGTTCTGTCCATAGGAAAACCTGGAGCCTGAGGACTACATCTTCAACAGTCCATTCAGAAAACACATCAGGAGCACCCATTGCATGCAATGTGGCAAGCCCATTAAAGTTTTGCCTTTTTATAGAATGGGACTGTAGATGTGTCAAGAGTGAAATGAGCACTTTTTATCAAAGGATGTTTATTGGAGTTGGGCACTTATAACCATCCACACTTTAGATGTCTTCATGACTCAGATATTTGGCCTACTACCTTGCATCCTGGAGGCATTGTCCCTGCTATATCAAGCACACATGGTTTCAATGCCTTGTCCTGATATGCAATATATGAGGACTTGCAGAAGTCAAGCTACATGCCAAATACAATTTGAGAAAAACATCCCACATACTTCAGAGTAGAGACTATTGCTTACCAGGGAAAATAATTACTTTTATAGATCGAAAGGTCCCTTAAGGCTTCATCTTTGTTCTTTCTTTACAATTGGAAACTAACTTCTGAAGTTTTATATTGCTTTCTTTTCCCTACATCCCCAAAGACAGATTTTGTGATTAAAAAAAAATGTTTTATTGAGTTATCTTGCCACCAAAAATGTGCCTCTAAATTTGGATTTATTATTACAGATTTTTAAAAAATTGAAGTGACATGTGTAAGATAGCAATATCAGGGCATGCTAATTCCTTTCTCTATTTCTGAATTCTGCTTAAAAGGGCCAGCAAGTCATCTAAAACAATAACTGTTTTTTCTGCAATTAATAAGATGTAGGAAATTAGTACACTCGAAAGTCTAATAAGAGGTTAATAATTTTCATTACTAATACTAGGGTGGAGAAAGACATCACCAGCCCCACTGCTTCATCTCTATGAAGAACAGTTCTGTCACTGCATCACATTTTAGTGCACTGGTACATGACCAGGGTTTGTGATAATCACTCCAAGTGGTTACTCTGAGCAGCAGTGTCTTCCCATTTTCTTTCCAGAGACTGGCTCATGCATACATGTGCAACAAATCCCGACCACTAAAACAAGAAGAAAAGATTGCTAGCGTGTCTCTGGGCATCTTGCTCATCTTTAGTAAAGAAACAGAGGAACTATAAACTGTTTTCTGATTTGGGAGAGCTACTGTCTTAAAGTAATGCCTGGCACTATTGAAATAAGCCACAGCATGAAGCTGCCACCCTTAAAGAATAGCACAGCTAAGAAACATGATGGAGAAGAGCAACTGGTGTCACTGTATCCAAACTTGGCATTGCTCTACCTCTGGAATTCTAGTTATGTGAGATAAATATATTTACTTATTTAAGCCAATTTGAAGTAGCATATTGTTACTTATGTTGAAGCCTTCCTAAGTGATACAGAATGTGGCAAAATGAAGGAGAGTACCCAAGGGAACATACCCTAAAAGGTATATTTGCTGAGTGGAGACAGCAGAGGGGGAAAGTGAGAATTCCCTACTCTGGAACACACCTATTCTAGGCTAGGAAGTGGGTGACCATTGGTGAAGCATTTGCCAACATTCTTTTAAACTGTTGCCTGTTGTACATTGGGACTTAGCTCAGTTTCTACACAGATTCTAGAGTTTGGAAAACCACAGGGAAGTTTGAAACATTGAAATGATGTAATGCTGCCTAATGCTATTGGCAAATTCCTAAAAGAAAAGATTTAGCTAAATATGGTCAAACCAAATGCATATAGGAGAGAAACATGACTTACATGACTTAAGGAAAGTTACATCTTTGATTTATAACCAAGTCCACTGATAAGTAGAATAGCCAAATTCTATACTCCTAACTAGAGTTAATCTAAATGTCAACAGAGAGAGGGCAATTTTGCAGGTTACCATGGTGGGATTTCATTCAAGTTAGTCACTCTCTATTGGAAAATAGGCCAATCCTAAGAAAAAGATTAGATTATTCGTGGCGCCTCTCCACCAAAGACAGTTATTTCACATTCCTTCAGGGCAGAGGTTATTCATCTGGGGCCAACAGAGAAGGGAAGGACACATTAGTGCATAGCCAGAAACAGGCATTTACATATTCAAAGATCACATGTAAATTAAGATATTTAATTGTGGACTGGAAGAAAAATGCCTGAAACCTAATAAATTTTTATGAGAACTGCATTTTCCTGTGGAAATACCCTTGCCATAAAAATTTCAGCAACTTAAAATGGTCTGTTGAAGCTTTTCTCTACAAGGTCTGTCTTTACACCACTTGCCTCAGGTATGATCATAGGGGAAAATATACAAGGATTTATATGCACAGGACAGAATAATGCTGCTAGGTTGGCTGATTAAAAAACATATTATTTTTCTGGGGAATTAAATATTTTCTTGTCTCTCCAACAGAATATATATAGTGTGGGCTAATGACTCTCAAGTTTAATTTCTCATTCTTCCTTTATTACAACTGGAATTTTATTTAATATTATTATCATGTCCCATCTGCCCTTTTTATACAGTTGTTTTAGGAGTAGATCCCTCATCTTTTAGCCTTAGGTTGCCAGGAGCAATATCTGAACCTGATAGAGAGGACTACATGTAAGGCAGGAGCTTCACACCAGGGTCTGTATACAGAAGACATTTTGATCTTTCATCAGGAAAGATATGAATGTGTCTATGTAGATGTTGGAAGTTTTAGAAGTATCTGTAGATACTGTTCGGCTAAAGAAGTGAACTCTAATGGCAATCATGGATGACTTCTCAATATACTTCTACCCTCAAATGATTAACACAAAACAACCATGATACTCTCATTTCTTTTATCAGTTCAAGGCAATGAAACTTCAATGGAGTTTCGCTATTGTGCTTCTGGAAATGGTTGTCTTCTTCTTTGAAACACACACAATATAATATGGTTTCATTGCTGACTCCAGAAGTTATCTCTCTGGTAATAATGTTTGGAATTTTCTGTAGCTGCCTTGCTACATATTGAGGATCAGTCTGGCACAAAGACAAGGGCAGTCCAACACGAATGACAGAAACATAAAGCTGGAGCCCTGATGTAGAGTATCTCCCTGACTCTATACTCTATTAGACTCCGTGTTGTAAAATAATACATTTCATCATCGTTTAGTTCATTTTGAGTTGGGTCTTCTCTTATCTGGAGTCCAAATATACTAGCCTGTAAGTAGTTTTTCTATCTGTAGGCTGTCTTGATTTCCTACTCCAATGGGACCTGGTGTTTGATTTTATCTGCATATATTCATGGGATGTATATCAGGGATGGGGTTGCTGGATTTAGCAAAGGAAAATACAGGATACTTAGTCTGGATTTCAGATAAACACATATTTCATAAGACGTACTTACGATGAAAGTCAAATTTAATTTGACATCCATGTGTTGCCTGGCAACCCAAACAAGGATACGTTGGCGATAAGTTATAAATGGATATTTTTTATGTCCCAGGCTATTCTGGTTACTCACCAGAAAAGGGATCACATTGTTTATGGGTGACATTAAGGATGAAGGAGATCAGATTTCCCTAGCACTCCTGTTTATATTTGGGCTACAGAATTTAGATTACGTGTCAGCAAACTTTTGCTGTAAAGGGCTAGATAATAAATATTTTAGGCTTTGCAGGCCTTATGGTTTCTGTTGCAACTACTCATTTCTATATTACAGCTTGAAAGCTGCCATAGACAATACATAAATGAATAAGCATGGCTGTGTTCCAATACAACTTTATTCACAAAAACAGATGGTGGGCCAGATTTGGCTGTAGTTTGCTGATCCCTGATCTAGACCATTCAATAGGAATTGGTAATGAGACGTGGTTTGAGTTTGCAATTTCAGAACACCTCCTTAATACTTCATCTCTGATCCTACAATGTGCTAGATTGAGTTGTTCAGCTGAAGAATTTTGTATAAAGTCCAGGATAATTTTCATAGTGTGTAATGTTGCCTGTATGACAACAATGGAATTACATAGAAAGTTTCTTTTAAATAGAGAAATAAAGAATGAAACTAGAGGGGAATGGTAGATGGCAAATACACTTGTAGGGACCACAACATAAGCGACATAAACCATTATCCTCGTTTCGAAGGGATTATGCTTCTCTGGAATAAATTGTATTTATGCAAGCAATACAAGAATATTTTATATTAAACATATAATACCAACTATATGAGTTGTATCAGGTCATAAGAACAGCAAAATATGAGCAAAGTTTGTTTGTAAATGAGTAGCATATTCAGGTGCTGTATATCAGAAGCTTTAAATTCCAATTCATGGTGCAAAAGATTGACTAAAGCTATATCTCTAGAGCACAGACAAAAAGTATAAATAGATAAGAATAAATACAGAGAAAATGAGGCAAAGGTAATAAATGTTTTAGGGGACAACAGAACTTATGACCAGAATACATAATACAAAATAATAGCAGAACTTTTTTCTGAACTGAAAATAACATAGTTACAGATATTTATGAAAAACAGATATTTATTACCTAGCTGTACTTAGGCAATATTTCAAAATATCTTATAATCGTCCAAATAAATTAAAAAGGAGTTTAACTTCTGTAGACATTAGACTTCTTTCTACAAGGTTAGCTTCCAGAAAACAATAAAATGAAATGCACAACTCACACTGTTTTTGCATAACCAAATTAATTTTCATGTGCAAAATGTATAACCAAATTGTTTTAGATGTTTATATAAATAAAAGCAGGTTTGCTATCAAGTTATGTTTCCTAAATAGATGGCTTTTAATTATTGAATCTAAGTTTGGTACCTAAGAGTGGGGATAAAAAAGAATCTAACAATTACAGAATCTAAGAACCAGAGGTAAAAGGGACTTAGGATAAATATTTATGCTAAAAAAGCAAATAGAATTACTTAAATAGTTATGGAATTTGGTTTCAAAATTGCATATATAAAATTAAATGATGAAGTATCTATATGTTGAAAAGAGTTTAAAAAACTATAGGTTTATACTCTTTGAATTGCACTGCAGAAGACCAGGAAAATTGCAGGAGAGTGAGAAATAGTAAACAGAAGAATATAGAAATACAGAGGAATCCATAGAGTGTCTTTAACTAACTTTAACCAAAAAGTCCTTGTTTTATTTTGAAAATTAAACACAGTGGTTTATGCCTTGTTTTATTTTGAAAATTAAACACAGTGGCTCATGCCTGTGATCCCAGCATTTTGGGAGGCTGAGGTGGGTGAATCACAAGGTCAGGAGATTGTGAACAACCTGGCCAATAAGGTGAAACCCATCTCTACTAAAAATACAAAAGTTAGCCAGGAGTGGTGGTGGGTTGCCTATAATCCCAGTTACTAGGGAGACTGAGCCAGGAGAATTGCTTCAATCTGGGAGGCGGAGGTTGCAGTGAGCTGAGATGGCTCAATTGCACTCCAACCTGGGTGACAGAGCGAGACTCCATCTAAAGAAATAAAAATTGATAAATATTATTTTGATTATTTAAAAATACTAGTCACTAATAAAATTAAAATCTGAATATATGCCATCTAAATTGTTACAGAAGTTACAGACAAAATTAATTTCTGTAGTCCCCCAAAATAAAATAGAATGGGAAAAATGTTTCTTAAACAAGAAATAAAGGAAGATAGTAATGTTCAAACCAAAATGAACTCTTTAAACCTCATTGTTTTCCAAATTACGTGTAAGAAGCAGCATAAAAGAAGACTCTGATTTATTATGTATTTTGACTTAGTCCTAAAACAAAATGTAGCCCTGACCTTCTCACACATCCTTTGGTCTTGTTCTTCATTTCCTCCATCCACATCTACTTCACCCTTCATATCTGCTTCATACTGTTGTCTTCTTTGCACCAATCTCAGCTGATGGAGACAAAAGCCATGACAAGGGCAGTGTACTCAATAGTACTGACTCAAGCTGCAGCACTGTGTGTCCATACCTAAGATCCTTCTGATCTGTGTGGTGGTCCCTATAGCAGTCTTCCTCTTTATTTCCCGAGAGTCAAAATATTATTAAAAGTTATTAAACTAAATATAAAAATAAAACATTATGAAACAACACTGATGAATTAAAGAACAAAACTTGATCGTATCTTGTTAATAATTAAAATGTATGTTGCAGTGCCATTGAACATAAAGATCAGGGTAAAGATATATTCAAGAAAATATGGACAGAAAGTGAGAGTGGCAATAATAATACCAAATATATTTTCCAAGGCCAAAACATTAAATAGGATATTCACTCTATATTGATAATTCATCATGAAGTTGAACAAAAACTAACTTTAGTGTGTCACACAACATATTAAAATGCTATATAAATTACATAAAAATAGGCCGGGTGCGGTGGCTCATGCCTATAATCCCAGCACTTTGGGAGGCCGAGGCAGGTGGATCACGAGGTCAAGAGATCGAGACCATCCTGGTCAACAAGGTGAAATCCTGTCTCTACTAAAAATACAAAAATTAGCTGGGCATGGTGTCGCACTCCTGTAGTCCTAGCTACTCGGGAGGCTGAGGCAGGAGAATTGCTTGAACCCAGAAGGTGGAGGTTGTGGTGAGACAAGATTGTGCCATTGCACTCCAGCCTGGGTAACAAGAGCGAAAATCCGTCTAAAAAAAAAAAATTACATAAAAATATATATCATAACAACAGGTAGAAATGTAAGGAAGAATAAACACTGCAGGTCAAATTGATAAAAAAAAGTTTTAGGGATATAGTAGATATGAATCATAAATTGCTAAAAATATCCTTCGGTAATGCTACTATATGGAAACTGTCCTATGGATTTAAGATGAGGATGATGAAAATGACAATAGCAATAAATAAATAATTTAATCTCCATTACAATGACCAGGAATTGTGCTAGATTTCTAAAAATGTCATCTTAATTTATTATCACAATAGACTGACAAGGTAGATATCACACATATTTAAAATGTGAGCAATCTGAGATTGTGGAAGGTTAAAGTAACTTGTCCTAGGTCAAGATACTCTTTCCAAAAAGTGGGCAAATTGTATTTGTCTAATTCTAGAGCTCATGCTTTTTCTACCATGAAGGATGCTTCTTATGCTCAAAGATATTCATCTTCCTGATAGGAATGGAGGAAAGATAAATTCCCAACAATAGTATAGTAATGGCTCTCCACTGAAATATTATACAGTAATGAAAATGGTGTTTATGAACTCTTTGTAATATTGTCTTAATTATTTCTATAAAAGTAGAATAGCATATGTATATGTGATTTATTCTAACTGTGCAAATAAATCCATTAAAACAACTTTTTGCATTTTAAAATAATAAATATGTTCTATTTTTGACAATTAACCATCAGAATCTACCCACCTAGTGTCTGAAAGCATTTTGGCAGATCCTATGAAACTTCAGATAGGAGGATTTGGGACATATGGAGTGTAATTTGTGGAAGAGTTGGGTAATGCCCTGACTCATAGAGAAATGCTATCAAAAAGATTTTTGAAATTTGGAAGACATCCTACCCTTAATATTTTTTGTTTCTAATTATGAATACTATCATTAACAATATTATTTAATAAAAATAAATTTTTTTAAAGACAACTTTGTAACAAACCTTGCTATAAAGACAAATGCTGCTTTTTATGCTTAGATGTTGTTTTTATTTAAATTTTTTATTTCCATAGGTTTTTTTGGGAACAGGTGGTATTTGGTTACATAAGTAAGTGATGATTTGTGAGATTTTGCTGGACCCATCACCTGATCAGTATACTCTGAACCCAGTTTGTAGTCTTTTATCCCCCACACCCTTCCCATCCTTTCCCCTGAGTCCCCAAAGTCCATTGTGTCTTTTCTTTTTTTCTTTTTCTTTTTTTTGAGATATAGTGTCTCACTCTGTCACCCAGTGCAGTGGCACGATCTCGTCTCACTGCAACCTCTGCCTCCCGGGTTGGAGCAATTCTCCTGCCTCAACCTCCTGAGTAGCTGGGATTACAGGAGTGTGCCACAACACCTGGCTAATTTTTGTAGTTTTAGTAGCGATGGGGTTTCACCATGTTGGTCAGGCTGGTCTCAAACTCCTGACCTCAGGTGATCCACCCTCCTCAACCTCCCAAAGTGCTGGGATTACAGGCATGAGCCACTTCACCTGGCCCATTGTGTCATTCTTATTATGCCTTTGCATTCTCATAGCTTAGTTTCCACTTACAAGTGAGAATGCATGATGTTTGGTTTGCCATTCCTGAGTTACTTCACTTAGAATAATAGTCTCCAATCTCATCCAGGTTGCTGTGAATGCCATTAATTTGTTCCTTTTTATGGCTAAGTAGTATTCCATTGTGAGTGTGTGTGTGTGTGTGTATATATATATATATATCTGTGAGATATACACGTGTGTGTGTGTGTATATATATATATATATATATATATATATATATATACACATATACACCACAGTTTCTTTATCCACTTGTTGATTGATGGGCATTTGGGTTGGTTCCAAATTTTTGCAATTGTGAATTGTGCTGCTATAAACGTGCGTGTGCAAGTATCTTCTTCATATAATGACTTATTTTTCTCTGTATAAATACCCAGAAGTGTAATTGCTGTATCAAATGGTATTTCTTCTTTAATTCTTTAAGGAATCTCCACACTGTTTTCCATAGTGGTTATGCTAGTTTACATTCCCACCAAAAAAGTAGAAGTGCTCCTTTTTCACTGCATCCATGCCAACATCTATTATTTTTTGATTTTTTGATCATGGCCATTCTGTTGGGAGTATACAGTATACCCTTTATGCTTAGATGTTTAAAAATAAAATATCTTTTTGTAAGCCACTATTTTATTTTTGTGAAGACAATTTGCAAAGAAATATAAAAATATAAAACAAATTATCTCATTGTCAGAAATGAGTGACATATTACCATTTTGGTGAATTCACTCTCAACCCTTTAGTGTAGTTTGTTTTATAGAATTTGACCTTACTCACCTTTCATTGAGCTAATTGGGTGTTGGGTCTTATTGCACATATTTTGTTTAGCACAGAGATGGGATTAGAATTTTGAGGTTGCCATTCATGACTACTCATATTTATCTAAATTGACCTAGTTACAAGAAGAAACATTCTATATTGGCCTTTCTTTTCCTAATAGAAGCTTGTATTCCCCTCCTCTCTAACTGGATAAATATCTGTGATTTTACAATCTGTTAGCAGTCTTTTTCCTGCATAGAGAGGGCTGGAAGCATCCTAACATCACATCAACAATTTTTGTTTGAAGCCTGGACCTTTAATTTAGTAAAATATGTGCCAACATGGTGAATCCTGCATCAAGTTTTATATTAAAAGGCAGGGGGAACCTTTATTGTTCAACTAGAACCCTGATGTATTGCTTTTCACTGTGTGTGGCTACACGTCTCGGAGCACGCTGAACTAGCCATCCAGGACTAAGCAAATATCTGTAACATATATAAAGATTTCCTTTCCTACTGACTCTGATACAGTACAGTTAGATTTCATGGCTGCTAGATAAATGATTTGCAAAATCAATGAAAGCATTGCAGGACCAGAGCTGGCATGCATTTCCCCTAATGATTTTGAAGCATGTTGCCTTCCAAATGAAGTCACCTTCCCTGCAGACCCAGCCACAGCTCTTGCTCCAGACATCGCAGAGGTCAATGATACTGATTAGCTAGTGATGCACAAAATGTCATACAACCTCTGCTTATGAAAGTTGCAAACTCATGTAGCCTTTTATGAGTACTCTTCATAGTTAATTAGAGATTGCAGTTCTGCTTAAGTACCACGTATTTAACATTCCTGATTTTTATATAGTGGAAGATTGATTTAGGATTTATTTTAAATTTTGAAAAATACTCAAATAAGACATCACTTAAGGAAAAGAACAGGCACAATATGAACAATAGGCTAACCATCCAGAGTGAAGTAATTCAATTATGGGATAAACCCTGATAGTAGGGTTTCTAGGAATAGACTAGTTACAATGGTTCTCTCTAAATGCAATTCTTCTTTTCTTCTAGTCTTTTCACATCTTCTAGAATAGTAGGCAAATATCACTGAATAAACAGTGAGACTGTATATTGTATTAAAGTGACCTAATCCATGAGCTACCTGTTTTATTTCATCAAGGGTCGTGCTCATGGTTTGATGTGCCAGGTAGCAAAGTAACAAAGCCTGTCATAGCAAAGAGAGGATAAAGGCAAGCTCTTCCAGAACCTTCTGAGCTAAAAATAATAAATTGTTGATTTTTCTCTGAATCTGATATAAAAACCTTGATCTTCAACCAATCCTTGCCCGTTTTGTGTGTGTGTGTGTGTGTGTGTGTGTGTGTGTGAAAATGTCAGAAACACAGAAAAACAGCTACTATTAAGGTCTGAGTCAGAGTTTGATATTCACATAATTCTCAGTTGGATATTTTTCAGTTCCAATTTCAGTTGGATATTTTTGTGTTCTGTTGTTTCCAGAAGTGACACTAGAGCACTGTAGCTAAGCTACTGTGTTTGAAAGGCCAAGGGTTCAGAGACATTTTGAACAGAAACAAACTAGAAAGCCAGAATAGATTGAGAGAGTATAGATCACATCAGATAGGCCCTGGTGTGTGTGAGGACACACACCTTGCAGGTCAAGGACACTTCAGCTTTCCAGCTGCTCTGGATATTTTCTTTAAAGTGGATCTGTAGAATCTGTTGTGTGGATGCAGTAAATGCAATGAAAGAGGAACAAAGAGTCTACAGTTACAAAATTATTTGCTGCTACAATACCCATATGCATGCACACACACATTGAGGAGCGGTGTTTATGTATCTTTTGAATTCAGTTCTCTTCTAACTATTCTAACTCACTATTTTTCACCTGGCCTGTTTCATCAGCCATCTAAATTATTTCCCAGTTGCTAGTACATTGTGTAAAATGTGTTACCATTAGACATAAATTTATTTATGTCATTTCTTGGAACTTTAAAACAAAATCCACATTCATAACTATGGTATATTTAAGCCAGACAGGAAATGTTGGCGCCTCTACCAGGTTAATAATTGGGCATTCTGTTAAAGCTGGACTTTAATTCAATCATTTAGATATGAGTCTGAGCATTCCTTGAGAAAGGGGGAGAGGGAAGCACTCAACCTCCTTCTATTTATCATGCACAATTCAGCTGTGGCCCCAATCTTGCATATCTCATTCTATCAACTTATTAATGAAAATTATTAATAAAAAGACTGACCTTTCTTAAAAGGGAGTTAGGATACTCCGAATTTATAATATAGCAATTCCAATGTTATGGGTTTACCCAAGAAAATGAAAATGTATGTCCACAAAAAGAATCATATGAACATGTTTATAAGTCTTATGATTTCCTGAAGCTGAAAAAAATTAATGTCTATTAGAAAAACAATGAGTAAACAAATTGTCATACAATCACACAATGGAATACTACTCAACAATAAAAAAGACTAAATAACCATTACAAAAACCACATGGACGAATTCCCAAAACTGTATGTTAAGTGAAAGAAACAAGACACCAAAATCTCTACATTGCATTCATCTCATAAAAAAACGATTTTTATATGAGACCCAAATGCAGGCAGGACTAATATAGGGCAAAACAGTAGGTATTGCATAGCAGAGAGAATTAGCTACAAGGGACATATGAAACTTTCTAGAAGATGGAGATATTTTATATATTGTTTTGTTATCAGAGATGATTCTGCAGGTATGTAAAATTGTCAAAATTTATCCCAGTGAACACATATGATTTATGCACTTCATTTTATGCAAATTTTATCTCAGCAGAAAGAAGCAGTTTGAAGCCATCTGTAGTAGCTCAAGCCTACTCCTCTGGGGTATCATCCTCTGTTCCAAGGAGCTAATCAGTTTTCTTTGTTAATGCATTCAGAACCTGTTCTGAGAAGAATCCTGGTAAACGTATTTTTTGTTGTTGTTGTTTAACATCATTGCCTTTGTAATAATTTACTAGCACCCAATGATCCTTCACAGTTCCTTATAAGTAAATGCTCTGAGCAACTACCCAGCTGGTGCAGTCCTAAATTTTGCTCTGAATCTGAGGATATTGATAAATTTATCCCAGCCTACCATGTAGCTTCATCTTTCATTCTGTTTACTACAAAGCCCATATTCATTTTAGCCACAAAGAACAGTTGATACTTCCTGGAAATAGCTTGTAATTTAAACATGCATACCTTGTTTCCTTCACTTACACTGTTTTGGGGATTCATCCGTGTTGTATGTAGCAGATATTTAGTCATTCTAGTGTCGAATAGTATTTCATTTTGTGTGACTGCATGACAATTTGTTGTGTTGCACAGCAGTGATGGAGCATGACTACCTGGGTTTGCATCTTTCCTTTATCACTCATCTATGTAAATTTTGCTAGATTTCTTAACCCTTCTGTGCCTCAGTCTCCATTTATGTAAATTGGGAATAATAACAGTACCTATCTTATAGGGTTTTATGAGTCCTAAATGAGTTTGCATGTGTATGTGGCCCAGAATGTAGTCTGACACATAGTATAATATAAATGTTAATTGTTATTCATGTTTTAGTGTTATTATTTGTGCTTTCATGCCATTGCACTTATTATTCCTTTTCCCTTGGCTTGAATTCTCTGCCTCTTGATTATGTAGTCATCATTCAAAATCCAGCTGTATTTTCACTTCTTGACTCTCCAAGAAGAGTTAGTGAATCATTGCATCTTATATGCTTTCATAACATTTCATGCATAAATGTGTTAGAGTGTTTTCTTATTGTTATTATAATTATTAGTTTATATATCCATCTCCACAGTAATTACGAGCCTCTCTGTGACAGAAAAGAAGCCCTATTCATATTTTTAGCTCATAATTCTCAATAAATGATGAACCAATAAATCAGAAGATGCCTGAATAATTTGAGACTTAGTCCACTTTAATAATTCAGTTCAACAGCACTGCACACTGTGAATCATACCTTGAAGATACACAGATGGACAAACAGCAGTTCCAGCTCATAAGGGACATGCTATTCAGAACAACAGATGAAGCCATAAGCAAACAATAACTGCTTGATTGATTTTTAGAGGAAATGATTGGGGTGTATTCTTCAAATACAGTGCGGATGCAATACAATGCTGTGCTCTACACCTGTTAATTGGCTTTTCCTCAAATTGATAGGATTTTTTTTTAAACCACTAATAGAGAAAAATATACAGGAAGGCCCCACAGACACCCTACCCACGTTGGCTCACAAGCTTATTGCTCTTGCTCTTCCACATTGCTCAGCTTTCCAACACCTGTGCTTTGCTGGGAAGGAGAGGTGAAAAAAAGAATGAGCTGGACATGAATGCTAGGACACCAGAGCAGGTGCTGGCTAGCTGAATGGAGACTGAAAGGTAAATTGTGGGGGCCCTCAGAGTGACAGACCAGCAGCTACTACCTGGGTTTTAGAATAGAAACTATATCAAATGTGATAAGATTTGCATTTATTTCAAGGGAAAAAGCAGTCCAGTCTATGTAGGACAATCTGCCCAGGGGCAAACCCCTAACTAAAAGTATTTTTAGCTAGACTGACATATGTGGGAAAAGTAGCACCCAGGTCAAATTTGGAGATGTTAATAAGTTAATTATTCATTGCATTAACAGGCATTTATTGAGCAAACACTAGGGCCTACATTGTCCTGGCCTTAAGGAAACGAAGGTGAATAAGGAGATATCCTGACCAGTACATATATACACATGTATTATATTATATACACATATATATATATTTTAGCTCCCATATGTGCGTATGTGTGTGCGTGTGTGCGTGTGTGTGTGTGTGTGGTTTTCTTTTAACTTTTAGTGATGTGTAATAATTGCACATATTTATGAGATACAGAAGAATATTTCAATATATGTATACAGTACATAATGATGAAATCAAGGTAGTAAGCGTATTCATCACCTCTAACTTTGCCCATTTCTTCACGTTGTGAGCATTCAAAATCTTCTCTTCCAGCTTTTTGAAAATCTATGCTGTATTGTTAACCATAGTCACCCTACCATGCTAAGTAACACTAAAACGTACTCCTCCTATATTGCTGTAACTTTGTATTCATTAATGGATCTCTTTATATCCTCCCCACTCCTTCACACCTTGAGGGACTTTTATTTACTTTCTACTTGTATGAGAATAACTTTTTTTGTTTTTTAGCTCTCATATTTGAGTGAAACCATGCAGTATCTCTGTTCCTGACTTATTTCACCTAATATAACATCCTCCAGGGGCATCCACATCAATAACAGGATTTTGTTCTTTTTTATGGCTGAATAGTATTTCATTATGTATGTATATACCACATTTTCTTTATTTATTCATGCATTGATGGACTCTTGAGTTGATTCTATATCTTTGCTATTGTGAATAGTGCTGCAGTAAACATGATAGTGCAGGTATTCCTTTGATATATTTTCTTTTCTTTGGATAAGTACCCAGAACTGAGATTACTGGGTTATATGGTAGTTCTGTTTTAGTTTTTTGAGAAAATTCCATACTGTTTTTCATAATGACTGTACTAATCTGCATTCCCTCCAACAATGTGTAAACATTCTCTTTTCTTTGCATTCTCACCAACATTTGCTATTTTTGTTGTCTTTTTGATGATAAGCTTCTTCACTGGGGTGAGGTGGTTTCTCGCTGGCATTTCAATTTGCATTTTTCTGGTAATCGGTCATGTTGAGCAGTTTTCATGTACTCATTGGCCATTCGTGTGTCTTCTGTTGAAAAATGTCCATTCAGATCCTTTGCCCATATTTACGATTTTTTGCTGTTGTTTTAGTTTCTTGTATATTCTAGATATACATATATGTGTTTTATTTCCTCATTCATACATTACAAATGTTTATAAGCTTTTGAGGAAACAAGCACTATGTTAAACATAAAATATAATTGTAAGATACATTCCAGTATTTGAAACGTAATATGAAGAAAACGTGTGTTCCAAAATTGAGGAATTATTTTCTGCAGTATATTATACATTATACATACCTAAAACATGTATAACATATTTATATAATGTTTAAAGCATTCAAATAAATGATATTTGAATGACACTTAAGTGCTCAGTGTTTTCCACACATGATCTTATTTATACCCTCACCGCAATGATACCACAGTGGATCACACCTTGAGCATATACAATGTGCTGACATTTTGTATGTGTCTTACTCACAACTCTATCAGCCAGGTGTTATATTTTAGATGAGAAAATGAAGGCAAACTCCCCAAGCTCATTGAAATACTTGCCCATGGTCATATACAGTGAGTGGCTAAGCCAGGATATTGACCCAGACAGGATCCATGTATTTTTGCTCTAGCCATTAGACATACTAGTTCTTAAGGGAGGATTTTATCCCTGTTTCACAAATGAAGAAACCAGAGGTCAGAGAGGGTGAGTATGTTGTCTGCCACCATACTGTTCATAAAAAGTTAAACCTGAATTTTAACCCAAACTTGTGAATTCTAGTACCTGTACTTTTTAAAAATGTGAAAATGCTTTCTAAAAATACCTATATTTTTTAAAAAGGTGAAGCAGTACATTTTCCTATTTACTCATTCACAAAAGCATTAATGAGTGAGTATATAAATAAAGCTTTAGTGAATGAGTAAATAAGCAAATGTATCACTTCACAATCATTTTTATTTTAAATATTGGCATATGCTGTCTTTACGTAATGCCTTTCTGTGGTGCATCTCCAGGGTTATACTGTGTTGGTCTGGGACTATATTTGGGTATGAAAACTTTGCATGATACCTCTTAAATCACACTTGAGGCAATTTATGGGCAATCCTGGCTCTGAAACACATTGCCCCTGAATGCTAAGCTACATGTCATTAGTATAAACCAGTAGCTTTAGCTCATATAGACAAATCTGTAACATTTTAGCCTTCAGCATACAATGCATTTTAATGTACTTCACAAATTATTGCCACAAAGCACATTTAATTTGCTCTTTTAAATGGATTACAAGAACATTCTTGTTTGAGAATTTTTGCTAATGGCAATTTTGTTGTGTGTAGAAATTAATATGGGGTACCCTCACTTTTCAGCTACAGAACACTCCTAAGCTATAAAAATGCAACTAGAGCAATATTTTCTCATGTAACAATGTTACATTTTAAAGTAACACTAAAATCATTATTAAGAATTTTTTCTGACCTTGTAAAGTTAACCTACTTGCTTATTTTATTATCTTTTTCTTACTGCTCAAATAACTTGCCTTGTCTGAAGAGCCTTAATTTCCATCTTTCACAGAAATGTTTTCTGAAAGCCATGAGAACATACATTTTTCACATGTAATTAACAAAGAGAGTACTTCTTGGTACTATCACAAAAACATCTTGAGAGGAAATTGGAAAAAATCTAATATAATTTAAAAAATTTAATTTTTAATTTATATGACCTAAGATACTTTTAAGGGATTCATTTTTATGTTTTAGGTGAAGGGTTATATAGAGTTAATGCCTTCTATTTTTGCTTTCTCTGGAATGTATGAGATGATAATATTGCTTTCTTATTGCTGTTGCCACAAACTGTTATAACACTGTAACACAGCACTGAAACACACACACACATACACACACACAAACACGCACATGCACACTCCTTATCTTACAGTGCTGGAGGTCAGAAGTCTTCATGGAGCTATAATTAAGGAGTCGGCCATGTTTCTGCTGAAAGCTTTTAGGGAAAATTCATCCTTTCCCCAGCTACTGGAGGCCACCTGCCTTCCTTGGCTAATGGCTGCTTCGTCCATCTTCAGTCAGCAGGGTAGCAATTTCAGATCTCTCTTTGACCTGCTGCCTCCCTCTTCCACTTGTAAAAACGCTAATGATCACATTTTACCCAATCTGATAAGCTAGAATACTCTCCCTATATCAAGATTTTTAATCACATCTGTAAGGAAGTCTTTTTGCCTTATAAAATAATATATTCATAGGTTCTGAAGATTAGGACTAAGACATTTCTGTGGGATCACCATTCTGCCTATCACGAGAGCTTAGGAGCAAATATTTGCAATTTCTCTCTTCTTATAATATGAAGTAGCCCATTAGATAGACAGATGGTTATTGGACATACGGGGTATGTCAGGATATTGACTGTTGGTGAAATTCATTTGTGAGTTTGTCCTCTTATAACTGTAAACACTGGAGTCAAATGAATGGAAGTTTTTCTCATATGTGAAGCCAAAGCTATCATTTATCAAAATTCCTCATCAACCAGATATTTTTACAGCACTTTAGCTGAGGATACCAGATAATTGAGCAACTTCCTTTTTAGTCATTTGATATTAATGTTTCAGGCATTTTGCACATTTTTAATAAACAGCTTGAGTGCATGAAACATCTCCAACTAAAATTCAAATCTATTTAATACAGGGCTGTATAAATATATACATGTATTTAATAAAGGCTATACACACACACACACACACACACACATATATGAATTAGAACCAGGAGAATGCCAGCAGGGAAGGGCAAAGTTACGTGATAGCTATAAAATACAGAAATATTAGTGTTTCTAGGAACATGGAGAAATTGAAAAATATTTTGACCCCTTAGGGTTTCCTCAAGAGGAATTTCAAGCATATAAGAATATTAAACACATATTATATAGTACATTTTCAAAAAGACCATAAAGACCTTTTTAACTTATAACAAATTCCAATGGAGAAGAGGATTGCAGGCTTTTGCAGTGAGAAGGAAGGATGACTACAGTGAATGAGGTTGGCCTCACGTGTGTGAATAAGGGAGAGGAGAGGAGTCATGTTTCAACACATTTAGTCTGTGTTTTGTTTGGCTTCCTCAAAAACATTAGGTTCAAAAACATTAGGATTGATGAGCATCCTCAAAAACATTAGGCTACATCAAAGGACATATGAAACATATGTTCTCAATATTGTTACTATTTTCTCTGTACCATTAAAAATAAGGAATGCACTCTTTGTTCTTCTGAGAAAGTTGGCAGATATCTTGCCAAAAGTGCCTTCATATAAATCCATTCATAAATATCATGGGATAAGTATGTTGCTTCTTTTTTGAGACGGAGTTTCACTCTTGTTGCCCAGGCTGGAATGCAATGGTGCGATCTCAGCTCACTGCAACCTAAGCCTCCCGGGTTCAAGTGGTTCACCTTCCTCAGCCTCCTGAGTAGTTGGGATTACAGGCACCTGCCACCATGCCCAGCTAATGTTTTGTATTTTTAGTAGAGACGAGGTTTCACCACGTTGTCCTGGCTGATCTCGAACTCCTGACCTCAAGTCATCGACCGGCCTCTGCCTCCCAAAGTGCTGGGATTACAGGCACAAGCTACCATGCCCGACCTTGCTTTTTATTATTTTCATTTCTTTAATTATTTTACTAGGATCACAGAAAATCAGAGAAACAATATTTTCCTCAAATAGTTCTGCAAAGACCAATGATGAGATATTTTATTTTAAAGTATAAGACAAAACAACAAAAAGACAAAAGTAAAAGAAAAAAAAAGAAATCAAAACACTTGCACATTGACCAGAATATATTTTATGGTAGGTAAAAGCTGTAAGGAAGAAGCTATCAAGGACAGCCTGGGAATAATATGAAAAATCAAAATACAAGACATAAGCAATCATAGAAAATAAATTTTGAAGGACAATGAATGTCAGATAATTAATATTCATTAATCCCAGAGATGTCAGAAATGATGTATTTTGAGTATTTGGCATCAATGATGTTTATGTATTTCAAAATTTTAATGTGCAAATTAAAGGCAGTATAGTGTGTTTAATTATAAAAAATTAATCAGATCATTTTCCTTTGGACAATATAGTCTCAGAATAACACAACAGAGGTTCCATATTAATGTAAGATCAAAAGGCCAAAATAATAATGAACTGCCTCCAGAGAGGGCTACCCTGGAAGCGTGCTACAGAAGCTAGAAGAGTGCAGAATGGGCAGAAACATGGGACTGCAAGATACATCAGTGTTTAAAGTGGGACCCAATTGAGAGACTATTAAACTATTTTAGCCTAGAATAAACTAGAATAAGCTTGAGTTTATTTTCAAAAAAATTTTGCAAAGTTTTGCTTGTCTATTTTTGTTTTACTTTAAAAAAGCGTGCATTCTTATTCTTGAACTACTGGTCAGGCATGCCTGAATAATGTCTGTAAGCAATGACATAGTGGTAAACTAGCTGTCTGGACACACACACACACACACACACACACTCTGACACACACACTCTCCAAAACAAAATCAAGTCTAATTTGTAGCATTTGCCATGATTTGGAGCATTTGCCAGTTTATGCAGTGGAAATTCTTCCACCATCACGGCTGATTTCCAGGTACCAATATAATATCATTGAATACAGGGTTTTGGAAGAATGCACAGAATTGGCCCTAGCCAGCTTTAACACTCCATTGTTCAGAATTCTAATGGTGTTGCTTTCTGACATATGTCTGCATAATTGTTATTTGCCTCATAATGGGAATAACTTTTTCTCTCACTTTGTGGATTTCCTGAAACCTTAGAATGGGATGGAGCAGTAGTAAGCATATGATAGGCACTCACATAAGTCTAGAGGTCTATTTCATGTTCAAAGTATTAAAGCAAAACAATCTTCACTATCTTCTGTATCAGCACAGTGCCTTCAATAAGAAGACCCCCAAGATGGAATGAGAACTGCAAGAGACTTTAGAAGGGGAAACACTTACAGAATAAAGAGGAAGGTTGTAGAGTAGATATGGACAGCCTTCAGACCATACATTCAAGGCTGACATCTGAACAAGGTATGAAGGTAGGAAGAAGAATTGGGTAAAAAGAGCCTCAGACTACAATGTAGCTTTGAGAAATTCTTGGCCAGCCGCCCTGTGGAGAACCCCAAAGCAAAGATTAATTGTTTTTTTTTTTTTTTTGAGTTTTCAACAACTAAACTTTTATTTATTTATTTATTTTTTAAATTTTTTATTGGATTATAGGTTTTGGGGTACATGAGCAGAGCATGCAAGACAGTTGCGTAGGTACACACATGGCAGTGTGCTTTGCTTTTCTTCTCCCCTTCACCCACATTTGGCATTTCTCCCCAGGCTATCCCTCCCCACCTCCCCCTCCCACTGGCCCTCCCCTTTTCCCCCCAATAGACCCCAGTGTTTAGTACTCCCCTTTCTGTGTCCATGTGTTCTCATTTTTCATCACCCACCTATGAGTGAGAATATGCGGTGTTTCATTTTCTGTTCTTGTGTCAGTTTGCTGAGGATGATGTTTTCCAGATTCATCCATGTCCCTACAAACGACACGAACTCATCATTTCTGATTGCTGCATAATATTCCATGGTGTATATGTGCCACATTTTTCCAATCCAGTCTATCATCAATGGGCATTTGGGTTGATTCCAGGTTTTTGCTATTGTAAACAGTGCTGCAATGAACATTCGTGTACATGTGTCCTTATAGTAGAACGATTTATAGTCTTTTGGATATATACCCAGTAATGGGATTGCTGGGTCAAATGGAATTTCTATTTCTAAGGCCTTGAGGAATCGCCACACTGTCTTCCACAATGGTTGAACTAATTTACACTCCCACCAACAGTGTAAAAGTGTTCCTTTTTCTCCACATCCTCTCCAGCATCTGTTGTCTCCAGATTTTTTAATGATCGCCATTCTAACTGGCGTGAGATGGTATCTCAATATGGTTTTGATTTGCATCTCTCTGATGACCAGTGACGATGAGCATTTTTTCATATGATTGTTGGCCTCATATATGTCTTCTTTCGTAAAGTATCTGTTCATATCCTTTGCCCACTTTTGAATGGGCTTGTTTGTTTTTTTCCTGTAAATCTGCTTGAGTTGTTTGTAAATTCTGGATATCAGCCCTTTGTCAGATGGGTAGACTGCGAAAATTTTTTCCCATTCTGTTGGTTGCCGATCCACTCTAGTGACTGTTTCTTTTGCCGTGCAGAAGCTGTGGAGTTTCATTAGGTCCCATTTGTCTATTTTGGCTTTTGTTGCCAATGCTCTTGGTGTTTTGTTCATGAAGTCCTTGCCTACTCCTATGTCCTGGATAGTTTTGCCTAGATTTCCTTCTAGGGTTTTTATGGTGCCAGGTCTTATGTTTAAGTCTTTAATCCATCTGGAGTTAATTTTAGTGTAAGGTGTCAGGAAGGGGTCCAGTTTCTGCTTTCTGCACATGGCTAGCCAGTTTTCCCAACACCATTTGTTAAACATGGAATCCTTGCCCCATTGCTTGTTTTTGTCAGGTTTATCAAAGATTGTATAGTTGTATGTATGTTGTGTTGCCTCCGGTGCCTCTGTTTTGTTCCATTGGTCTATATCTCTGTTTTGGTACCAGTACCATGCTGTTTTGATTACTGTAGCCTTGTAGTATAGTTTGAAATCCGGTAGTGTGATGCCCCCCGCTGTGTTCTTTTTGCTTAGAAGAGAGCCCGCATAGCCAAGTCAATTCTAAGCAAAGATTAATTGTTAAGGGATTCCCCCTGTAGGCTGAAATGACCCATCACTGGTACCCAGTCTGAGTTCAGTCATTGGTTGCAAGCAACCAAAGGATATAGTGGCTCATTTGGCAGATGCTTCCAATAGGCTCCTTTTATTTTATTTTAATTTTTTATTGCATTTTAGGTTTTGGGGTACATGAGCAGAACATGCATGACAGTTGCGTAGGTACACACATGGCAGTGTGTTTTGCTTCCTTTCTCCCCTTCACCCACATTTGGCATTTCTCCCCAGGCTATCCCTCCCCACCTCCCCCTCCCACTGGCCGTCCCCTTTTCCCCCCAATAGACCCCAGTGTTTAGTACTCCCCTCCCTGTGTCCATGTGTTCTCATTTTTCATCACCCGCCTATGAGTGAGAATATGCAGTGTTTCATTTTCTGTTCTTGTGTCAGTTTGCTGAGAATGATGTTCTCAAGATTCATCCATGTCCCTACAAATGACACAAACTCATCATTTCTGATTGCTGCAAAATATTCCATGGTGTATATGTGAATAGGCTCCTTTTAAATGAACATCTGACTGACACTCCTCCGTGGATGACATACTTTCTTTTTCCCCTAGAATGCAAAAATTATAAGCTTCATGTGGCAGGAAATTTTACCTGCTTTTTCTACTGATGTATTAGTACCTAGAATAATAACTGGCATACAGTGAATGGTTCATAAATATTTGTTAAGTTAATTGACTATAGCTCATATTGCTATAGCCATAGTCATTCATTCATACAAATAGTTACACCCAATTATTGAGCATCATCACTTTATTATTGAGCCATTGCATTCTAGAGTTAACACTTGTTTACTCACCTGGAAACACTGACTTATTGCTTCTTAAAAGAATTGTGACACTATTATAGTGTCACTGCAATGTTGTTTAAAGACTATAATGGGTTTATGAAGCACTTTTTGTAGAATGACAGAGAAAAAAGTTAGGAAAGACTTCCCATTAGAAGTGACCTTGTCTGATTTTTAATTATTCAATAATCTTGAGATTTAGTTAAACAAATATTGTTTTTCCCTCAAATGGAGGAAAGAAATTCAGTTTAAAATATTGTGCAAATGACCATAAGTCCAGCCAACCAAGTTTATGAACCTCATAGAGTACAACTAAAACAGAGCCCAAAGTTATTCACTAAGATGTAACCCAGTAAGGGGGTCTTTTGGACAGTTACAAGAGTCCATTTCTACTAGCTCAGATAACCTACATTTGTTAAAGTTATCCCTCAGTTAGCCAACTAAGGGAATCAATCTGTGTGTCTTTAATTCTATGGGGAGAAAGTAAGAGGGAAAACAAAAGAGAGGCATCTCATGCCACATGTAATTTTTGGTCCCCTCAACTATGAAGTGCCATATTTTAAGGATTATTTTTATGTTTCAAATACAAATGCTACTATAGTGTTAATGAATGTCTTGATTCTTCCTGTGCCTTTTGTCCTCCACTCCCACCCAGTCCTGAGTGTCAAGGTCTTTTGTAATGACATTGGGAGACAGGAAGCTGAGCTTTCATCTGGACCCAGTAGTGCACACAACACCTCAAGACCAGACTAACCACAGGGTCTAGAGGTTTCTATTCAGTAGAGGAAGAGATGTTATTGTAGTCATGCTATTGGCATGCTCCTCTTTAGTTTACTGGTGTTTCCATTTGTTTATTTGTTCAAGCACTATTCTGTATGTGTGACTTCTAGATTGACAGAAAGTAGAATGCTATAGGTCATAAAGGAAATACACACACACCCCCACACACACACACACACACTAAACTGACATTGAAAGTTTTATGATCAGAAACAAGATATTTTGAAGTTAGAGTGGTTAAGGTAAGAAAAATGACAAGGGCAAGGCCATGGGAGTGTGTAACTGAAGGGGAGCAGAGGCAGATGTCATTGGATGTGAAGCCGTTGAAGAACTGAGAGGCTAGGGAGTTGCATGTTGTCCATCTGAGAGCTGGATTCTCCACGATGATGGGATAAGTTGGAATAGACATGAAGTCTGCAAGCAAGGGGTTGCGGTTTGCCTGAACAAAGAGTATAAGTGAGAGTTCTGTGGATGACAGCAACAAGAAAGGGAGGATAGTGTTTCCAGATATGTCCTTCAAAAATGATTGCTTTAGAGCATCAGGGAGTGACGATCAGGAACAGTGTTTGAGACTGGGGAGGATCTGGATCATACCTCCTGACCCCAAAAAGTAAAAGAACAACCATCTACCACATGAAAGTATTGCAAAGAAAACACATCGTAGGGCCAGGTATCAAAGTAATGCTGGGAGGCAGTATGAGTGAAATAGCCTAACCTCAGTTGCTAAAGATCCACGGTGAGTTAGCACTAAAAGAAAAAATTCAGTTTTAAATTAGTCTTGTTTTCACTTGTATTTTTCTCTGCCTTCACTGAAGCCTTGTGTTTGGAAATGTTCAAGATCCATTATAGATTGCTGCGATCATTATATTGGAGGGAGGATTCATTTTGCCTTACTTCTTATCCATGAGCATTGAGGGCAAAAATTAGCACAGGTCAAATAGAGACAAAACAGCAGGGCTAATGGGAAAAATAAACTCATTTCTTGCTTCTGTTATTACAGTTACATAGATCTGTTTCAGATAGATATTTGTATTTTCTGTTTGCTTTAAGGAGAATATGAACATGATATAAATTTGGTCAAGTGTTATGATATACTTTGTGAAACAATTGCTCTCTGCATTGGTAATTTTAAAAATCCTTTGCAGAGCTGTTTTAGATGTTAAAGTGACTGTTCCTTTTGCCATTTGCTAGCATGTGGCAAAATGTTTCTAAGTTATGTTTGAGGAAAAGTGTGAAATGGGCACATGTTTTAACTACGTTTTTCCTCAAATAACTGACAAGTTTTTTCTTTATACCATTCCCATCTTTGAGTGCCACTGTTCTCTCCAGGCATTATCCTTTGCAACTTTACAACTGCCACCAGAGACGCCTGATCCTACTGTGATGAGCCACCCAGTACTTCCCATTAAAGCAGTGTCCTCTTCCTCTCCATTCAACTGAAATCTTACTTTACAGTATCCCATCTTTCTGAATATGTACTTACATTCTCCTCAGAGAGCTTTTAGCCAAAGTATTTCAACTCAAATGAAAGGATTTTCTAGCAATCAAAATACTGGGGGAACAGGAAACAATTCCTTAAATTAGAACATGCCAACAATTGCGTATGACATCTACTGCAGCCTCGAATTTTCATTACAGACGATTTGTCCTTCTTGAAGGGAACAAAGACTCTAAATTTCATAATTGCAGAATTATTGATAGAGCTCAGAAATCAAACAAAATAGACAAAATAGGCAGGGTTCACACAAATTGACCACAGCTTTGCCCACCAGAAAAAACCTTGGATATAAGATTCAGTCAGCTGCTTGTCTCAAACAGTCATGAGATGCAGAATTCTTGTAACCATGGAGACAGCAAAGAGAAGAGAAGGCCATGCCACTATCCTTGAGGACTTTAGATACAAAAGAAATGAATCAGAATGCCAAACCTTGCTCACAACCATCAGTACCAAATCCAGAGGCATATAGGCCAAACTCTACTAAATGAAGTTGAACCTGGGTAAGGAGATAATCTTTCAGGACACATCCAAGGTACAGAAACAGCTGGCTACCTATTTGAGATGTCTCTGTTTATCTTCTTCATACACATGGCCTTTCCTCTAAAATTTACATTCTTCAACTAGATGTGGTGGTATATATTCCCTCTGAAATAGTGTGGCTATTGACTAAAAAGTTTGATAAATATAGTTCAATTAGCATGTTGTTATTGAAATCAAGAACAGCCACATAATTCATATTTACACTTATCCACTTGCCTTTTATTAATTT
Organism: Callithrix jacchus; assembly: GCF_049354715.1. Classification (NCBI taxonomy): domain Eukaryota; kingdom Metazoa; phylum Chordata; class Mammalia; order Primates; family Cebidae; genus Callithrix; species Callithrix jacchus. The sequence goes on from NC_133517.1 coordinate 47,315,916, forward strand.
ATTGGCTTTTCAACTAATTTTTATTAGGGGCTAAGCATGTGTCAGGCTTTCATAACAATAGTAAATAATATGTGGTTCTTACTCTTAAAATGTCTCAAACTGAACTTACCTGTGAGTGAAGGTGCAAACTGCATCATAAAAGAGATGTTACACAATCCTGTAGGCTGGCAATGTATACTTGACCAGTCGAGTTTAGATAGATGTTTTGCAACTGGGCTTATCGTAGGTGGTTTAGGTGTTTCTAAGAAAATAATAATGTCTTTTTTATACTTGTTAAAAAAAACTCAGTAACTTTTGTACATGAGATTAGGACCTACGGAAACTTACTTCTTGGCATCCTTTATAATAAATGGTAAATAGTAAAATTGTGACACAGCCATAACTGTGGTATCCATAACTGTGCAACTCTCTCAAGGCATTTGACCTATGTCTTTGCCCGTTTGGGCAGCTATTGCAAAATACCATAAACTGAGTGGTTTATGAGTAACAGAAATTTATTTCTGACGGTTCTAGAGACTGGAACATCCAAGGTGCTGGCAGATTTTGTAACCGGTGAGTCCCCACTGCCCACTTCATAGACAGTCATCCTCTCATAGTGTCCTCATGTGGTGGGAAGGATCAAGAGCTCTCTGGAGACTTTAATAAGGTCACAGATTTCATTCACTAGCGCTTCATACTCATGGCCTAATCACCCCCAAAAGCCCCACCTCCTAATTCTATCAGGTTAGTAGTCAAGATTTCAACATACAAATTTTGGATGAACACAAGCATTAACACCACAGCAGCTTAGAAATTACTTGGATTAAAAAAAAGAGAGCGGTTGTGCAATTACTGGCACCCAGCCTCTTTGCTAGGAGTAACTTGAGGAACAAATTTGATATTATTTTGGAGATGAAACTTAACCTTCACTTTTATGAATCAGTGAAAGTATTAAGTATTGTGAGACCACAAATGTTTAGATGAAAGAAAATCTGCTGCAAAGAACTGTTTGTAAAGTAATCTTTTGAGGTGACTGTTGAAATCATCCAAATGTCTATCTCCTTGGGATAGTCAAAGCTATGGATTGAATTGTGTTTTTCCCCAAATTTGTATGTTAAAATCCTAACCCTCAAACCTCAGAATGTGACTTTCTTTGGAAATACAGTGATTGCGGACATGACTGTTTAAGATGAGGTCAGGATGGATCCTAATCTAATATGACTGGTGTCCTCATAAAAGGGGAGAAATTTGGACACAAGGGCATGCACATGGATAATGCCATGCGAAGATGAAGGCAGGGATATACAAGCCGAAAAATGACAAATGTTGCCAGCAAACCACCAGAAACTGAGAGGAAGGCATGGGGCAGATTTTCTCTCACAGTCTTCAGAAGGAATAAACCCAGCTATACCTTGATCTTGGACTTTTGGCCTCCAGAAATGTGAGACAATAAATTTCTGTTGTATGAGCCACCTAGTATGTGCACTTTGTTATAGCAGTCCTAGCAAACAAATATACCCAGTTTAGAATGCTTCATACTCATTGATTCACTCTTTATTGTAATAGCCATGGGACTGAAAATGTTGCAGTACTTCCTCAAGAAATACTAGAACAGGGCGGGACACAGTCTAGGACACTCGTTATCTTATTTCCCTGAGCTAATGATCAGTATAAGGAAAACAAACAAATAAAGAAAGCAACTTAAATATATATCTAGAAAATGAAATGATGTAATAATATAGTTTTTTCACTTAAAACATATATTGACAATATCTTAAAAAAAAATTGAAAGAAACACACTTATTTGACCTCTTGAGAGAAAGAACCAGAGAAATATCAAGACAACAAAAGATGATAAAGGAGAATTCAGCAGTGCTGTATAATTCCACAATCACGATTTAATCAGGAAAGGAAAGCATAGCACATGTAACGTTCAGAAGATAAAGAAAATGATGTTTATACATTTTTTCTCATGTTTTAATCTCTACAGTCAATAATGGTACAGCATGTGGAGAAATGCAAAGGTCAGGGAAAGTGGAAAAAGAAACAAGGAAATATATTTGAGGTCAATAAAGGTGACTCTTTGCAAGGTCGCTATCCAGGCTTCTAGCAAATCAAGCCAGCAGACTTCTCTTTGACCTGTAGTTGCTTTGTACTGATTCAGAGATCAGTGATTTTTACAAATTATGTGAAAATGCAATTTTGGGAAGATGGAGAAGCTTAAATAGATTTTCTAACATAAAATTACGCAGCTCTGAATGACTTACTTTCTTTGCCAGGTTGGTTGGTCCAATCTCTTGCCAACTCCTCCATATTGTTGCCTTTTGTCTTCCTTTATTTAGAATTAGGGGACTGTTCAATCCCTTCACCTCACCCCTTCACTTTCTTAGGTGAACTAGTGAGTAATAGAAAAGGGAGGTGAAATGTGTTGCATTTATCTTAGGTCCCTCAATTATTTTGTATTTTTAAGTAAAATACCAATATGTTTAAGTAAAACATCAATAATGCTTTTCTTCTATATGACATTTTCCTTAGCCAACTGATGGGATCCATTTGTCCACAAGGACAAGGTGGGCATGAGAGTAAGAACAAATTGTTACAATGAGATTGAAAACATTCAAAACAGGATTTTGCGTTAGGAAGACAGATTTGAAAGCCTTTCCGTATATGGAGAAGACCTTCTGTATTCCATTTGCACAGAGCTGTGTACCTCAGCACACTGGTGGATTAAGAATGGGTTATAAGCATGTGAAAATGTTGGATTTGCTCACAATTGCGGAGTGTCAGGAGCACAGGAGTTAAAGTAAGTCCCGGGGTCTGGAATGCACGTGGGCAAAACTCATCAGGATTAGACTCTCAGATCCTAACCAAGACAAGAAAACATGGTCCTAGAGTTATACAAGCTGCTAGATTTATTCCAGCAGGCTGAGCAGCAACCTGGAGAGCAAAGAATGTCACCATGGAAACCAAAGGAATTAAAGGATAGCACGTGGATTCAAGATTTACTTTACTCTTTCTGTTTGAGGTCACAAAAGCCACAAACCTCCACCAGGAGAGGAGATGTGTAATCTGTGAGATTACATATTCTGCCTAAAAGCACTATATAAATTATTGTACCAGGCTAGTATTTTCAGATTGGGCAAATTAAATGTAGCCTTTTCCCCCTATTATACAAGGTTTGTGACTTTTGGGGAAAATAAGAACAGTCATAAAGACTGAAGGAGATATATTCTTTTTGCACATCCCCATTACAGTGTGAGTATATTTGCCACTCTGCTTAATTTTGTCAACTTTGCTCAGGTTCTTGCTTGTTTGATACTCAGGATGAGAAGGATCAGGAATTAGATGGCTGTGTCCAAAGTGAAAAGGATATCAACAGGAACATTCTGTTCTCTCAAGAGTGTCTCCCACTGACTAGCTATCTCTCTTTCCTTCTCAAGAGAACTGACAATCTGTGAGTGCTTCTGCAGTTATGAAGGGCTTTGGGTCTCTGCAAAAGTCTTTTCTCAGGCTTAATAGAATTGCAGGCACTGATTTTTCAGTGCTGTAGGCTCCCGAGTCCACTGAAGGCAACTAGGTGACTCAAAGAAATTTGATGATTGAGTCTGTGGTATTGTGCTTTTCAAACGATAATATAGGACTTAAAAAATTCCAGTGTGACATAGGTACTTCCATAAAATACATTAAAAATGAGCCGCTGAGGTTCAGAACATTTCAGCCTGTTGCTGAAGATCATGGAGCATTGTTGGTAGCACTGATAAATGGCAAAGTAAGGAACTTAACCCAAATCATTTTCTCCTAAGCTGATTTTGGGTTTACATTTTGCTTTTCTTTAGATTGATAACGAATGCATCAAAAACAGTTATGGTACACTCTTCTACTCTTAGGAAAAAAGAAAAATGTTTGAGATATTGGTTAAGCACTCAAAGCCAGGGTCTTGCACTGGATACTGTATAGCCGTTAATTTAAAATGATCCAGTTTTGTTTAATCAGAGTTTACATAGAAGGGGGTAATGACTGGGGAACAAGCTTTGCATTTAGATCATGATACGTTAAAAAAATGCTTCAAACAAAGACAAACAAGGAAAACACTGAGGATCTTTGTTCTATAAGTGACAGCGCTGCATTGAGGATGCTTTTGGTAACTCTCCCTAAAAAGAAAATAATGGGTGGTAGAAAATTAAAAGTCTTAATTATGTTAATTTCAAGATCCTGAAAGGTAGAAGACATTTATGTTTCAATATAAAAGATTGCACATATAAAAAGGCATTTAAAGAAAAATGTTAATGGAAATAAAAACAGGTGGTATATAAATTGCTAACAATAACCTCTGTAATATAATGTATTAATATAGGTTTCAGGTGAGCAGGAAAACAGACCAGTTAGCAGAGAATATGTTGCATTTGCCATTGAAGAAAGTATTAGTTTCTATTTTACCTTTGGTTTTAAGAAAGGCTATTTTTTCCAGGCTTTGAATTAGTGTTAATAGGACAACTATTTCACACTGGATAACTACAAATTGCTTACTTAGGTGTTCCTATGGTTCAATAACTAAGTATGGATGAATATGTAATTAGCTTTTAAACTCTACCCTAAAACGCAATATACAATTGCTGTTCCATAGAACTTCATTTAACATGCCCCTAAGCATTTTTGTAATGTTAAATAGAGTGTGTTACCTGGTATTTGCCTCATTGCAGCAAATTTATCCCCCAATAGGCACAAAATCCATATAAACGTCTGAGAAGAACTGTTTAGTGTAGTGGTATAATTGCAAAATCTGTTATAGGGACTAGAATACACAGAATATCAAGGAAATAGAGGAAACAGCCACATAGCTGGAAAGTCTTCACAGAATTCAGCTTCATTTAAAGACACAACATAAAGCACCAAATAAAAAATGAATATTGTTTTAGAAATAATGCAGCAGACATTTAAGCAGGTGTTGGCTAAAATGACTAGAAAAAGAAAGTAGGGGCCAGGCGCGGTGGCTCATGCCTGTAATCCCAGGACTTTGGGAGGCCAAGGTGGGTGGATCACTTGAGGTCAGGAAGTTGAAGGAGATCAGCCTGGCCAACATGGTGAAACCTCATCTCCACCAAGAATACAGAAACAGCCAGGAGTGGTGGCACAAGCCTTTAATCCCAGCTACTCTGGAGGTTAAGGTAGGAGAATTGCTTGAACCTGGGAGGTGGAGGCAGTCTGGGTGACAAAGCAGCACTCTGAGAAAGAAAGAAAGAAGGCAAGAAGGAAAGAAAGAAAGAGGAAGAGTAGGGGTGCCAGCTTAAGTTCAGTCATAACATTTTTAGATTTTATCAAAAATTATATGTAGAAATAAGAACGACTCTGAAATTGTCAAAACAAGGAAAATTATTCCTCCTCCTGAGACAATTTTTGTGGATGATGAGATGCTAGAAAAACCTTCTGAAACATGTTGTAATTGCAAGAAAAACATAAAATGGAAAAATACATAATACAAAGTTGTGGTTTGAAATACTATAAACATAAGGAGAAAACTAAAGATTGTCGACTGATTGTTCAACTTAGTACCTGGATTAATACTATAGTGATTTTTTTCAGCCTATTAATCAGTGTTTTATTGGATTCAGGAAGAAGATTGCATGATCATTTTATAGGATCAATAATTTCTGTAACCTGTGGGCTCTGATTTGTGGCAACTTTGCATGAACTAAGCAGGTTTTTGAAAAAAATCTCTGCTTATCCATAATTAATAATAGAAAGTGATCAATGAAAGATTATTTCTAAATGCATTCAGTAGGCTTGTAAGTGAAATGACTCAAAATAAGAAAAGCTCTCTTTTATTTGATTATTCAGCTGTATTCCCAGTTCCCACATCTGTGCATAAAATACTTTTTCATTTTATGTATATATAAAAATATAGGTTTATTTCCAATCCTGAGGAAAATTTTTGGATTTTTACTTTATGATTATTTTCTTTATTGTTACTGTTTTCTTGCTTATTAAAACAAGCATGCTCTTGGCATAAAACTTGGAAGTATAGAGATGTTTATGTGGATTCCATACATTGGATGAACAACATATATTTACTCCCCTTTCTGGGAAGGGAGACTTTTGAGTGAGGGTGGACTTGGACTGGGAGATTTAATACAAAAGGATTACTGGAAGTAGGAAATGCATGAAAGGTAGTGAATAGAAATAAAAAAAATTAGGTTGGTATGTACAGAAGAAACTCTAATGATTTCCAGACTTGGGCGGGGGGAGAGAGACAGAGAATGAGAGGGGAGGGGGAGAGAGAGAGAGAGAGAGAGAGAGAGAGAGAGAGAGAGAGAGAGAGAGAGAGAGAGAGAGAGAGAAACAACGAGAAAGGCAGAATTATTCAATGGCATTTTGGTCCTTAAGAATAATTTCCAATTATAGCAAAAACTAGGAATTCCCTACTCCCATTTTGCTGGTAATGGATTTCTCCTATGCCCATGATATATGCACGAACCTTTACAAAATGCAAGTAGTAATGAAAGGTGGAGCTGCAATAGTCTAATTAGCTCTGCCATGAAGGAATGTTTGGGGGAAGAATTTGGGAAAAGTTTGTGATACAAACCACAAAGTAGCTCATTAGCGTTATTTGACAACCGTTAAAGAGCTTCTGGATACTAGTAACATATTTGCTTCTCTTCCTGTCTCTGTAATTAAATATTGTCTTGGCTTCGTAGCATTATGTAGAAGAATCAGGGACAAGAAAAATGCAGATGTTCATTCTCCTGGTGCCTTTCATGGTTGATCTGGATGCTAAACAGTCCTGGCAACTCTCTATGAAAAATGCTTCTCTGTCCTTTTCATCACCCAAGAGGTTTGTATCTATAGGAGCAGGGAAAATGAGCAGAAAAATCAATCAGTATCATCTCACTCAGAAGCAACACAAAGAATACTGTTGATGTATATTATATTTTTTCTATGTATTTTTAACATAGCTGAGAGTGTACTGTCCCATGTAATCTTGTAAAAGTGCTTGGCTTTTGCATATATATATGCATACATATATTTTTACTTATGTATTTTTTATTTCTTTTGTTATTTATTTTTTATTATACTTTAAGTTCTGGGGTACATGTGCAGATCATGCAGGTTCGTTACATAGGTATACACATACCATGGTGGTTTGCTGCATCCATCCGCACTTTGTCATCTACATTAGGCATTTCTCCTAATATTATCCCTCCCAAATCCCCCACTAGCCACCTGGCCCCCCAACAGGCCCCAGTGTGTGATGTTCCCATCCCTGTTTCCATGTGTTCGTATTGTTCAACTCCCACTTATGAGTGAAAACATGTGGTGTTTGGTTTTCTGTTCTTGTATCAGTTTGCTGAGAATAATAAGCATTCATCAAAACATGATTTTATGGGTTGCATTTTTGCTGTTGTGAAAGACTCTTTAGAGAGTCTATCTTAATAGTAAAGAAAGTCTAAATATAATTTCATATTGTCAATATTATTAGCTTTCATAACTATTCTCTTTTTTTTTTTTTGAAATGAAGTTTCACTCTTGTTGCCCAGGCTGGAGTGCAATGGTGCAATTTTGGCTCATCACTATCTCTGCCTCCTGGGTTCAAGGGATTCTCCTGCCTCAGTCTTCTGAGTAGCTAGGATTATAGGCATGTGTCACCACACCTGGCTAATTTTGTATTTTTAGTAGAGAAGGGGTTTCTCCATGTTGGTCAGGCTGGTGTCGAACTCCTGACCTCGGGTGATCCACCTGCCTTGACCTCTCAAAGTACTGAAATGACAGGCATGAGCCACAGCACCCGACCAACTATTCTCCTCTTAATATAAGAATAAATCATTTCCTTGTTTCATAATTATAACCATGCTGCAGTGAAAACCCTCACATGTGCTTCTGCATATGTATATCTGTATATGACAGGTATTTAGATATGTGATTATTCAATTGAAGAGTATGCACATTTCTTGGATAGGTCCCATAAAACTGTGCTGAAAATGTTCATTTAATTAAACTTCAATATTGTAACATGCACTTTCACCACAAGCCTTACAAGTCCTGGAAGCTTCACTGATAGGCTCATGATCAAGAAGTTACACCAAGAAGGAGCTCCCAGGTGGCCGCTTCCTTCATCTTCACTGTCTTCCTCCATAAGTTCCTTTTTTTCCAACATGCATCCCTTTTTCAAAATACCGCAATCTGGTGACTCTCCCTTCTCCTTTGGGAAACTCTATTCCTCCCCACAGAAAGAGAAAACTTATCTTCCTGATCTATTTCAGTATCCTGAAAACTTAAGGGGTACCTTAAGATGAGCACCTCAAGGGGGTCTCCTCTGCTTGATCATAACAAGCTCTGTGCAATGCAGTGGACTGTAAAATTTCTGAGTGCTCAGTTCTAGTTCAGACTTCTCACTGAAATACCCCTTTGTAAATTAGCCATGACTGATTTTTTTTTTAACCAGGTCTTCATTATTCACCAAAGCAGTGTCATGTTTACTCCAAAATAATTCTGTCTGTATTTGCATTGAGGAAAGGAAGATTTTCCTGTCCAAATGGGCTTGTCCTTGATCATTTTAGAATAGATTTCACCATAATTGAACAAAGCCTAAGCTCAGCTTGCAATACAAGAGAAACAACACTTGATATGAATGGTGCTGCCCTGTAGGAATTACACCTAACGACATCCTTTTGCTCCAAATTTAAAGGAATACAGAGGAGAGGATAGATTTTTTATTCATAATTCTATATGTACACATTCAATTTAACTCTCACAATATGCCAGATGGGACATTGAATTCTGGAGTGGCTAAATAATTTGTTTAAGATCACAAAGGGAATTCAAAAGAGCAGGGGCTCATCTAACCCTTTGGGGCCATGAAATTAATTTCTAGTCAATAGTGTTAATAATAAACTAACCTTTAAATAATTTCACTGTGTGTTAGTCACAGTTTGAAATCCTTTTTATATATGATCAACACAGTGAAGTAGGCTCTTTTATTATTGTCACTTGACACCATTCTTTAAACAGTATTGCTATAGCCATTTCATAAAGGAAAAACTTGGAACAGAGAGGTTATCAATGTCATACAGCTACGAAGTAAGAAACCAGGATTTGTGATCATTGTCTTCAACGCTATATCATATTATTTCACATTATATGAAATATATAGTGCTTCAACTCTATATCATATTATTTCACATTCAAAGTGTAACTTGTTCTGTTTTTATTTTAGAAAATTTTGTTTGTAGCTATCATATTGGACACTTTAAAAAAAAAACCTAAAAATCATTTCTGCAGTTCTCACATCTGCCATTTTTATAACTACTACAATTTCCACTTGCCAGGCATAAGAGAATGCTGAGGATTAAGCTCTCAGCCCTCTGGAGTCGCAAAACTGTGACTAACACTGAATGGGCAGCCAGCTCACCTTCTCTTGCATCTCTTTCCTTTTCTTGGTCTCTTTTGTTGCTTCAATTGCACCAACACTCTCTTTTTTTGTAGTTCTATTCACTTCATGAACAAGAAAAGAAAACACATTATATTAAAAAAATACATTCTTTCTGTTCTAGCTAGTCCTGCCAAGGCCATTCTTTATCTATTTCTAGTTGCCCATTTGGAAAACCGTTTTTCTCTTTTCTATTTGCTTCTATTCCTCTCTTCCATTTTACCTTTTAATGATTTGCATAGATCATTTTGACTATTTTCTTTTGCTAGTATCATCCCCATTTGCTTGAGATTATCTAATTACCATTTCTTATTCTTTTTTTCTTGTGCATACAATCCCTGACTTGTGATGGTTTAACCCATAGTTTTTGACTTTACAATGGATTTATCAGAAATGTGAGCCCACTGTAAGTCGAGGAGCTCCTTATGTCTTATTATGAGGTTAGACTTTCTACTAAAAGAATATTACTTTTGCACCATTGTAAACTCTTAAAAGCGTATGTTGAATGATAACAAGTTGGGGATTATCTGCTGTGATGCCAGCATCAAATGCATTTTCAATTTATATTTTCAACTTATGATGGGTTTATCAGGATGTGACCCCATCATCAGTCAAGGAGAATCTGCACATCTATTTTCTACTTATGTTACATGGCTCCTAATTTAATAGCTGTCATTCATTGCTCTGTAGCTCATTGTGCCATCTATTAAGTGGTACATGAATTTTTGCTTTCAGTTATTTTTTCTTCAACCATTTTCTAGGTTTCTTCCTTTTAGCTTAAACAGAAACAAGAGCAGGTTTACTAGAAACAAACAAAATTATTCCACATTTTTCTGCCCAAGACAGGTTTCCTATTTCCCTATGATGACTTTTCCTAATTTGGTTCACCTGAATAACTTCAAGACTCCTTTACTTATCATCACACCTAGGAGCCTTCCTTGACTCTCATAATTTCCTCTTTCAATAGGATTCCATTATCTGTATGTACCTCTGTATTCGCTTCCCCGTATTATCATTGTTTACTTTATTGTCCATGTAACCTCATTCCTCGATTGAGAACTCCTTGAGGATAGATGTTTTCAGCTTTGTCTTTGTATTCTCTAGCCCAGAAGAGTCCTTAGGCAGGCCAAACCAAACACATATTAAATGAGTGAATGAGTAAAAACAGAATAAAGACTAAGTAAACTCATCTTCACTGTTAATACTTTGGTATTTCTATTGGCGTGGGTTCTCCAGAGAAACAGAACCAATAGGACAAGGGTCCCCAACCCTGAGGCTACAGACCAGTGCCAGTCCATGGCCTGCTAGGAACTGGGCTGCACAGCAAGAGGTGAGCGGCAGGTAAGTATTACTTTCTGAGCTCTGCCTCCTGTTAGGTCAGCAGCTGTATTAGCTTCTTATAGGAACGTGAACCCTATTGTCAACTCTAGGTTGCACACTTCTTATGAGAATCTAACTAATGCCTGATGATCTGAGGTTGAACAGTTTCATCCTGAACCCATCCCCCCATCCTGGCACCCCCCTTCCCAAACTGATCCTGTAAAAATTACCTTCCAGAAAACCAATCCCTGGTGCCAAAAATGTTGATATATTGGAGACTGCTGCAATAGGAGATTGTGTGTGTGTGTGTCTGTGTGTATGAAAATTTCACAGACATAAAATCTCCTCTCTCTCTCTCCCTATATGTATACCATATATATATTACCTCTTTCTAGTTGCCCATTTGGATGTGTATATATATATATTCCTTTATATATATATTTAATATATAAATATATACATAAATATAATATATTTAATATATATTATATAAAAATGTTAACATATTTATATTTTTATATATTAAATATATAACTATATATTTAAAGGAATATACATATTTCTTTATTGTATTATATAAATATATATACATGCTTATGCAGTCATGGAGGCTGAGAACTCCCAAGATCTGTAGTTGACAAGCTGGAGACCTAGGATAGCTGATGATGTAAGTTCCAGTCCAAGTGTTAGTCTGCAGGCAGGAGAAGACCGATATCCCCACTCAAAGACAGGCACAGGGAAAGAGCAAATTCTCCATTATTGAACCTTATTTTAAAAAATTTAGATCCTGAATGGATTAGATGATGCCCGTCCACTGTAGAGAGGGCAATCTGCTTGAATCAGTGTATAGATTCAAATGTTTATCTCATCCAGAAATACCCTTACAGACACACCCATAATGTTTACCCAAATATCTGGCTACCCCATGGCCCATTTAAATTTATATAAAAATTTAACCAAAACAAACATTCTGAACAAAGTCAGATTATCACAGGTAACAATGATGAGAAAGTAGTATTTGACAACAAATACCCATATCTAAAAACAAAAATTTACAAGTGGAACCTAATTAAATTAGAGTTTCTGAACAGCAAAGGAAAATATCAACAGAGTAAACACATACCTTATAGAATGGAGGAAAATATTCACAAACTATGCATGTGACAAAGGTCTAATATCCAGGAACTACTAGAAACTCAAACAGTTCAACAAGCCAAAAGCAAATAACCCCATGAAAAAGACAAAAGAAATGAACAGACAATTCTCAAAACAAGACATACAAAGGAAGACCAATAAACATAAGAACAAATGCTTAATATCATTAATTATCAGAGAAATGAAAATCAAAACCACAGTGAGATACCATATCACACCAGTGAGAATGGCTATTATCAAAAAGTCAAAAAACATGTTGGCAAGGCTTCAGAGAAAGAACACTTATATACTGTTTGTAGAAATGCAAATTAATTCGGCCACTTTGGAAAGCAGTTTGGAGATTTCTCAAAGAACTTAAGACGGAACTACCATTTAACCCAGCAACCCATTACTGGGTACATACCCAAATAAAAATAAATTATTCTACCAAAAAGACACATGCACTCCTGTGCTCATCGCAGTACTACTTACAAAGTGAGGACATGGAATCAATATAGGTGCCCATCAATGGTGAATTGGATAAAGAAAATGTGTCACATATACGTCATGGAATATTATACAGCCTTAAAAGAATGAAACCATGTTCTTTGTAGCAACATGGATGCTGCTGGAGGCTATGATTATAAGTGAATGAATGCAGGAACAGAAAACCAAATACCACATGTTCTCACTTATAAGTGGGAGCTAAACACTGAATATTCATGGACATAAAGATGGTTACAATAGACACTTGGAACTACTGGTGGGGAAGGAGAGAAGGGAGCAAGTGTTGAAAAACTGTTGCTACTATGCTCACTACATGGGTGATGGGATCTTTTGTACTCTAAACCTTAGCATCATGTGATATACTTTGTACCCCCTGATTCTAAGATAAAAGTTGGAATTATTTTTCAGAACCAAAGCCCTAAAAATAAAATAAATAAATAAAAATTCATGGAATAAACATGTCTGCCTGACTTATAAGCTTGATGTAAATTTTAAAATAATGTTTGCAGTCTTGCTTATTATAAAAATTACATATGTTCACTAGAGATAATTTGGAATAAAGAAAGCATTACGAGTAAGAAATAAACCTGCTTGTAATATTAAACCAGAACTTTCTTAATATTCTGTTGCATATTTTAGTTTTTAAAAGTATAAATACACAAAGTTGGGGTCATTACTGTTTTTTATTCCCCATATCCCAATTATGTCTTTAAAAATAATATTTTAATATTTATTAAAGTTGGTTCTGGGAACTTCAGACTTTGGGAGATGAGTATCAGAGGAAGATACATGGCTTCTTATGCTTATTTTTTCACCAGGTTTGGGGGATATATTTAAGACTGGACATTTTTCCCTACAATCCCAGATTCTATCTGGCTGCGACCTAGTGCTTTTGCACATAACTTTATGTAGTGTGTTTCTCCTGTCAACTCCTGAGCATCCACTGAAAAATTACCCGTGCTCCCTGGGGGCATTTTGTTGTGCATCATCTCTGCTGGTGATCATTAACTAAACACTTGTGAATCAGTTTCAAAAGCATAATTTTTTAAAGCTCTTTTTGGTCTGTTGAGCTCACGGGTAGATAGACAAAGCAATTCTGCCAGAGCTGGTGTTTACCATTTGTCATTCCACAACCTTTGCTTGGCCCTAATGCAGGAGAGGGATCACATCTGATCATCCTTTGTTGAGAAACATAAGCCTAATGATGGTATTTCAGTATGTGCAATGAACTGCTTTTTAAGCAGAGTAAAGTGATGGAATCAGCCTGTTTCTTCTTGAGTTAAAATAAAATCCTCATGTGAAATATAAGCTCTTTATTCAAAATTTATTTCAGAAACTCCACATTACTTTAATATAAAATGTATTATTCTCTATATTTAAATAATAGATGCTAGTGCCTTTAGTGTGCTTATAGTGTCTCAAAAATGTCTTAAGCACTTCACTTATGTTACTTCATTTAAGCCCACAACACATTCAGGAGTCAAGTACTATATGACGTCAGATGGGGAAGAATCGGGGAAGTAAAGCAATTCACATAAGGTCACTGTTCTAGTTAATGGAGAAAAAACAATGACCTCTGATTCCAGTTTCCATATGTCTAACCAACATGCTGTACTGCCTCCTCCCAGAGAGCCAAGCATGGAGAGAAAACCAGCCCTTCAGTGAATATTTGACACTCCTTGTGTAAAGCTGTTAATACATTTAAGCTAACCTAGTGTTGGAATTTAGGAAATGTGTCTTATTAGGATTGTATTGAGCTCAGCATCTCAAATCGATGACCACAAAAACTTTCAAGAAGCTAACAACTGAGTGATGTATGCAAGATGATATTAATAGGAGTTTCTAGTACTCATCCTTTGACAGAAACATCAGCTTGAACACAATAATCATCCAAGCATGAAAACACCTTCACAATTCCTAAGGGATCCAAATCCTAAGAGATTACAGCATCTGGGTGGAGCACAGAGATAGGAAGAAGCACTGAAGAGGAAAGGAAGTATAGCTTTACATTACCTATTCCAGTCCTCCCTAACCCCAGGCAGCACAGCAAGGAGAGACATACCATCTACTTGGGGGGAAAGAAAATGAGCACTGGTCTTCACCATAAACCCCAGCCTGAGGCTGCCCCAGTGAATTCTGGCATTAAGCTAACTACTGTGGATTCAGTCTCCCGGCCTGCCACAGTGGCAGGCTGGCCCATGTGGGGCTAATTCTGTAAAGCTGAAGAATATCATATTAACATACAAAAACTAGTAGAGTTTCTATGCAATAATTACAAACTATCTGAAAAGGAAATTAAAAAAATCTCATTTGCAGTACCAAAAAAGTTCTTAGGAATAAATCTAAGTAAGGAGGTGAATGACTTATACACTAAAAACTATAAAACATTGGCAAAAGAAATTGCAGAAGATACAAATATATGAAAACCCATCCCGTGTTTATGGATTGAAAGAATTAATATTGTTAAAGTATCCATGTTACCTAAAACTATTTACAAATTCAAGGCATTCCTTATTAAAATTTCAATGATGTTTTTCACAAAAATAGGAAACAATCTTGATTTATATGGAACCATAAAATAATGCATAGCCAAAGTAATCTCGAGTGAGAAGAACAAATCTGGAGGCCTCATATTACTTGTTTTCAAAATATACTGCAAAGCCATAATAATCAAGATAGCAGGTACCATTGGAACAGAATAGAGAGCCCAGTATTCTGGGCTTCTAAGGTCAATTGATTTTCCACGAAAGTACCAAGAACATACAAAGAGGTGCTGGGAAAGCTGGATATCCACATGCCCAGAAGAAAATTGGACCCTTATCTCATACCTTGTAAAAAATATAACTCAAAATAGATTAAATACTTAAATTTATGTCCCCAAAATGTAAAAGTATTAGAGAAACATCGGGAAAAACCTTCTTGACACTTACCTTGGCAATGATATTTTGAATTTGACCCCAAAAGCAGAGTCTATAAAAGCAAAAACAGAAAAATGAGATTACATCAAACTAAAAAGATTCTGAGCAGCAAAAGAAAGACTCAACAGAGTGAAGAGACAATTATGGAATGGGAAAACATATCTGCAAACTCTAGACTTCCAATAAAGGGTCAGTTTCCAAAATATATAAGGAACTCAAACAATTCAATAGCAAAAAACCCCCAAAACCCAAAAATCCCTCAATTTTTAAAATGGGCAAAGAACCAAAACAGATATTTCTCAAAAGAAGACATACAAATAGCCAATAAGTATATGAAAAAATACTCAAAGTTGCTAATCACCAGAAAAATGTATATCAAAACCACAATATGATAGCACCTCACACCTGTCAGAATGGCTACTATAAAAAAGGCAAAAGATAAGTGTTGATGAGGATGTGGAAAAAAGGAAACCCTTGTCACTGTTGGTGAGAATGTAAATTAGTACAGTCATTATAGAAAACAGCATGCAGTTTCCTCAAAAAAATAAAAAAATAGACTTAGCATGTGACCCAGCAATCTCACTTCTGGGTTTACAGTAAAAGAAAATGAACTAAGATCTCAGAGAGATATCTGTACTTCTGTGCTAATTGTAGCACTATTAAAAATGGCCAACATATGAAGTCAACTGAGGCATTCACAGATGTATGAATGGATATACAAAGTAGCATACAATGGAAAATTACTCAGCCTTAAAAAGAATTAAGTCCTGTCATTTGTGGCAACATGAATGAACTTGGGGAATTTTATGCTAGGTACAGTAAGCCAGGCACAAAAACACTAAATATCACTTGCTCGCACTTATATATGGAATCTAAAAAAGTTGAACTCATAGAAGCAGAATGATGGTTGTCAGGGGCTGAAAGAATGGGAGAAATGGGAGATACTGGACAAAGGGTACAAAGTTTCAGTTATGCAGGATGAATCAGGTCTTGAGACCTAATGTACATCATGGTAACTATGGTTAGGAATACTGTATGACATATTTTAAATTTGCTAAGACAGCATATTTTATTTACTTATTTTTAAGACAGAGTCTCACTCTGTCACATAGGGTGGAGTGCAGTGGCATGATCTTGGCTTGCTGCAGCCTTGAACTTCTCGGTTCATGTGATCCTAAGAGAGTAGATTTTAAATATTCTCACCACATACAAGAAAAGGTAACTATGTGAGGTGATGAATACATCAATTTTCTTGATTGTGGTAATAATTTCGTAATGTATTTATATGTCAAAACATCTACACCATATGCCTTAAATATACATAATTTTTATGTTGGTAATATTTTAATAAAGCTGGGGAAAATTTTTTATGAAGAAGGTAACAATTCAAAAATCTTTTTCTATATTATCCACTTGAACAGAATTTATCTCTGTTAATTTTTTTATTGCATTTTAGGTTTTGGGGTACATGTGAAGAACATGCAAGATAGTTGCATAGGTACACACGTGGCAGTGTGATTTGCTGCCTTCCTGTCCACCCACATCTGGCATTACTCCCCAGGCTATCCCTCCCCAGCTCCACCTCCCCACTGTCCCTCCCCTATTCCCCCCAATAGACCCCAGTGTGTGATGCTCCCCTCCCTGTGTCGATGTGTTCTCATTCTTCATCACCTGCCTATGAGTGAGAACATGCGGTATTTCATTTTCTGTTCTTGTGTCAGTTTGCTGAGAATGATGTTCTCCAGATTCATCCATGTCCCTACAAAGGACACGAACTCATCGTTTTTGATTACTGCATAATATTCCATGGTGTATATGTGCCACATTTTCCCAGTCCAGTCTATCATCGATGGGCATTTGGGTTGGTTCCAGGTCTTTGCTATTGTAAACAGTGCTGCAATGAACATTCGTGTGCTTTTGTCCTTATTATAGTAGAACGATTTATAGTCCTTTAGATATATACCCAGTAATGGGATTGCTGGGTCAAATGGAATTTCTATTTCTAGGTCCTTAAGGAATTGCCACACTGTCTTCCACAATGGTTGAACTAGTTTACACTCCCACCAACAGTGTAAAAGTGTTCCTATTTCACCACATCCTCTCCAGCATCTGTTGTCTCCAGATTTTTTAATGATTGCCATTCTAACTGGCGTGAGATGGTATCTCAATGTGGTTTTGATTTGCATCTCTCTGATGACCAGTGATGATGAGCATTTTTTCACATGATTGTTGGCCTCATATATGTCTTCTTTCGTAAAGTGCCGAGTCATTATTTTCAAGGGACACAAGCACTTTACTATCCTTATGATTATAATCAAATACCACATTCTTAGCTCCTGGATCATGAAGGTTTCTAGATAGCTCCTAAGGGTTATCGCTCTCTAGTAGTGCACATAACGATTCCCAAGCTAAGCAGACATAAACTTTATCATATAATATCTTAAATAAGCAGTTTAGACAGGCTAGACCTACAGTCATGCATCCTATACTTGTCAAGCATATAAAGACAATTATTTCTGAACAACCATTAATATTAAAATTATATTTGGAAGCTAATTAAAGGTAGTTTTCTGGCTGTAGAGGTTTATGAGCTACTTTTTCTTTTATTCTGCAAATCTGTAATATGTGCCAGAAATTAATAATATATTAAACTTTTTTTTTTTGAGACAGAGTCTCACTCTGTTGCCAGGCTGGAGTGCAGTGGCACAATCTCTGCCTCCTGGGTTCAAGTGATTCTCCTGCCTCAGCCTCCAAAGTAACTGGGACTACAGGTGCCTGCGACCCAGCCTAGCTAATTTTTGTGATTTTAGTAGAGATGGAGTTTCACCATATTGGCCAGGGATTAAATTTTAAATGCATACATTCATAGTTAAAATTACACAAAAATCCACTTAATGGGCAACTTAAATTCATGAATCTCAGGCACATTTATTTTCTAAGTATATTACTCTTTAGAAGATTTTAGTTTATTTCTCTTACATTCAAGTATGACCCTGAGAAAGAAATTTTACGTATGTCTTTGACACAGGAATTTTTTCATTGTTATATCCCCCACATACTTGTGACAGTAGGTAAATAATAGCTGTAGTAATTTCAAAGGCTCTTTTCTGTCTACCATCATGAATAAATATTGTGCCACACATGAGTGAAGTTTCACTGCTTTATGTTCTGTTTTGTTTTCAATAGGGAAAAAATGGTTATGGAATAGGAGATGGAGAAGTAAAAACCAAAAAGACAGTTCTTCTCTCATCCCTCAAAGCTCTCTTCCAATAAGTTATACTGAGTGTCTGCTGTGAAATAAGTAACCCCATCCTTACAGTGTTTTCAGATTTATATGAGACATAAAATTATAAGAAATAATTATGACTATATGTTTTATAATACATCTGAATTAAATTTTAAAGTGATTACTGATACTAAGCGATATATAGAAAAATGAAGTTTTCACAGAAGATGGGAATTTAAATTGTATCTTATGGGCTTTAATTGATCTTAAGGTTTGAAATAAATCTAGACTTTAATGACCTAAAAATTGGAAGTGACCATAGAGTTCACCCAGGCAAAATTTCCACCCAGTGAATACCACTCTTAGGAATATCCTTGATCATTGACCCACAGCAAGAATCTCTTTGAAATAGGCATCTAAATTTATGAGGTAGAACTTCTACTTGAAAGGTATTCTAGTGGTTAAAATGTTCTTTTATTGAACATATATTTGCACAGTTGTGACATGTCTTAAATTCTGTCCTTTTGAGAAACCTATACCAAATCGAATCTCTTTCCATTGGTTGCACTTCAAAAATATTTGAAAGTTGTATTGATCTACTTCTAAAGCCTACTCTAGAACTTTTACCTGTATATTTTCTTAGTGACTCTCTAAAATTTTGGTGCAAGGAACTTAATATGGGGATATTATTCTTGTTCTTAATCTGGGTGTCTAATTTAGTTCTGACTGTATAATCTGTTCTTTGTCTTCTTATATAGTTATGATAGCTATTTCTTACCTTTGGGTATTTTCTTGTAGCATGGAATTCCATTTTCCATGTATCTCATCTGTATTTTTCTATAAAGCAATTAGCTGTGACATAATACATTTCCAGATTATTTTTCATGTTATATAAATGATTTAGGAAGAGAATTAAAATTTGCATTTAATCCACCTTCAACAAAAGCATAGAAGGTGTTCCTTGCATATCAACAAAAGAGAAAAAGATATCGAGGCAAGATTTTTTTTTAGAGCCATTGTTCAATTTTCTTTGCACTCAGTCTGATTTATTTCAGATGCTGCATAACCTAATTTTCACGACTGGATTAAATAACCTAATGAACTCTGACCCATGTGTTTGGACATTAAGGATGTCAAGTACCCGTTTGTGTTTTGTTTATGTCTTCCTTCCCTGTTAAATGTCATCCACATTTGGAGTCTTTCCAGTATGGACTTTAAAGAGGAGGCATAGGTCATTTAAATGAGAGAGCAAGCAGACAGGAGATGCAGTAAATCAGAGCATTACGGAGTATGATTGGATCTTGAACATCTTCCAAAACTACTCTTTGCATTCCTTTCCAATATCTGTTGGTCTTATTGATTAATGCTAAAAATTATGATCTCATGTTACAGTCCTCCTTTGCTTTGTGCAATGGCACCTATTGTGGGCAAAAATGAAGATTATTAAATTACTATAGCCATTTGCCAAGGAGTTTGGGGTAGAAAACTTTATTTTCTTATAGAAGAATTAAATCCCATTTGAACCACTAATGTGAGCAATAAAAACTCACATGCCACCAATTGTAGTACAGTTCTCTGGGTAGCTTTGGTCCCACCCAGTTCTCCTTTCTTGCTTGTAGTTCTCAACAATCGCTATAGAATATGCTGGGAATGCAACATCCTGAGGTAAGGAGAAGCTGGCCAGAACAGTCTGGGCTGTGTTCCAGTACCTTCTAGAAACAAAATGACTTCATTACTTTATCCCAGAGTGTCCTGTGTTTCCCACGGTATAAAACCTAGGGCAGGCTGCTTTCCAGGGTCCCTCCACTAGCAAGTGAGGTATGTGCACACATGACCACCCAAGGCAGACTTTCTAACCCTTGGCAGACTTTCTAACCCTTCTACAATGGACCCTAGGCTTCTGTTGTCCCTTCCTCTGTATCTGTAAGTAATAAACTCACTTCATATAACTTGTTTTGTGTGTGTGTGTTCTGTCTCACAAGATTTAGACAACTTGGTAACCAGTGCACAGTGAACCTGCTTCATCGCCAATTTGAAGCTATTGGGATTTGCTTTTTAAAAATTCCCCCAAAAGTTCTATAATCATCCTGCTATTAGCCAATATCACAGGAATGTTACTGATGCACCTTTTTTTTGGGGAGAGGAATGTATTATTTTCTCAGAGATTTTTTTTTTAAAAAGAATGTTGCTACATTTACTCATTAAAATTACATTTTGTCATATAAGTAATTTTTTTTCATAAAATTGCTTTAATTTTGTTTACTAATGAATCTATCTTAGTACAGATTTGTATCTCTTAAAAACCAAGTTGTGAGCTGCTGCTACATAATACAATGTCTCTATTATAGACAGACTGGGATAATAAAAGTCTACAGTGATAGGGAAAAAAACCACTTTATAGAATTTGGTGATTGGAAATCCCATAGATTAAAACATAAGTACAGGCTCAGAAGCCTCTCTCATGCTTATTATTATAGGAGGACAGGCACATCAAGTGGTGCTTTATGGTCCTCATGCACCCTTGGAGAGAGTTCTATATATTCTATCCTTTCCATCATATTGGTACATATTGTCAATGTACCACCTGAAATGCCTGCAATTCCAGCATAATTTATTTCTTGGATATTTGATGGCATTTCAAAAAAACCATGATGACCAATCATATTGCTTTGTTAAGAAGGAGTTTGGGCTTTCCAAACCAGGAGCAGCCATCCCTGTTTAAAGCAAAAGTTAAGTAAAACATCTGTAAAAGCAATGGTACTTATGGTAGAGTTGATGATGGTAGCATATTTAGCATCTTAACTGTAAGGCAAACATCAAATATCTTTTTGTGCAGTAAATTTGACAAAATATCATTCTTTCCAATAATTATCTAGAAGCCAGTAATACCTAGAATAAACAAGAATCTATTTTTGCTCTTTCAAAAGATGATTAATATTCATCAAAAGTCAGCTATGCATGCATATAATCAGATAAGACAAATACTCAGAGAATTGCCTTGGAAATTATTTTGTATTATCTGAAAGACAAGTAAAATTTTAAATTCTAAGCATAGTCAGAACAATTATTTGATAGTTATATGTAAATATATTAGAGGAATATGTAAATATGAGATAATATATTACTGAATATTAGCAAGTCATTTTTATTCAGGACACTTTTGGAGCTTTGCATATAATGAGGTGTGCTGAGAATATTTCAGCTGAGTTAATAGCTTGTCTTTAAAAAATATGTTAAATATTTATTTTATGTCACAGGCACTGTTTTGCAAAATGAATTCAAATCATTAGAATTATTTAAATCAATCTAGATAATTTAAAACCATCTAAAAATTGATTAAACTATTATAAGGATAAAAAGGGATTTGAAGGTAACTGTCTAGTTTACCACTTTTTAAAAAAAATACTTAAAGTTCTAGGGTACAGGTGCAGACCTTGCAGAATTGTTACATAGGTATACACATGCCATGGTGGTTTGCTGCATCCATCCCCCATCATCTACATTAGGTGCTTCTCCTAATGTTATCCCTCCCCAATCCCACCACCCACTGCTATCCCTCCCCTAGCTCCCGTATCCTCTAACAGACCCTATGTGTGATGTCCCCCTCCCTGCGTCAATGTGTTCTCATTGCTCAGCACCTCCTTATGAGTGAGAATATGTGGTGTTTGGTTTTGTGTTCTTGTGTCAGTTTGCTGAGAATGATGGTTTCCAGCTTCATCCATGTCCTTGCCAAAGACATGAACTCATCGTTTTTTATGGCTGCATAGTATTCCGTGGTATGTATATGTGCCACATTTTCTTTATCCAGTCTATCACTGATGGGCCTTTGGGTTGGTTCCATGTCTTTGCTATTGTAAACAGTGCTGCAATGAACATACATGTGCATGTGTCTTTATAATAGAATATTTTATAATCCTTTGTGGCTATACCCAGTAATGGGATTGCTAAATCAAATGGTATTTCTATTTCTAGATCCTTGAGGAATCACCACACTGTCCTCCACAATGTTTGTACTAATTTACATTCCCACAGTGTAAAAGGGTTCCTATTTCTCCACATCCTCTCTAGCATCTCTTGTCTCCAGATTTTTTAACAATTGCCATGCTAACTGGTATGAGATGGTATCTCAATGTGGTTTTGATTTGTATTTCTCTAAAGACCAGTGATGATGAGCATTTTTCATATGCTTGTTGGCTTCATAAATGTCTTCTTTTGAGAAGTGTCTGTTCATATCCTTTGCTCATTTTTTGATGGGGTTGTTTGCTTTTTTCTTGTAAATTTGTTAAGTCTTTGTAGATTCTGGATATTATCCCTTTGTCAGATAGGTAGATTGCAAATTTTTTTCCCATTCTGTTGGTTGCCAGTTCACCCTAATGATAGTTTCTTTTGCTGTGCAGAAGCCCTTAAGTTTAATTAAATCTCATTTATCTATTTTGGCTTTTGTTGCCATTGCTGTTGGTGTTTTAGTCATGAAGTCCTTGCCTATGCCTATGTCCTGAATGGTATTGCCTAGGTTTTCTTCTAAGGTTTTTATGGTATTAGGTCTTACATTTAAATGTTTAATCTGTCTGGAGTTAATTTTTGCATAAGGAGTAAGGAGAGGGTCTATTTTCAGCTTTCTGCATATGGCTAGCCAGTTTTCCCAATGTTATTTATTAAACAGGGAATCTTTTCCCCATTGCTTATTTTTGTTTGATTTGTCAAAGATCAGATGGCTGTAGATGTGTGGCACTTCTTCCGAGGCCTCTGTTCTGTTCCATTGGTCTATATCTCTGTTTTGGTACAAGTACCATGCTGTTTTGATTACTGTAGGCTTGTACTATAGCTTGCAGTCAGGTAGCGTGATGCCTCCAGCTTTTTTTTTGCTTAGGATTGTCTTGGCTATGCAGGCTCCTTTTGGGTTCCACATGAAGTTTAAGGTGGTTTTTTCCAGTTCTGTAAAGAAGGTTAATGGTAGCTTGATAGGGATAGCATTGAATTTATAAATTACTCTGGGCAGTATGGCCATTTTCACAATATTGCTTATTCCTAACCATGAGCATGGAAGATTTTTCCATCTGTTTGTGTTTGCTCTTATTTCCTTGAGCAGTGATTTGTAGTTCTCCTTGAGGAGATCTTTCATGTCCCTTGTCAGTTGTATTCCTACATGTTTATTCTCTTTGTAGCAATTGTGAATGGGAGTTCACTCATGATTTGGCTCTCTGTCTATTATTGGTGTATAAGAATGCTTGCATTTTTTGCACATTGATTTCGTGTCCTGAAACTTTGCTGAAGTTGCTTATCAGCTTAAGGAGATTTTGGGCTGAGACTATGGGATCTTCTAAATATACAATCATGTTGTCTGCAAATAGAGACAATTTGACTTCCTCTTTTCCTAGTTGAATATACTTTATTTCTTTTTCTTGCCTGATTGCTCTGGCCAGAACTTTCAATACTATGTTGAATAGGAGTGGTGAGAGAGGGGACCCTTGTGTAGTGCGAGATTTCAAAGGTAATACTTCCAGTTTTTGCCCATTCAGTACGATATTGGCTGTGTGTTTGTCATAAATAGCTTTTATTATTTTGAGATAGGTTCCGTGGACACCTAGTTTATTGAGAGTTTTTAGCATAAATGTCTGTTGAATTTTTTTGAAGGCCTTCTTTGCATCTATTGAGATAATCATGTGGCTTTTGTCTTTGGTTCTGTTTGTGTGATGGATTACATTTATAGATTTCCATATGTTGAACCAGCCTTGCATCCCAGGAGTGAAGCTGACTTGATCGTGATGGATAAGCTTTTTGATGTGCTGTTGGATTCAGTTTGCCAGTATTTTGTTGATGATTTTCACATCAGTGTTTATCATGGATATTGACCTGAGATTTTCTTTTTTAGTTGTGTCTCAGTCAGGATGATGTTGGTCTCATAAAATGAGTTAGGGAGGATTCCCTCTTTATGTATTGTTTGGAATAGTTTCAGAAGGATTGTTACCAGCTCCTCTTTGTACCTCTGGTGGAATTCACCTGTGAACCCATCTAGTTCTGGACTTTTTTGGGTTGGTAGGCTATTAATTGCTTCCTCAACTACAGACCTTGTTATTGGTCTATTAAGGGCTTCAACTTCTTCTTGGTTTAGTCTTGGAAGGGTGTAAGTGTGCAGGAATTTATCCATTTCTTCTAGATTTACTGGTTTATGTGCATAGAGGTATTTGTAATAATCACTGATAGTAGTTTGTATTTCTGTGGAATAGGTGGTGATATCCCCTTTATTGTTTTTTATTGCATCTATTCGATTATTCTTTTTTATTAGTCTGGCTAGTGGTCTATTTTGTTGATCTTTTCAAAAAACCAGCTCCTTGACTCATTGATTTTTTGAAGGGTTTTTTTTGTCTCCATCTCCTTCAGTTCTGCTCTGATCTTAGTTATTTCTTGTCTTCTGCTAGCTCTTGAATTTGTTTGACCTTGTTCCTCTAGTTCTTTTAATCATGATGTCAGGGTGTCAATTTTGTATCTTTCCACACTTTACATGTGGGCATTTAGTACTATGAATTTCCCTCTAAACACTGTTTGAAATGTGTCCCAGAGATTCTGGTACGTTGTATCTTCATTCTCATTGGTTTCAAAGAACATTTTTATTTCTGTCTTTATTTCATTATTTATCCAGTAATCATTCAGGAGCAGGTTGTTCAGAATAAAGCATCAGAATGCTTTTATATGTGGCATAGCTGACCTGAAATATTTTAGATCTTTTACTTCATATACGTGTGTCTGTTTGTGTGTATATTTCTCTCACAATTTCTGACTTATTTTCTCATTTAAGTAAAAACTATAAAGAGCTACATAAATAGATTGATAAACAGACTAAATACTCTATATTTGTGTTCCTCTAATATTCTCCAGAAGGAGTTCAATTTTGCAACAATTAGGAAGGATATTTCATTATGATGTGTGCCAAAAGTAAAATGATTTTTGGCAGAATTGCGTTAGTAACCAGATGACTGTACTAAGTGATTCTGTCCAGTTGTATTACTTAGTTTTATGGGTGTTCACTGTGAAGCTAATTGATCTTGATAGGTTTCTTTTTTTTAAATTGCATTTTAGGTTTTGGGGTACATGTGAAGAACATGCGAGATTGTTGCATAGGTACACACATGGCAGTGCGATTTGCTGCCTTCCTCCCCTTCACCAATTTCTGGCATTTCTCCCCATGCTATCTCTCCCCAACTCCCCACCGCCTACTAAGGATATGTTCAAATGCAAATTGCTATAGAGCTTATTTAAAGTCATGCTGTTATACAGTTAAGCTTTTGATAACTCCCACCCTCAGTATCTTCTGCTTCTTTGATTTGTTGACATGAAAACATTGATGTTTCTAGTAGGTACTTTCACAACCAGAAGAGTAAATCCATTGCTACCTTCTGTGAAAGTCTTTTCCTTGCTTTCAGATGTCCTTTGTTCTTTGATAATAATAATGGTAATAACAACAATGGCTACTACTTATTTTTAGATAATCACACTACTAATAACAGCAGTAATAATCTTCATTCGTTTACCTATTCTGCTAAGCACTATGTTAAATGTTTTATGTGCATTATCACATTTAATCATCCATCCAACTAAATAAGGTATTTCTGATTGGAAAGTGAAATGCAAGGAGAGGGTAAGTTACAAAGTTAAGCAGACAGTAAGAAGAAATTCTATTTGGCGCAGACTTAAACAACCTTAAAGCCTTTATCTATAATATCATGTTCAAAATAAATCATCAGCCCTTTTACCTATACTAGTAGAACCTAAGGTTATATTAATCTTGTTTGAAACACAACCAAAATAATATCTGATGTTTAGATTCTTTCCAGCAATCTTTATTTTAAGGAGTTGTTCTAGAGGTCCTATAAAAGCACAACTGAATCAGTGGATATATAGACAGGATTACCTAAGAATAGTAATTATATAATTTTAGGATTATGCAAGCTTCATTTTAATATTGAGACAGAAATATAGAAAAATGCATGACTTGATAGTTAAGTGGGCCTCATAGAATTAGAAATTATCCTTATTTCTTTTAATGTATAAATTACCAAGTTCCATAAAATTTTTGAAGGTTATAAAAATATGTACAATTAGGAGGCTAAAATGAGTAAATGGGGCAGCCAAGTTGAAGGGAAAAGATAAACAGAACAATAATAAAACTAAGACTAATTGTGAAACAATCAAACATACCATATGGTCCTGAGATATGCCTGCAAATTTGACTTAAAACTTCCATAAAGGGCAAAAAAGAGAGAAAATAGAGTTGTCTACAAGACTTAAAGTTTCCAAAACATGGAAAACTAAGCAGTATTTCAAAGAAGCACAGTTTTTCAAGATTCTGGAATATGAGCAAGATTTCTCTTCCAGGCTCTAATAAAGAGGACACTGTTCTTGTTAGCATTCTGACCCTAGACTATAAAAGTTTCTTCTTCAATTGGCCTTTAATGTTTAATTAAAACAATGCTGCTTAAATTTTGATTTCTCTATTACCCAGTGGACTGCTCAGCTAAAAATTATTCCATAAATAGCATTTCTTCTTTCCTGGCTTCTGACAAGGTTTGAACCGCAGAGAGTTTAGGATTGCAGTCTCTTGTAAGGATTTGTAATGTTCTATGTACTAAATAAGAGCCATTCCACTTGTTTTGATATAGGTTTAAAGTTTGTTTTTTTTTGTGTGTGTGAAAAAGCCATGATGCTAACCAAGATGCTCGTCTAAATGGATGACGATAGTCTCCTTTCGTGGAACTAGGTTAAGAGAAGTAAAAGAATAGAAGGGGTTATAGAAACATGTTATGTGAACCTGGGTTGAAAATCTGGTTCAATATTAGTAATGTGAGACTTTAGGCAAGTCACTACATTTCTGCAGATATCAGTTGCCTTCCTGAAAATTGGAGACAATCATAATTATTTCATATGGCTGTAATGAAGAGTAAAAAGATATGGCAAACACAAAACTGTGTGTACTATGCCAGTATTCTTTTACAGAGAATTTGTTGAAGTTATCATTCTTCCTTGCTACTTATATTTTATTACCTGGTCCGTGGTGTTATTGCATCTGATGTATCAAATCAAAGTTAGATGTAGGTTTTCATGAATAAATAACAATTTATATACACATTCATATCAAAGTTTGCTTAAGGCTATTTGAATTGGGAAAGAGAGGAATTGTACAGTGCACTTGATCAGTGGAAGCAGATGTGCTAACACTTTGTGTGTGTGTGTGTGTGTGAGAAAAAGACAGGAATTCACATGCAGATATTCAATTACTCTTAGATAGAAAACCTGGAGTGAGGAAACACCATATGTGTCAGGGTGGCTCTGACTGCCCCACTGCAGCCGTGTCACTTTCTGAGTGGAGCTTGGACATGCTGCTTGCCTCTTGGAGAATCCCTGAAATTTGTGTGCCTATATCAACATGGTGCTGAAATATTAGATTAGAAGTGACCGAGGGGGATGCCTGGGAATGATCCTGTCTTGGTTATCTATTGTTATATGACAAGACAGAACAATGAAGGGCTGTGCCTATGACTGGCACAGTATAACCCCCACCTAACTCTATTGGTCAAAGGTGTCACCAATAGTCACCTTGTCACTCAGATGTTTCCAAAGGTACAAATAGTACAAAGAGAGTAGGATAGCCTGTGAGAAGAAGCTGAGCATGAGAGAATTTGAATTGAAGACTGGCTTTTGCATTAAAGGTGAAGATTAAAAGGCAGTGTTGATTTTGAAATCAGGAATTTGCTACTTCTGACAGTCAGTCGCCTGACTGGTGAGCTTGTACTGCAGGGAATGGGGTAAGTGACTAGAAAGCTGCCACAGGCTGGCTGATGGCTTCTCTGTCTGAGCAGACTGAAGAGAAGAAATGCCCTCTCCACTCTGAGCCTGGCTATGATACGGTGACATCTGATGTGTGAGCCCTGGTGCCAGCAGTAGGTAGTAGCTTGAGGGAGGCACACGTCTGTGATCATGACAGAAGAAAGCTGAGTTGCTAAAGTGTCACAACCCTGAATTGGTTACCTATTGCTACTGTAACAAATTATCATAAAGATAGGGGCCTAAATCAATACAACTTTCTTATCTTACCGTTCTGTAGGTCGGAAGGCAAACACAGGTCTCACTGGGCTACACTCAGTATGTCGGTAGGGCTGCGTTCCCTTCTGGAGGTTCTAGGGAAGAATCTTCTTAATCTGTTTCCTCACCTTTTCTAGCTTCTTGCGGTACTTTCATACTTTGGTTCATGGCCTCCCCCAGTCTTGAAAACCAGCGACATTGAATGTCTTTTATACTTCCTTTGACTCTGGCCTCAGCTGCAAAAGGTTCTCCACATCCAAGTATTTGTGTGATTAGATGGGTCCTGAATAATCTCCCCATTTCTAGGTCCTTAACACTTGCAAAGTTGCATTTCCTTATAAAGTACCTTATTCATGGGCTCCAGGGTTAGGATATAGACATCTTCCGGACCCATGCTTCCGCCTGCCACAAACCCTTCAGAGAGGAAGAAACCTTATTTTAGAATTCTTCTTGCTTTTCCACTCCAACTCCATCTTTGCCTGTTTATATATTTCTGTGGTGCTTAGTTTCACCATTACCAGTGGCCAAAGCAGTAGCAAATTTTATGCTATGCTGGTGGCCATAGTTCTCATTATTGACATCAAGGGACGTGTAAAAGGTAATTCATATGTGCCTGGTGGGCAGAAAGGATGATCGAAACAGCTCCTCAGGCATTTGTGAGTCTTCTAGAAAACTAGGAACTATTTAAAGAAGAGACTCTGGGGGAAAGACTTGGCTGTCTTGCAGGAGTATTTATTTGGAGCATCAGAAGGAACAAAATTTGGGAGATTAATTTAAATTTGAACTAATTCTCAAAAGTTATGAATCTTTGAACATATCAGTTTTGTTGAATAAATGCATTGTTCTTTGCTGTAGCTACATTTTATACTACACTCAAAAGACTGACTTACTATTTATAAGAAAAAACACCAGAGACATACAAATGCACACACACAGTCTCTCTCTCTCTCTCTCTCTCTCTCTCTCTCTCTCACACACACACACACACACACACACACAGGAATAGAGAAAACCATTTCTAAAATGAAACTTCCATAGAGTTACTAGATTTAACTTGATTTTTTATTTCCAGGAGGGAATCTGCAATAGTCTATTAATAGCATCCCCTAGCATATGACACTCTGCAGATGTTCTCTTAATGCTGATTTTTTTCCAACACCCAAACATGTTATCAATTATCTGTATTTTCATATTGGGAGGATCGACCCAGAAAGAGCATTAACTGTGCTGTTGTAGCATTTCTTCCCAGTGTCATCAAGGTTGTAGTAATTTGTGCATAAACCACTTTGAAAAATGTAATAAAAGCATTTTTTGTGGAGTTTATTAAAACTCAGTATCTATCCTGAAACAAGGTATGCTGGTATTGCACACCCATACATCTTCCACCTGTGAAATTCTTAAAATCAGGATAATGAAAACAGTAACAGTGGGACCAATCAAAATGCAAAAGTGGGAGAGCAAATGGCAGGAAAGAGGAGAAAATGATATGTATGTTTCTCACATTCTGTGGGAAAGCATTGATTAGCAGCAGGACTCAACTCCATAAGAGAATCCATTTTCTAAATTGTTTTGGGGAGCTCTGTTTTGAGCACCAACTGAAACACAGCAATTTAAAAAGAGACTTTCACTTATGGAAATGCAAAGAAACAAAGCATTCTATCAGTTTGGTATGATATCATTTTATTTTATTTTGTTCCAATTTTGGCAGGATTGTTGCCTGTGCTAATTTGACATACCCTCCTTAGATATGAACATATGTTAGAGAGAAAAGGGAGAGACTTGACTAAATACTTCATCTGCTCAATGAACCTTCCCTAAATGTGCATTTGCTCAAATTTTTAAGAGATATTAATTCAATATATGTTTTGGATTTCAAATGTTATGCTTGATCAATAAAACAGGCTGTATTCTCCTGTCCTGAGAGCTTGAGTATGACTCATGACTATCTCAGTCTGTATCCATTTGCATCCAAGAAACATTAGTGTTATTCTTTCACGAGATAATTCTTGGCAACGGGGGAGAAGGATATGATTGGTCATTGAAGAATTTAAACAGTTTGCTTCTTGACAAAAAATAAATAGGCTAAATTGACAAGTATATGTGTGTTTTATGGTGGTAAGACACCCATATCCCTGTAGACATCATCCTTCTTTTCAAGAAAGGCCTGGGACAAACTTGAGGAGAAGGTTGGAGGCTCTGTATTTTTGGTTAATTTCCTCTTCAAAGACATGAGCCTCTATGGACACCAGTGATTCATTCATTATATTATGGTAGGTAGCTAGACAGCTAGTCAGGCATGAGCAGGGCAGGAGAGGGCTCCCCCCACGCACACATCACACACACCAGGAGTGTCGGGAGGCCATTGTGTAATGGTCCAGCTGTTGTGAATTGTCTTTCAAAAGTAATAATTGGCCATAGCTGATGGCAATGAAAGGCAGGCTCCTAATAGATAGAAAAGACCTGAAACTGGTGATCAGCAGTTTCCCAGTAATATCTAGGAAATTGAGCAAGTGGGGAGAGGTAACATAAGACCCTAGAAGTATATAAAACCCCAAGTCAAAAGGTCAGACCTCGCACTTGATCTCTTGAATTGCCCCCGAAGCCCGCTTCCAAGTGTAGTTTACATCCTTTCTTTCCTGTACTAAAGCTTTTAAATAAATTTTCACTGCTCTAAAACTTGCCTGTGCTAAAGCTTGACCCCGTCTCTCACTCTGCCTTATTCCCCTCAGCTGAATTCTTACATTTGAGGAGGCAAGACTTGAGGTTGCTTCAGACCTCTACAGATTCACGGCTGCTAACATATCTTGGTTCCCTGTGACTCGGGAATGTTCCACTGGTAATACACTTTGGTGCTACATGAGACTTGGATACATTCCCCAGTAGTAAGAGACCTCTATGTCTTGTCTTCTTTGGCTGGAGGTGTTCAACCCCTGTCCTCAGTTTTCTTCTCCCCTTTCAGTCTCCTGTTCACTATCCAACCCTAGAACAATTCCTCTCGGGGATAAGTGACTCTGTTCCTTCCAGCAGATCTCTCGACTCACCATGATGGATGGCTTGCAGCGGTTGGAAGGACTATGGGGTCCCCACTGAGTAGTACTGAGGCACTAATGGCCCTCTTCGGAGGCTTGAGAGGGTGGTAGGGCTAAAGCCTAAAACCCTAAAACCATGCAATGTCTGGGACTTTCTCTGCATTTTTCAACTAAAACCATCTCTTTCCCAAGAACCCACACTGCTTATTCTGTTTTCTATGTGTGTGTTCCGAAGTGGCCTTGTGCACCTGCAGGACTATCTGACTCAGGGGCAAGTCTGCCTTCTCTTTGGTTTCACATCGCATGCTGTGTGACTTTCTTCTCTGCCTTAAAAAACACACGCTTCTGTTATTAGTGAGCCTGCAGCTCTTAATTGCATTGTGTGACAGCAAAGACTTGGGCTCCCTTGCAGATTTCCCCTGAGATTTATACTTGTTCTTACCTTACCAGCTCAGATGACCTCCAACCCTCCCCCTGTCTCTTGGCACATTGCTGGGACAGACATTAATTAAAACTGGCTCTGCCAGCTACTTATAACTTATCATATGCTTTTCATTCCTGTTATGCCCCAGGCTGAGTTTTCTGGTGGCTTTTAGAGTTTGTCCAGCTGCATAGGGCCTCATTCTGGCCTTTTAAGGATCCTACCTACTTGCTTTTTTTTCTTTTTTTTTGTTACACTCCTTTTGGATGAGAGAAAATTATTTCTTTGCTATTTGCATATTATTACCCCAAGCCCTAAGTCCTCCAAAGGTTAGTACTTTCTGTCAAGAGGGCAAATAAATGCCCTCTCGAATCCTAGAGCTATTGTTTTTATGAGCATATGAAGGCTTTCCATGAATGTTCCTTTCACCTCCTCCCACTTCCTCCTGCGGCCTCTCTTTTTTCAATCATGTGCTTCTCAACATGCACCAAGACCTTCAAGGTCATATTTGAAGGGAGGGAAGTTCAGCACCCTTGTGGCAGTTAGCTGAAAAACAGGCTTCTCATAAAAATGGGGGAAATAGGAAGTCAAGAAAAGAAATAATAATTTCATTGCTAGAATGCTCTGAGTGAGAGTCACTATAAGGTCATGGAAACAAGGAAATAGGTCAGCCTAAGGCTGCAGGTGCAAGAGACCTATAGGACAGAGATGAAGGGTGGTCCCAGGCTAACAGACCGCACCATTAGAATAGAGATGAAAGGTCAGGGTACACAATAAGACCGATTCATTCCAGAACTCCAAGGATGAACAGGGGGGCCCACTGTTGACTCCAACATCACCTCTGTTCTCAAGTGGATAATTGTGATGACATGGGACCAAGGGTAGATGGTAAGACCAGTTAATCCCAGAATCCAACAGATGATGGGGGATGCCCCATTGAGAGTAATTGGAAAGTAGAAGGAACATCTTCCTTCTTCTCCTCTGTTCTCTCTTTGTAGGCAGGTAATCACATCTCCATACCACAGGACATGCCTCTCAGATGCATCCCCCCAAACTGTTTGATTCCCCCAAAGCTTAAGAAAAAAAACCGTAGTTTACCTTTGTAATACTGTTTGGCCTAAAAATGAACTGGAAG
This sequence comes from Callithrix jacchus, assembly GCF_049354715.1. NCBI lineage: Eukaryota > Metazoa > Chordata > Mammalia > Primates > Cebidae > Callithrix > Callithrix jacchus. Next base: position 47,349,083 of record NC_133517.1, read on the forward strand.
GAAATTACAAAAGCCAGACTTGGAACCCAGTGCCCCTGTGCGGGAGGTCTTCAGATTAGCCTCCATAGTCCCTTATAACTAAGATCAGAATAAGGAGGATGGGGGCTAGGAAAAAGGAGAAATGCAGGGATACGAGGCAGTTTCAACTACTGGCTGCTTTAGAAGCTCTCCAGAACCCTCTAGGTGGCCCTAAGGACACTCCTCCAGGTAACTGCCATTGGTGTGGGAAACCAGGCCCCTGGAAGGCAAATTGTTCCAATGGGATAAATGGAAAAAAGCCCCAAATGGCTTGCCCCCTCTTCCCCAAGCTGAAATGGGACTGCCCTGAGGGTCTAAGGCTCCCAGATACAAAATCCCAACCCCTGATAGCCTTGAGATGAAGGACTCTCTGCTCTGGCTGACTTCTAAATAAGACATCATCATTAATAAGACAAAGCTAAGAGAAACTCCGGAGGAAGCAAGTAAAATTATGAATTTATCTTCTGGGTTGAAAAACCAGTGCTAATTACTCTGTGCTAATCTACTTCTCTGAGCAACTCTCCTCCAAATCCTGTTGCACCATCAGGGAAAATGGCATCCTCTCCCTCCAAAAGAAAAGATTCACACCCATTTATATTACTTAAGGGACTTACCATTCCCCCACAAGTCTCTGGTAATGTCTAAATACCCCACATTTCTTTGGGACACAAATATACTTTCCAAGATAGGTGCCTACATAATATTTACCCAATCTCTGAAGTCATCTTTCTCTATAATACCCTTATTTCTCCTGGGAAAGCTACCTAAATCTTTAACCAATAACTTCAATCTGGTCAGTCCTACCTCAGATATTTAGATATAGCTGACATTTATTCGGATAGCTTTAGAAAAAATCTAACCGAGCAATCTCTTGAGGGGGATAACTTCTACAGTATGTAGAGAATCTTCATATCTGCTCCCCCTTTACAGGCTTCAGTTAGGCTAACCCTACTTGTTCCTGTGAACCAACTAGGGACCTCTGGCTGCAGCTCAGAAGATACAAGAGGGATGCAACATCAAGCTCCAGATGATCCTCAGTGAGGGATATCATCCTCTCAATCTTCAAGAATCACCCTTCTACAGGGGACCCCTAGACTTCCCATCAGTGGAACATGACAGAAGTGAAATCCTGCCCCTGTCTCCCTTGGACCTGTCTAGATATTACTTTTGCAAACTCCACTCTGACAATTAGCAAGAGGCCGAGACCCACAGAACCACCACCACTGCCCCTTCATCAGCAGGAAGCAGAAGAGTGACCTTCGTCCATTCTCCCCTGGGTCTTGGACTCTTGAGGGATGATGTTACAGTAGTAGCCAGTCGTGGCATGGGCAAGGCAAGAGAGGGCTCCCCTCAAAACACACACCAGGAGTGTCAGGTGACCACTAGGGAATGGTCAGGCTTTGTTAACTGTCTCTCTAAACTAACAATTGGTCACAGCCAATGCCAGAGAAAGGCCATATCCTAACAGAAAACACCTGAACTGGTGACAAGCCACTATTCCATAAGACTTGGAGTTGGGCGTGGTAATGCAAAACCCCGGAAGTATGACCCAAATAAAATTCCAACTAAAGAGGTCAAGCATGTGCTTGATCTCTCAAGTCACCTGCTGGACCCTCTGTGCTTTACTTCCCTTCATTCCTGTTATAAAGGGTTTTATAAAATTTCACTCCTGCCCTGAAACTTGTCTTGGTCTTTCCATCTGCCTCACACTCTTCAGTTGAATTAATTTTTCTTTAGGAGGCAAGAATTGAGTTTAATGCAGACCTGTACAGATTCACTTCTGCTAACAACTACACTTTGTCAAACATGTGGTAGTAGTTACTTGGTCCTGATCCAGATGCTGATTTTCATTTCACATTCCATCTCAACTTTTTATCAGACTAGAGCCCTCTGCTTTAGAAGACAATTCAATCAAACATTTGACATCTCAGAAAAAGTTGTTACACTTAAGTCCTTGTCAGTACAAATGGGCTTTTAATTCCTAGAGACTGGCCATTTGACAAGGAGTAGACTAGATATGTCCAGCCTTGGTGCTTGCTCTAGAAGGAATAATTCAGGCTTTGAACCAATAGACCAGGGCTGTCTGACCTTGAGTAATAAGACTAAATGTTGTATATTGCAGGCCTGATCTGTGATAGTTATTTGTGACTTCTCATATGGTATCTTATTTAATAATCTTCATGATAACCCTTAGAAATACATTTTTGTTATCCCTATTTTACAGATAAAAGAAACAAAGTTCATATAGGTTAAGTCAATTGTTCAAAGTCACACCACAACTGAATGGCAGGGACAGATCTCAGTCTGAGGGTGCCTGACTCCAAAGCCTATGACCATTCTGTCTTACACATAATTTTTTCTGAATCAGTCTGTATAGTTGTAACAGTGGGGTTAATGGTACCTAACTTGCATGATTGCTGAGAAAGTTAAAAATCATATGTGTATGGTAGCTGGCACATTGTAAGTGTTGACTAAATTTAAACATTCACTAAAAATAATTATTGACTATATGTTTGGTACCATGCATGGTTCTAGGTGCTAAGGAGCTGAGTGGCAAACACTCACACATGGCCTTTGATTTCCTGAAGCTTCCTGATTTGGTGTTATCCCACTTCATTGCTGGTGATTTCAATGTCTGGGTGGGGGTGGGTGGGTGTGGAGAGTGTGTTGGTTTGCCAGAGTTGTTGTAACAATAATACCACACACTGAGCAGCTTAAATGATAGGAATTAATTGTCTCACAGTTCTTGAGGCTAGAAATTTGAAATAAAGGTATTGGCAGGATTGGTTTCTTCAAAAGACTATGAGGAAGAAACTGTTCCTTGCTTCTCTCCTAACTACTGATGATTTTCTGGCAATCTTTTGTGTTCTTTAGCACATAGAAGCATCAGCCCGATCTCTGTCTTCCTGTTCACATGGAGTTCTCCTGTGTGTGTGCCTGTCTGTCCTAATTTCCCTATTTTATAAATACACCAGTCTCATTGGATTAGGAGTCCTTCCTACTCCAGTATGACTTCATCTTAAGTAACTACTCTACAATAACCCTATGTTCAAAATAGTTCATATTCTTTTCTTTTTTTTGAGATGGAGTTTTGCTCTTGTTGCCCAGGCTGGTGTGCAATGGTGCAATCTCAGCTCACCACAACCTCCACCTCCTGGGCTCAAGTGATTCTACTGCCTCAGCCTCCTGAGTAGCTGGGATTACAGGCATGTGCCACCATGCCTGGCTAATTTTGTATTTTTGTATTCAAGTGATTCTACTGTCTCAGCCTCCCAAGTAGCTGGGATTACAGGCATGTGCCACCATGCCTGACTAATTTTGTACTTTTAGTAGAGATGAGGTTTCACCAAGTTGGTCAGACTGGTCTCAAACTCCTGACCTCAGGTGTTCTACCTGGTTTGGCCCCCCAAAGTGCTCGGATTACAGGCATGAGCCACTGTGCCTGGCCAAAAGTTCACATTCTGAAGTATTACGGGTTGAAACTTTAACATATGCCATTATGTGTGTGTATATATATCCATTCTTTGTCCACTCATCCATTGACAAACAGTTTGTTTCCCTATCTTGGCTATTGTAAGTAATGCTGCATTGAACATATGAAAATAGGTATCTTTTTAAGGAACTAATTTATCTCCCTTTGGGTATTATTTAGGTCTAAAAAAGAAATAAGATTCTGCCATTTGTAACAACATGGATGAACCTGGAGGGCGTTATGCTAAATAAAATAAGCCAGACATAGACAGACCAATACTGCATGATGTCACTTATATGTGAAATCTGAAAAAGATGAATATATAGAAGCAGAGAACACAACAGCGATTACCAGGGGAGGGTGAGGAAGTAGGGGAAATGGAGAAAGGTAGGGGAAATGGAGAAAGGTAGGTGAAACTTGCAATTAATAGGATGGAAAAAACTGGAGATGAATACATCTACAGATATAAGGGATGGCATGGTGACTATAGTTAGAAACACTGTTGTATACTGTAAATTTGCTGAGAGAGTAGATGTCAAGTGCTCTCATCACACACACACACCACACACAAACACATACATAGTAGTAACTGTGTGAGGAGAAGTGTATGTATATGTTAATAAGCGTGACAGTAGTAATCTTTTATTTATATACGTAATCAGAACCTCATGTTGTACACCTTTAATATATATAAATTTACTTAAAAAGTACTTTCACATACAAACTCTGGGGTGACACTGTTCAACCCATAATATGGAGTTTCTCAATATAAATAAAAATTGAGTTTCCCTTGCTTGGTATGAGAAAATATTGCAGTCAAGCCTTTCTGCAGTGGAATGGGGACAGAAAATTTGTTCACAAAAGCGAACACGCTATTGAGCTGCCAGTCTACAAGCTCTAAAAGTTGCAGCTGTCCCTTCTCAAACACCGAACTAAGGATGTGTTCATAATGTTCCCTGAAGTAGAATGACATTGCACTCTAATTTGCTTCCTTGCACTTTGAATGGTTATTTTCTGGTGGGACACAAATGGTAAAGTTGACTTCTGCAGTAAATGCCAGTGGTGGTGATGGCAGTCTCTGCCCACTGGTCTCATGAAGGAAAGCCAAAACTGGAGTTAAACACCATCAAGGGTGTTCAGGTAATGGAAGAATAAGGGTGATCTGGAGCAGTCTGTTGCATCATTTAATGAGTATTTGTTGACAGCTTTCTGAGGACAAAGCTTTCCATCACCAGTAAGAATAGTTAAGAAAGAGATAGTGGTCTTTAGCTAAATCTAAATATTTTCCCACAAAATACCATGAAAACAGCAAATCTAGCCTTTTGTCCATCTTATAAGAGGAAAGAATTAAGTGAGTTTCAAAAGCCGAACTTTATACTTACAGACCACCCTGCCTTTCATATAGATTAACTTACTTAATCATTAGGGCAACTCTTGTGATGGAGAAAAAGAAAGTTCACATTTGCTAGCACTGAAATTTCCCTACAATTGATGGATCTGATATTCATGTCCTGGTCTACCTGACTCCAAGTTTCAAGCTGTGTCCACAATACCAGGTGGATGTAGCTGGGCATTATGTAGCACGGCTGGGAACACATGAACTTTGTTCTGGTTTCAAATATTGTGTTCCATTAGCCATTCCCAGGAACCTACATAGAGTATATCAATAGACAATGAGGAAATGCTGCAGAAACTCATGTGTTGTCTAGGAGTTTCAGCCCCCCAACACATTTTACCATAGGTGGGAAATTTAAGACAACAAAACTTCACCTGACTCCTCATCTTCACACTTCTGTCAGTGACTGAGAGACAAGGCACCTTAGACCTGCACCTGTCCTCCTTCCGTACACACTACTCTGTCTTCTTTTTCCCAGCCCTTCCCAACAATGGTCTCTTCTACCATCTCTGAATATTATGTTTCATCTTTAATAAACTCTCCTAAATTCTCTATCTCTTCTAGAATTCTTCCTTCCTACTAAGATGAAGAACATATTTATCTTCCAAATAATCAGTGTCATTCCATATACCTAAATAAGGCCACATTTTTATCCCATATGTCACAAACCAGAGTTTGGAGGTACTGTGTACATTTTCTAAGGTCCTGTTGCTGCTTCGAACCCTTATCCCTGCATCCTCTTGCAAAACATCAAAACATCTTCCTCCCAAGATGCTCACTTCTTCCAGCTTTGCCAGCCTCCGTCTTGGCACCATCATTCATCTGTAGACATTGTGGACCCTGTGGACATTGGCCTCTAACTCGTGGTCATCCTGAGCACAAATCTCTGTCTTGAGAAATTTCAGTGTCTAACAATATCTTTAACTCTATAAAATTCCACTTTTACTTCACATAATTTACTGACAAGTAAAATTATACCTGAACTTTTAGTATCATCTAGCATTTCTCCATATCTGAAATTTTAAATTATTATGTTCTACTCACTGATCTCACTCAACTTCTTATGCATTCCAAATTCTTGGGGATTTTTTTGGGCCTTAATGATCCCCATCCCCCTCTCTGCCACCTGATCAAATGTATCATTTCTATTTTAGCATCATTAATGCCATACCATAGGCATGGACCAGCACTTAACAATTTATCCTCAATCTCAACAACTCGCTCTTTCATGCTCTGTGAATCTTTTAAAATCCTCCATTTAACTAATTACTGTTTGAGAAGATCACAGAATCATGTGAGTTTATGCCATTTTCAATTTGTGACTTCTCATATCAGTGGAGCCCTTCATACTGGTTAATTCCTTTTTCTTCTCCATGGTCACATCTCTTTCCAGCTTCTACCTTAATTTATTTTTCCCAGTGACTGCTGCCTCCTGAAATTCTTTCCTCCTTACCTTTGTTAACACCGTAATTTCCTAATTTTTATTTTATCTTTATGATCATCCTAAGTTAAAACTTGAAAATCGTGTCTGTGTCTTCTCTATCACCACTCTAAAGTCAAAATGTTTGTAGCTTCTCCAAATCTCTCAGATATGACTTTTCCTTTCCATTATCTCTTGCTATGATATAAAAAATACTTGAATTTGAATCCTGGATCTGTTACTTTTTGGTTATATGATTGTGATCAAGTTACTGAACCTCATTTTTCTTATCTGTAAAATGGAAATAATAATGGCAACAAAACTAATGTTGATGAGGGTGATACCTATTTTATAGGGTTGTTGTCTGTCTGATGCTAAGTCTAGGATTTTCATACCCTGCCTTGCCATCTGGTAGTTGGGGTTTCTTCCAAAGCACTACTGTACTACCCCAAAAAGCTCCCCTGGCCAGAATTAGGATGACATGATCTGCATCTGCAGTGTCTAACTAATAGTCTCTGTTTCACTCCAATGTTTTCTAGTCGGTTTTGATACCAGATTGCAATAATGGATTTATAAGGCAATATCTGTAAAAAGACAAAAACATTAAAATACAGAGACCTGTATTTACTTTGAGTCTCACTAATGTACTTGGTACAGAAAATATCTACAATCTTTAAAATGATGATATAATAGTTAACATTTTTTGAGTGCCCAGTATATGACCCATATTGGGCATATTGGGTGAGCACTTGACCCACATCATCTAATTTATCTTTCACAGTTGTTGAATTTAGCTGTTCAGGTTCTCCATTCTACAAAGCCACCCCATCTAAAGGAACTATTCTTATCAGAGGCATCGTAAACCTAGGTATTTATTGTGACAATTTTTGATCTGACGACTGTACAGTGGCTTACATTAATCCAAATGTTTCAGATTTCTGAGATGAAGATAGACTGAGCTGAAGAAAGGATGTCATTTTCTGATAGTGCAAATGCACTGCAGGTCTCCTCATTATCATAGTATAATCATCATCTTTATCTTGATTGTTTCTTTTTTTGTTATCTGCCTTTCACAGGTCAGAAACCTGAGATTCATGGAAGTTAAAAGACTTGTGCAGCATTCCACAGCTAGTAAGTGGCAGAGCTGCAATTTGAATTGTCTGTTGGAATCTCAGCACTGTACGACCCTGCACATATACCAGGGCTCTTGGTTCTGTGCTTAGCATGTAACAGTTGCTCTAGAGATACCAGAATGAGAGAAGCCAAGTTGTTGAGTAAAATAAATTCTTAAAAACGACGAAAACTATCAGATAGTTGAATAAGGAGACTTTGGTAATAGGCAAAAATCAGACTTTTTGTGATTCAGATTCCATTTCTTTTACTCATGTCCACCTATCTCTAGGTTAATGGTAATTTTATATAATATAAGTATAAAAAACTTCTTTTAAAAAGAAACTTCAGAAAAGCCACAATACATTGAGTTAGTGAGAGAATCTGGGCACTGGCCATCTTCTAATCCTTTTTATCAAGGCTGAAGCAGAGGACAATGGTGATTTTCCCGGACATGATAATGGCAGCTTCAAATAATGACCTGTTAAGGAACACTGGAAACATTGTGTTTGCAGCCCCAGTGAAATACTATGAATCATATAGCTAAGTATGTTCAAAGAAAGAGGAAAAAAATGCCCTAGCAGGTCAGACACAAGCATGAAGCAGCCTGATCCTAAGACTCTTTGTCACTTTGGGCAATACGAAATTCTGGCCAAGCAGAGCAGCTGTCCCGTGATGTCCTCCCTACCTGGTCTCTTACCTCTTTCAGATATGAGATCTAAACACAGTAGTTCAAGGCACTGAAAAACTTCCCTCTGCACTGCTTTTACCTTTTGAGTACAAAACTGGTATTATTTGTTTCCCCTAGCCTTCCACTTTATTTGGAATTTTAGATAAATATTTTAATAAAGCAGGAAAAGATAATGACCCTGACATCTCTATTGCTTTAATTTCTGGTATTAACAGATAATCATGATGATTGGAAATTATGGCCCAGGAACTACTATGAGCAGGATGTGTTTTCTGGTGCTTTCAGTAATCAGATTTTGGACCCTTTTCATATATTTAGGAGTATTTCTTATTATCCCTCTCAGGTATTCAGAGATGAGAGTATTCAGGCTATGACACTGTTTCATTTTCATTAGATTTTATTTGATTGACCTATCTATATTGGTGAGTGTCATCATGGCTGGCACAGAATACACACATGCATATGTATGTATCATATTAGGGAACATTAGAGTAGTTCCCTGGCTTTGAGGATACAAGTTTCCTTCAAGAATTAGAGTGGTAAAAGGCAATGATTCCCATTTTGAGCAGTGAATCAAAGTATCTGAGAAATTTTATTTAGTTAATGCAATGTAAGTTTTCCTTCCCCTCCCAGAAAGTAAATTATTTTGAGCAGGTGAAGAGAGGGCTGGAACTGTCACTCAATCTGATTCAAAGCCCAACTTGAAGACCAGTGGTATGAATTGCTCTAGTATTTTAAGTATATAATCTGATAATATCTATCAAATTTTAAAACATGCATAGCAATTCTAATGAGTATAGAAAGCTAAAGACAGTAAATGAACTATTAGTTTAACATATAATGTCCCAGCAATAGAGACAAAAGACAATTTAACATGAAAGATAATATAAATCCTTGAAATAGAGAATTTAACAAACAAAATCCGAAAGAGGGGTTCAAAGTCAACTGATTAAAACTTCTCTGAAATGAAGAAAAGACTAGATCAATCATTTGAAAGAACTCTTGATGCACAAAAACAAATTGATTGAGAACTGTACAAACTGAAGCATACCCTAGGTAAGTTGTTGAACTCAAAGTATAAAGAAATAATTCTTCAGTCATCTAAAAAATAAACATTTCTCATAAGGAAAGAACATTCAAGTGATTCCATTTTTCCCACTTAGCATCCTTCAATAGAGCAATGTCTACAAAGCACTGAGGGACAAAATTGTAATATAAGTTTATCTCATTCATCAAAGTAACAGTTCAAGAATAAAAGCCACAGAAAGGCTTTCTCAAAGATAAAAAGAAATGTGCTACTCAAAAGTCACTCCGGAAAAAAGGAAAGAAAAAAAAAGCACTGAAATTCAGCAAAACATAAACTGTATCAAAGAAAAAATTCAACAGGGGAGCAGCTATGGTGAAATGACGTAAGGCATTTAACCCACTAAAATACGAAGCCAAGATTAAATAATGAAATAAATGATGATTGCAGATCGGAATGTAAGTGCAACTTATCTGGACAAAGTAAAAATAATACAAACATTAAAATGAAACATTAAAATGAGAAGGACATGAAATGGGAAGAAATGAAAGAATCCCAATCAGTTTTCTCATCAGAGAAAACTTTTTTCTTTTCCTCTTTTCTTGTAGTTCATTCTCTTGTCTAATTGCTCTGGCTAGGACTTCCAGTACTATGTTGAATAAGAATAGTCAGAGTGGACATCCTCTCCTTGTTACAGTTCTCAATGGGAATGGTTCTAACTCAGTTTGATGTTGGCTAGTGGTTTGTCACAGATGGCTCTTGTTATTTTGAGATAAGTTTCCTCAATGTCTACGCTGCTGAGAATTTTTATCTTGAAGGGATGCTGTATTTTTATTGAAAGCTTCGTCTGCATCTTTCGAGATGATCATATGGTTTTTGCCTTTAATTTCATTTATGGAGTGAATCACATTTATTGATTTGCATATATCAAGTCAAAGATTTAGATATCTTTGTCTTTGTTAAACCAAGACAAAGATATCTAAACTGAAAACTTATTTTTTAAACGATATAATTGTTCTAATTTTAGTATTTCAAATATTATTTTTTAAAATAATTTCAGCTTTTAATTTAGATAGAGGTACCCATGTCAAGTTGTTACATGGGTATATTAAACCCAGAGAGTGAGCAGAGTACCTAATAAATAGATTGGTTTTCATTCCATTCCCCCCCACTCCTCTTGAGTAGTCTCCGGTGTCTATTGTTTCCATGTTCAAGTTCGTGTGTGCCCAATGTTTAGTTCCCACTTACAAGTGAGCACATGCACTATTCAGTGTTTTGTTCCTGCATTAATTTGCTTGTTATTATGGCCTCCAGCTCCATCTATTAATGTACTGCTGCAAAGGACAGTATTTCATTGTTTTTCATGACTGTATAGCATTGCATGGTAAGTCTATACCACATTTTACAAATTCAATCCACCATTGAGGGGCAACTAGGTTGATTCTATGTCTTTGCTATTGTGAAGAGTGTGGCAGTGAACACATGAGTTCATGTTCTTTTCTTATGTGCCTTTTTGGTATGATATATATTCCTTTGGAGATATATCCAGCAATGAGATTGCTGGGTTGAATGGTAGCTCTATTGAAGGTTCTTTGAAAAATCTCCAAATTGCTTTCCACAGTGACTGAACGAATTCACATTCACACCAATAGTATATAAGCATTCCATTTTCTCCACAGTCTTGCCAGAGAAATCTGTTTTTTCTTTTTAACTTTTTAAATAACAGCCATTCTGACTGGTGGTATCTCACTACAGTTTTGATTAGCATTTCTGATAATTAGTGATGATGAGCATTTTATTACATATTTGTTGGTTGTGTGTATGCCTTATTTTACCTACTTTTTAATGGGATTATTTGTTTTAAGCTTGTTGATTTAAGTTCCTTACAGATTTTGAATATTAGGCCTTTGTCAGATGCATAGTTTGCAAATGTTTCCTCTCATCCTGGAAGCTGTCTGTTTACTCTATTGATAGCTTCTTTTGATGTTCAGAAGCTCTTTAGTTTAATTAGGTCCCACTTGTCAATTTTTGTTTTTGTTGCTATTGCTTTTGGGGACATGACCACAATTTTATTTATTTATTTAATTTATTATTATTTTTTTAACCAAGGCTAATGGCAAGAAAAGTATTCCCTAAGGACTTTTTTTTTTAATTTTAATTTTTTTTAGGATGTTTACAGTTTGAGGTCTTACATATAAATCTTTAACACCTTGAGTTAATTTTTGCTTATGGTGAAAGTAAAGGTCTAGCATCATTCTTCTGCATATGGCTAACCAGTTATTATAGTAGCATTTCTTAAATAGGGAGTCCTTTCCTCATTGCTTATTTTTCTCAGCCTTGCTGAAGGTCAGGTAGTTTTAGGTGTGCAGATTTATTTCTGATATTATTCTGTTCCATTGCTCTATGTGTCTGTTTTGCACCAGTACCATGTGGTTTTGCTTACTGTGGTCTCATAGCATAGTTAGAAGTCAGGTAGTGTGATAACTCCAGCTTCCTTCTTTTTACTTTGGATTACTTTGGATACTTGGGATTCTTTTTGTTTCCTATGAATTTTAATATAGTTTTTTTTCTAATTTGGTGAAGAATGACATTGGTATTATAGTTTGATAAGAATAGCATTTAATCTGTAAATTACTTTGGGCAGTGTGGCCATTTTAACAATATTCATTCTTCTAATCTATAAGCATAGGATGTTTATCCATTTATCTGTGTCATCTCTGATTTCTTCCAGCAATGTTTTGTAGTTTTCCTTGTAGAGCTCTTTTACCTTCTTGTTTAGCTGCATTCCTAAGCATTTCATTTTCTTTGTGGGTATTGTAAATAGGATTGTGTTCTTGATTTGATTTCCAGACTGGACATTATTGGAGTATAGAAATGCTGTTCATTTTTGTACATTGATTTGATATCCTGAAGCCTTGCTAAAATTGTTTGTTAGTGTAAGGAGCTTTTGACAGAGTCTTTATGGGTTTCTAAGCATAAAATCATATTGTCAATGAAGAGAGGTAGTTTGATTTCTTTTTCTATTTATTTCTCTTGCCTGATCATTTTGTCTAGGACTCCCAGTACTGTGTTCAGTAGGAATTGCGAGAGTGGGCATTCTCTCCTTTTTACAGTTTTCAAGGGAAATGGTTCTAGCTTTTGCCTGTTCAGTATGATGTTGACTGTGGGTTTGCTACAGGTGGCTCTTATTATTTTGAGGAATGTACCTTTGATGCCTGGGCTGTTGAGGGTTATAATAATGAAAGAATATTGGATTTTATCATGATCTTTATCTGTATCTATTGAGATAATTATATAAATTTTGCTTTTAATGCTGTTTATGAAGTGACTTATATTTTTGATTTGTATATGTTGAACCAACCTGGCATCCTAGGAATAAAACCTGCTTGGTCATGGTTGATTAACATTTAGATAAGATGTGGATTCAGTTTGCTACTATTTTGTTGAGGATTTTTATAGCTAAGTTTATCAGGGATATTGGCTTGAAGTTTTCTTTCTTCATCATGTCTTTGCCAGATTTTGGTATTAGGCTAATGGTGGCTCCATATAATGAGTTAGGGAGAAATCCCTCCTCTTCAATTTTTCGTAGTAATTTCAGTGGGATTGCTACCAGTTCTTCTTTGTATGTCTGGTAGAATTCAGCTGTGAATCCATTCAGTCCAGGGCGTTTTTTGGTTGGTAAGTTTTATAAATTGCTGATTCAATTTCAGAGCTTGGTATTGGTCTATTCAGAGTTTCAGTCTCTTCCTGATTCAATCTTGGAGATTGTATGTTTCCAAGAACATATCCCATTTTCTCTAAGTTTTCTAATTCGTGTGCATAGAGTTTTCATAGTATTCTCTGAGGAGCTTTCAAGAAAAAGAAACAAAATCTTTGGGAAATATGAGATTATGTAAAGAGACCAAATCTATAACTCACTGGCATTCCTGAGAGGGAAGGAGAGAATAAGCAACCTGGAAAATATATTTGAGGATATAGTCAATGACAATTGTTCTAATCTTCCTAGAGAGGTTGACGTGGAAATCCATGAAATACAGAGAACTCCAGCTAAATACTATATAAGATGATCATCCCCAAATCACATAGTCATTAGATTTACCAGCACATGCAAAAGAAAACATTCTAAAGGCAACTAGAGAGAAGTGTCAAGTCATGTACAGAGAGAACCTCACCAGGTTTGCAGCAAAACTCTCAGGAGAAACCTTATAATCCAAAAGAGATTGAGGGCCTATTTTGAGCATCTTTTAAGAAAAAAATTCCAACCAGGAATTTCATATCTCGCCAAACTAATCTTCATAAATAAAGGAGAAATAAAATTCCTTTCAGACAAGCAAATGCTGAGGGAATATGTTTCAAGTAGACCAGACTTATCAGAGGTCTTTGTGGGAGTTCTAAACATGGAATTGAAAGAATGACACTTGCTGCCACAAAAGCACACTTAAGTATATAGTCCACAGGAAGTGGAAAGCAGTTACGTAATCAAGTCTACACAACATCCAGGAAACAGCACAATGACAGCATCAGAATCAAACATATCAATACTAATCTTAAATGTAAATAGGTTAAATGCCCCAATTAAAAGGCACAGAGTGGTTAGCTAGATAAAAAGACAAGACAACCATCTGCTGGCTTCAAGAGACACATGTAATGACACCCAGAGGCTCAAAGTAAAATGATGCAGAAAGATTACCATGTGAAAAATAAAAAAGAGCAGGAGTCACTATCTTTTGGCCTGCAAAAAGACTTAGACAACTGCACAATAATAATGGGAGACTTCAACACCCCATTGATGGCATTAGGCACATCATTGAGTCAGGAAACTAATGAGGACACCCTGGAGTTAAACTCAACACTTGACCAATTGGACCTAATAGACATCTATAGAACACTTCATCCGACTACCATAGAATGTACATTCTGGAGGGATAGCCTGGGGAGAAACGCCAAATGTGGGTGAAGGGGTGAAAGCAAACAGAACACACTGCCATGTGTGTACCTATGCAACTGTATTGCATGCTCTGCACATGTACCCCAAAACCTAAAATGCAATAAAAAAATAAGGAAAAAAAAAAAAGAATGTACATTCTTCTGGAAGCACATGGAATATAATGTAAGATCAACCTCATGTTCAGTGATAAAGTGAATCTCAATACTTTTTTTTTAAATTTTTTATTGGATTATAGGTTTTGGGGTACATGAACAGAGCATGCAAGACAGTTGCGTAGGTACACACATGGCAGTGTGCTTTGCTTTTCTTCTCCCCTTCACCCACATTTGGCATTTCGCCCCAGGCTATCACTCCCCACCTCCCCCTCCCACTGGCCCTCCCCTTTTCCCCCCAATAGACCCCAGTGTTTAGTGCTCCCCTTTCTGTGTCCATGTGTTCTCATTTTTCATCACCCACCTATGAGTGAGAATATGCGGTGTTTCATTTTCTGTTCTTGTGTCAGTTTGCTGAGGATGATGTTCTCCAGATTCATCCATGCCCCTACAAACGACACAAACTCATCATTTCTGATTGCTGCATAATATTCCATGGTGTATATGTGCCACATTTTTCCAATCCAGTCTATTATCAATGGGCATTTTGGTTGATTCCAGGTCTTTCCTATTGTAAACAGTGCTGCGATGAACATTCGTGTACATGTGTCCTTATAGTAGAACGATTTATAGTCTTTTGGATATATACCCAGTAATGGGATTGCTGGGTCAAATGGAATTTCTATTTCTAAGGCCTTGAGGAATCGCCACACTGTCTTCCACAATGGTTGAACTAATTTACACTCCCACCAACAGTGTAAAAGTGTTCCTTTTTCTCCACATCCTCTCCAGCATCTGTTGTCTCCAGATTTTTTAATGATCGCCATTCTAACTGGCGTGAGATGGTATCTCAATGTGGTTTTGATTTGCATCTCTCTGATGCCCAGTGACGATGAGCATTTTTTCATACGATTGATGGCCTCATATATGTCTTCTTTCATAAAGTATCTGTTCATATCCTTTGCCCACTTTTGAATGGGCTTGTTTGTTTATTTCCTGTAAATCTGTTTGAGTTCTTTGTAAATTCTGGATATCAGCCCTTTGTCAGATGGGTAGACTGCAAAAATTTTTTCCCATTCTGTTGGTTGCCGATCCACTCTAGTGACTGTTTCTTTTGCTGTGCAGAAGCTGTGGAGTTTCATTACGTCCCATTTGTCTATTTTGGCTTTTGTTGCCAATGCTTTTGGTGTTTTGTTCATGAAGTCCTTGCCTACTCCTATGTCCTGGATAGTTTTGCCTAGATTTTCTTCTAGGGTTTTTATGGTGCCAGGTCTTATGTTTAAGTCTTTAATCCATCTGGAGTTAATTTTAGTGTAAGGTGTCAGGAAGGGGTCCAGTTTCTGCTTTCTGCACATGGCTAGCCAGTTTTCCCAACACCATTTGTTAAACATGGAATCATTTCCCCATTGCTTGTTTTTGTCAGGTTTATCAAAGATTGTATAGTTGTATGTATGTTGTGTTGCCTCTGGTGCCTCAGTTTTGTTCCATTGGTCTATATCTCTGTTTTGGTACCAGTACCATGCTGTTTTGATTACTGTAGCCTTGTAGTATAGTTTGAAATCCGGTAGTGTGATGCCCCCCACTGTGTTCTTTTTGCTTAGAATTGACTTGGCTATGCGGGCTCTCTTTTGGTTCCATATGAAGTTCATGGTGGTTTTTTCCAGTTCTGTGAAGAAAGTCAATGGTAGCTTGATGGGGATAGCGTTGATTCTGTAAATTACTTTGGGCAGTATAGCCATTTTCACGATATTAATTCTTCCTAACCATGAACATGGAATGTTTCTCCATCTGTTTGTGTCCTCTCTGATTTCGTTGAGCAGTGGTTTGTAGTTCTCCTTGAAGAGGTCTCTTACGTTCCTTGTGAGTTGTATTCCAAGGTATTTTATTCTTTTTGTAGCAATTGCGAATGGCAGTTCGCTCTTGATTTGGCTTTCTTTAAGTCTGTTATTGGTGTAGACGAATGCTTGTGATTTTTGCACATTGATTTTATATCCTGAGACTTTGCTGAAGTTGCTTATCAGTTTCAGGAGTTTTGGGGCTGAGGCAATGGGGTCTTCTAGGTATACTATCATGTCATCTGCAAATAGAGACAATTTGGCTTCCACCTTTCCTATTTGAATACCCTTTATTTCTTTTTCTTGCCCGATTGCTCTGGCTAGAACTTCCAGTACTATATTGAATAGGAGTGGTGAGAGAGGGCATCCTTGTCTAGTGCCAGATTTCAAAGGGAATGCTTCCAGTTTTTGCCCATTCAGTATGATATTGGCTGTTGGTTTGTCATAAATAGCTTTTATTACTTTGAGATACGTTCCATCGATACCGAGTTTATTGAGGGTTTTTAGCATAAAGGGCTGTTGAATTTTGTCAAATGCCTTCTCTGCGTCAATTGAGATAATCATGTGGTTTTTGTTTTTGGTTCTGTTTATGTGGTGAATTACGTTGATAGACTTGCGTATGTTGAACCAGCCTTGCATCCCCGGGATGAATCCTACTTGATCATGATGAATAAGTTTTTTGATTTGCTGTTGCAATCGGCTTGCCAATATTTTATTGAAGATTTTTGCATCTATGTTCATCATGGATATTGGCCTGAAGTTTTCTTTTGTTGTTGGGTCTCTGCCGGGTTTTGGTATCAGAATGATGTTGGTCTCATAAAATGATTTGGGAAGGATTCCCTCTTTTTGGATTGTTTGAAATAGTTTTAGAAGAAATGGTACCAGCTCTTCCTTGTGTGTCTGGTAGAATTCGGCTGTCAACCCGTCTGGACCTGGGCTTTTTTTGTGTGGTAGGCTCTTAATTGCTGCCTCAACTTCAGACCTTGTTATTGGTCTATTCATAGTTTCAGCTTCCTCCTGGTTTAGGCTTGGGAGGACACAGGAATCCAGGAATTTATCCATTTCTTCCAGGTTTACTAGTTTATGTGCATAGAGTTGTTTGTAATATTCTCTGATAATGGTTTGAATTTCTGTGGAATCTGTGGTGATTTCCCCTTTATCATTTTTTATTGCATCTATTTGGTTGTTCTCTCTTTTCTTTTTAATCAATCTGGCTAGTGGTCTGTCTATTTTGTTGATCTTTTCAAAAAACCAGCTCTTGGATTTATTGATTTTTTTGAAGGGTTTTTCGTGTCTCAATCTCCTTCAGCTCAGCTCTGATCTTAGTTATTTCTTGTCTTCTGCTGGGTTTTGAGTTTTTTTGATCTTGCTCCTCTAGCTCTTTCAATTTTGACAATAGGGTGTCAATTTTGGATCTCTCCGTTCTCCTCATATGGGCACTTATTGCTATATACTTTCCTCTAGAGACTGCTTTAAATGTGTCCCAGTGGTTCTGGCATGTTGTGTCTTCGTTCTCATTGGTTTCGAAGAACTTCTTTATTTCTGCCTTCATTTCATTGTTTACCCAGTCAACATTCAAGAGCCAGTTGTTCAGTTTCCATGAAGCTGTGCGGTTCTGGGTCAGTTTCTGAATTCTGAGTTCTAACTTGATTGCACTATGGTCTGAGAGGCTGTTTGTTATGATTTCAGTTGTTTTGCATTTGTTGAGCAGTGCTTTACTTCCAATTATGTGGTCAATTTTAGAGTAGGTGTGATGTGGTGCTGAGAAGAATGTGTATTCTGTGGATTTGGGGTGGAGAGTTCTGTAAATGTCTATCAGGTTTGCTTGCTCCAGGTCTGAGTTCAAGCCCTGGATATCCTTGTTGATTTTTTGTCTGGTTGATCTGCCTAGTATTGACAGTGGAGTGTTAAAGTCTCCCACTATTATTGTGTGGGAGTCTAAGTCCTTTTGTAAGTGCTTAAGAACTTGCCTTATGTATCTGGGTGCTCCTGTATTGGGTCCATATATGTTTAGGATCGTTAACTCTTCTTGTTGTATCGATCCTTTTACCATTATGTAATGGCCTTCTTTGTCTCTTTTGAACTTTGTTGCTTTAAAGTCTATTTTATCAGAGATGAGAATTGCAACTCCTGCTTTTTTTTGCTCTCCATTTGCTTGGTAAATCTTCCTCCATCCCTTTATTTTGAGCCTTTGTGTATCCTTGCATGTGAGATGGGTTTCCTGGATACAGCACACTGATGGGTTTTGGATTTTTATCCAATTTGCCAGTCTGTGTCTTTTGATTGGTGCATTTAGTCCATTTACATTTAGGGTTAAGATTGTTATGTGTGAATTTGATACTGCCATTTTGATGCTAAGTGGCTGTTTTGCCTGTTAGTTGTTGTAGATTCTTCATTATGTTGAAGCTTTTTAGCATTCAGTGTGATTTTGGAATGGCTGGTACTGGTTGATCCTTTCTATGTGTAGTGCCTCTTTTAGGAGCTCTTGTAAAGCAGGCCTGGTGGTGACAAAATCTCTGAGTACTTGCTTGTTCGCAAAGGATTTTATTTTTCCTGCACTTCTGAAGCTCAGTTTGGCTGGATATGAAATTCTGGGTTGAAAGTTCTTTTCTTTAAGAATGTTGAATATTGGCCCCCACTCTGTTCTGGCTTGTAGTGTTTCTGCCGAGAGATCTGCTGTGAGTCTGATGGGCTTCCCTTTGTGGGTGACCCGACCTTTCTCTCTGGCTGCCCTTAGTATTCTCTCCTTTATTTCAACCCTATTGTATCTGACGATTATGTGCCTTGGGGTTGCTCTTCTTGCGGAATATCTTTGTGGTGTTCTCTGAATTTCCTGCATTTGAGTGTTGGCCTGTCTTGCTACGTGGGGGAAATTTTCCTGGATGATGTCCTGAAGAGTATTTTCCAGCTTGGATTCATTCTCTTCGTCCCCTTCTGGTACACCTATCAAACGTAGGTTAGGTCTTTTCACATAGTCCCACATTTCTTGGAGACTTTGTTCATTTCTTTTTGCGCTTTTTTCTCTGATCTTGGTTTCTCGTTTTATTTTATTGAGTTGGTCTTCGACTTCAGATATTCTTTCTTCTGCTTGGTCAATTCGGCTATTGAAACTTGTGCATGCTTCGTGAAGTTCTCGTATTGTGTTTTTCAGCTCCTTTAATTCATTCATATTCCTCTCTAAGTTATCCATTCTTGTTATCATTTCCTCGAATCTTTTTTCAAATCTTTTTTCAAGGTTCTTAGTTTCTTTGCATTGATTTAATACATGATCTTTTAGCTCACAAAAGTTTCTCATTATCCATCTTCTGAAGTCTAATTCCGTCATTTCGTCGCAGTCATTCTCCGTCCAGCTTTGTTCCCTTTCTGGTGAGGAGTTTTGGTCCTTTCTAGGAGGCGAGGTGTTCTGGTTTTGGGTGTTTTCCTCCTTTTTGCGCTGGTTTCTTCCCATCTTTGTGGATTTGTTCGCTGGTCGTCTGCGTAGTTGCTGACTTTTCGATTGGGTCTCTGAGTGGACCCCCTCTCTGCAGACACAACGAGAACTCCAATCCTGGGTTGTTCTCACAGCGCCATCTTGAGTCCTCCCCAAATCTCAATACATTTTAGAAATGAAATCATAGGAAGCATACTCTTAGACCACAGTGCAGTAAAAATAGAAATGAATATCAAGAATATCTATCAAAACTACACAAACACATGAAAACTAAAGAATTTTCTCCTGAATAACTCTTGGGTAAACTTTAAGGCAGAAACAAAAGCAGTGTTAACAGGAAAGTTAGTAGCCCTAAATGCTTTCATCAAGAAGTAAGAGCTCAAATTAACAATCTGACTTTGTACCTAAGAGAACTAGAAAATAAGAAAATAGAAGAAACCAACTCCAAAACTGCCAGAAGAAGGAAATAACTAAAATTAGAGAAAAACGTAATAAATTTGGGATGCAAAAATCCATACAAAATATCAATGAGATTGGGTTGGTTCTTTAAAAAAAATCGAATAGTCTTTTTATATTCTCTAAAACTTAGAGGGATATTGTAGAATCACAAATATTTTGTAATAAGGTATTTATCAGTTAAGACTGATAATTTCTTCTGTTTTCTTTGTTAAGTTCATAAAATTTAATTATTTTATGTTTAAGAATATATATTTTTAGATCTCATTGTTTTAGAGTTATTTCTATAGTACTATGGATCCATGTAACTGTGAATTTATCTGTCATTCTGAATGTGTTGTGTGAATAAGTACATGTTATATAATTATGTACAAACACACAGAGAGCTGTTACTACAGAATAACAATGACTAATATTAATACTATAAAATTCCCTTAGCTATAGCTGAATCATCTCTCTTGTATGAGAAGTGTGTGCTCCAAGACTTTGCCTAGGGAGATAGGTCCCAACTGGAGACCGAATTAGTAGTAATTTTATTGGTCAGTTTTTTCTGTCTTTTATTAGAAAATTCCTGACAACTAGAGGATCTTTCACCTTCATGTGTCCCTACCTATCCACCTTAACTTTCCCTAGTAGATCTTTGTGACTAAGAAGTCTGACCACATATTCATAAACTCTAATCATGAAGAGGCTTCATTTTCCTGGTCTCTCTGGCCACAGCTGTTTAAGGATGGGCATCTATTCCAGCTGCGACAATGAGCCTCCCAACAAGATTTCTGGTGTTTATATTGTGCTCTTTCATTTTTAGCCTGGCTAGAGCCATGAATGTAATGTCATGAATTGTGAGGACCACCTTCTACATTGACATCTGGGAAGCCAAGAATGCTGGAATGCAGTGAGACAGGATACACAAAAGTTGGCTTATAGCATCTCTGTGTCCTTTACCACTCTGCTTTTAATTTGTTTCTCTTTTGTTACTGGCCAACAAGCATGTTTGTGTTTGAACATTGTTATTTTTAAATGTTCTTCTTTTATTATTTTTTTAAACTTTTAAGTTCAGGAACAAGTACAGGTCTGTTACACAGGTAAACTTGTGTTGTCAGGGGTGGTTGTAATCTTTGGAGTCTACATACACTTTTTTTTCCTTAAAATAAATAAATCTTTCTATAGAAGTTAGCTTGAGACAGTTTCTTTCTTCAAGTTATCCTTGTTGATATGTGGATTAATTTTTTCAGAAAAGAAAACATGTAATACATTTTCATAGCATTCAAACTAATGTAATGATATTTGTAATAAAAGTATCAGTGATTTTAATTCTTGCCATATTCTGAAACTAAAATTTTCTTTTACAATTACTTAATTTTTTCAACAAATATTTGTTGAGTTGACTATGAACCAAGCACTTGTCTAGGTATTTTAACAAAACAGACAAAATCTCTACTCTTACAGAAATTAGATTTTGGCAGAAGCATATAGTCCAGTTTGGGGATAATGTTAAAGAGTAAAATATTGGGGAAATTGATGAGTTAATTTGTATAATAAAGTAAATCTTTCCTATAATATACAAAATTGAAGAAGCAAATTAAGAGATCTTTTTAATATTCTAAGAAAATATATACTTTGAGATTATAAGATAAACTTGATATAATAAAATAATAAAAAAATTTCACATACTTGTATCTTAATGAGGTTACTAAATGAAATTATGCCTCTAGATTTCAGCTTTTTTAATACATGGAGAGATAAGAAGCTGTTTAGAAAAATTAATTTTCAGATAAGTGAACAAAAAATAAATGTTCAATAAATATTTGCTGTATGGATAAAGAAAATGTTTCTGGTCTCAAAGAGCTAACATTCAAAGTAGAGGAGAAATCACCATATACTTAACTTTTTGAACTCTACAAAATATAGACTTAATTTGTTAATTCTCTCTTTAACTATATCTAAAATGTATAATATCAATTTAGGTTGACAAATTCAGTGAAGAAAGAAAGAAAGAACATTTCCTACATAGGATAGGATGGGCAAAGATCCTATGGAAAGATCGTGTGTGAGTACTTCAGTTATTGAAAATAAACCAATGTGTCTGGAGAATATTCAGCTAAGGGAAGAGCATCTCAAGATAAGACTGAAAGAATGGATAGGGCCATGGCCTTATAGGCAGGTTAAGTTCTTTGGATTTTATCCTTAGACCAATACAAAAAATTTAAAGTATTCAAAAGTCATTCTGGTTGCAGGATGAGAATGAATCATTGATGGGCAAGATCAGATGTATGTAGACCAGTTTAGGGGGTTGTTATACTTCAAGCAAGAGATGACAGTAGCTTGAATAAGGCAGTGGAAGTAGGCATAAAGGGAAATTAATGAATTCAAGAGGTATTTAGAAAAGAACAATTGACACGAGATAATTAGAAGCAGGTGATCAGAATGGTTGTTACCTCTCCATCTTGCAGATGTGAATGTTTAATAATATCTTTTATAGCAATAGGGACACTGGAAGAGGGCATGGTTTCAGGGAGAGAGTTGTTTATAGTGTCTTAATAGTTTGAAGTGCTTTTAAGATATTTGAGAAAATGTGCCAGGTAGGTGGTTGGAGATATAGGCACAAGACCCAGATGATAGTTTTGGACTAGAGATGTAATATTGTGAGTTATCTTGGTATAGTGGTGGAACGGAATTAGGTTATCCAAGGAAAAAATAGAGTTAGAAGAGAACAAGGTTCAGGCCTGAGACTGAATCTACCAAATTTAGTATTTGGTTGATGAATGAGGAGCCAACAGAAAAGATCTGAAGCTGTCAAAGTGAAGAAAGGGAGTTTAGAAGAGTGCGATGTGACAGGATTATATGACAACAATACTTCAAGGAAAGTGTGTTCACTGGTGATTGCTATTGAGAATATAAAAAGAATTGAAAATATCTATTGAATTCACTAATTGGGAGATCACTCATGACCTTAGGGTAAAGTTGGTGGCATAATGAATATAAAAGCCACATTAGAAAAGTTGACAAGAAAGTAGAAGGTGAGAAAATGTACATTATGGGAATAAACAACTCTAAAGAAGCTTGTTCTGAAAAAGAAGATAGAGATAGAGCTGTGGCTGAAAGAAGATTTGGGCTCTATGGATGGGAGAGTATTGTATATGTTTAAAAGCTGATGGCAAAGATCAGTTTGAGAGCATCTATTTATATTACTGGGTAAATTCTTACTGCCTTTTGACATTTTAAACATTTTCATTTGTCATTGGTCATCTAAGAAAGAGTAATAAAACTCTCATTTTCTATAATGTATTGTAATTTTTAAAATGCTTTCTTTTACAATCTTATTTTTGTTCTTACAGTATTGCTATTGGTTAATATTATTTTTATCTTTGCGGCACTGGCCATTCCTGTAGTCTTCAATGTGAGGTCTTCCATGATTACAAAATGCCTAAAAAAGCATGCGCTAAATAAATATTTATTGAAGAAATGGTTTAATAATTATTATCTGCAAGAGAAAATTAAGGCCTTTAGAGTTTAAGTTCTTCACTAAATTTACCCAGTTTTAGGGGCAATATTGGGTTATCTGACTCTATGATTAGTGATTATTCCATTTTAGACTGCAGGGGCATTAGAGATAAAACCAATTTAAAGTTCGTAGCTATTGGTTAGATGTTTTGTAGTCATTTTTTGTCTTTTTAAGAGACAGTTTTCCTAAAACTTTTAAAGAAATAGCATTTGCAAGCTAAACTCAGCCACTGTTCTTTCCTTTAAAACTTATGCTGCCCAAATAACTAAATTGTGGCCACTATCACAGAAAGAAACAGGGCGAGTCATTGCTTTGTGAAGTGTGAAGACCATTAAGCAGATGCATGTTAAATTCGATTTTAGTAAAATTCCTTAAAATGGGTTAGCAAACCCAATACAGGTGAAATAATAATTGAGGTGGAACAACTAGTATAACATTTCCTAGATATTTTCTACAATGCCCACTTGCTCACTTACTTCTGGATGACCTGAAATAAACAAAACATTTTTCCATTATGACTAAACTGAAAGGCGGCGGGTAGAGAGAGAGAGAGATAGACAGAGATGAGATGAGACAATTTTAGCAGCCAAAGAGGATATTTTGGGTAAACATTCATGCCCAAATTATGAAGTAATTAAGTATTAATCTGTATAAATCTGTGAGACTTCATGCATCATAATGGTATCAACATTACTGAGCAAAATACCGACTGGTTCAGGTACATGTTACAAAGGATAACTGAATTAAATGTATTGGAATAATCTATTTGTATTGTTTAAATTATGTTTCAGCAAAATAATGTCTGTATGTAGAATAAACTATGACAAGGCATGTAACTCTAAGCAGCACTTCATTAACTCACTCCTCTTCACCCTTGAATACTGTTTCTCTCCAAGATTCATTTTCAAATCATTAAGTATTCCTTCTGATATTTGATCCCACATTCACAAATAATATAGTTTTGCTCTAATTATTGTTGTTTTTTAATTTTAGAAATTATCTTGTACATTTGTTTAATTTTTATAGATCTTAGATACTAGCCCTTTGTCAGATGGATAGATTGCAAACAATTTCTCACATTTTGTAGGTTACCTGTTCACTCTGAGAGTTTCTTTTGCTGTGTAGAAGGCCTTTAGTTGAATTAGATCCCATTTGTCATTTTGGCTTTTGCTGTCATTGCTTTTGGTGTTTTAGTCATGAAGTCTTTTCCCATGACTATGTCCTAAATGGTATTGCCTAGATTTTCTTCTAGGGTTTTTATGGTTTTAGGTCTTACGTTTAAGTCTTTAATCTATCTCGAGTTAATTTTTGTATAAGGTATAAGGAAGGGGTCCAAGTTCAGTTTTCTGCATATGGCTAGCCAGTTTCCCATCATTTACTAAATAAGGAATCATTTCCCCATTGCTTATTTTTGTCCAGTTTGTCAAAGATCAGATGGTTGTAGATATGTGGCATTATTTCTGAGGCCTCTGTTCTGTTCCATTTGTCTATATATCTGTTATGGTACCAGTACCGTGCTGTTTTGTTCACTCCGGCCTTGTATATAGTTTGAAGTCAGGAATCACGATGCCTCCAGCTTTGTTCTTTTGGCTTAGGATTGTCTTGGATATGTGGGCTATTTTTTAGTTCCATATGAAATTTAAAGTAGTTTTTTCTAATTCTGAAGAAAGTGAATGGTAGCTTGATAGGGGATGGCATTGAATCTATAAATGACTTTGAGTGGTATGACCATTTTCACAATTTTGATTCTTCCTATTCATGAGCATGGAATGTTTTTCCATTTGTTTGTGTTCTCTCTTATTTCCTTAAGCAGTGGTTTGCAGTTCTCCTTGAAAAGGTCCTTCACATCTCTTGTAGGTTGTATTCCTAGGTATTTCATTCTCTTTGTATCATTTGTGAATGGGAGTTCACTCATGATTTGGCTCTCTATTATTGGTGTATAGGAATACTTGCGATTTTTGCACATTGATTTTGTATCCTGAGACTTTGCTGAAGTTGCTTATTAGCTTAAGGAGATTTAGGGCTGGCACAACCCCATCAAAAAGTGAGCAAAGGATATGAAGAGACGCTTCACAAAAGAAGACATTTATGTGGCCAACAAATATATGAAAAAAAGCTCATCATCACTGGTCATTAGAGAAATGCAAATCAAAACCAAATGATATAACATCTCACACAGGTTAGAATGGCGATCATTAAAAAGTCAGGAAACAACAGATGCTGGAGAGGATGTGGGGAATAGGAAAGCTTTTACACTGTTTGTGGGAGTGTAAATTAGTTTAACCATTGTGGAAGACAGTGTGGCAATTCCTCAAGGATCTAGAACCAGAAATACCATTTGACCCAGCAATCCCATTATGGGTATATAACCAAAGGATTATAAATTATTCTACTATAAAGACACATATACACATGTGTTTATGCAGGACTATTCATGATAACAAAGAGGATGGTAGACTGGATAAAGAAAATGTGGCAAATATACACCATGGTATACTATGCAGCCATAAAAAAGGATGAGTTCATGTCCTTTGCAGGGACATGGATGAAGCTGGAAACCATCATTGCCAGCAAACTAACACAGGAACAGAAAACCAAAAATTGGGAGTTGAATAATGAGAACACATGGATACAGGGAGGGGAACGTCACACACTGGGTCCTGTCATGGGCTGGGGGGTTTAGGGGAGGGATAGCTTTTGGAGAAACACCTAATGTAGATGATGGGTTGATGGGTGCTTTAAACCACTATGATATGTGTATACCTATGTAACAAACCTGCACCTTCTGCACATGTATCCCAGAACTTAAAGTATATATATAATACACATACATACACACATACTGTATGTATACAGTGTGTGTGTGTGTGTGTGTGTGTGTGCATGCATGTATGCACATATAATTGGAAATTATTTAGATGGTCTTTTAGCTTCTGCTATTATCTCCTTTGCTGTCCTTTGCATTTGACTTTGATGGATAAAATAAGACAATATTATCTAGAAAACTGTGCCCTTTGGTATCTACCATTTCACCACTTTAATAATGGTTAGCTTTTTTTATTCTACTGCATAGCCTATTGCCACATAAATAGAACAAAGCAATGGTGAAAAAACATATGTATTGTAAGTTGGGTTAGGAAGTGTCTAAAACTCCTTCAGACTTCCGTTTATCTCTAAAATGCTTCTTTGGTAAGTAATGTCAGAATCTAATCTGATAAAACATCTAAATGAATTTGGACACATAGCAAACCTCACTGACTGTAGCTACCTTTACTTATATATTTTTGCCTAAAACAATTTCTGAAAATAAAAGGATGATGAGGCATATATGTTTGCAGAAACAAAATTTTAAAAAATATTTGGGAAAAAATCCTGAAGTTAAAGAAGCTGTCCATCATAGAAGTAGACTGTGTACAAAAAATATTTTTTCTTGGCAACAAGTTCACATATTGCTAGTACAACAACTACTGTTACTCAGAGAGATTTATAAGGTTTCATAAAATTGTGATAGAAATTCCAAATAACAACAACTTCAGTGGACTGCATATTATGTTTATTTTACATGCAAGTTAAGCAAAAGTTATAAAATATTATAGTATATGTAGTACCGCACACACTCAGACAATCAGATTTCAATGCTCTGGCCATACTGGGTTTCAGATTTTTTTGTTTTTATATTACCAAAAATAAAGAATAAATAATTTGTGAAAGATTTCCTGCTGAACAATTAGACAGGGTTTTTTTTTTTTTTTTGAGACAAAGTCTGACTCTGTTCCCCAAGCTAGAGTGCAGTGGTGTGACCTTGACTCACTGCAACTTCCAGCTCCTAGCTTCAAGTGATTCTCCTGCCTCAGCCTACTGAGTAGCTGGGATTACAGGCATTTGCCACCATGCCTGGCTAATTTTTGTATTTTTAGTAGAGGTGGGATTTCACTATGTTGGTCAGGCTGGTCTTGAACTCTTGACCTTGAGATTTGCCCTCCTTGGGCTCCCAAAGTGCTGGAATTACAGGTGTGAGCCACTGAGCCTGTCCACAAATTAACTTTTTAAAGTGTTTTTCCATTTCTCTCCACTACACTGTGAAACTTTACTAAAACAATAGCAAAGGAGACAAGCACTGTAAACTCACAAAGACAAATAATAATGGGAAGGAAGGAAGGAAGGAAAGAAGGAAGGAAGGAAAGAAAGAAAGAAAGGAATGAAGAAAGAAAAGAAGAAAGGAAGGAAGGAAAGGAAAGAGAGAGAGAAAGAGAAAGAAAAAGAAAGGAAAGAAAGAAGGGAGGGAGGGAAGGAAGGAAGGAAAGAAGAAAAGAAAGGAGAGAGAAAGAGAAAGAAAAAGAGATAAAGAAAGGAAAGAAAGAAAGAGGTAGATCAGACAAGGTGAATGAGAGACTTTTGCAAATTCTGGAAAGATCGTTTTGCTGTCTTTAGACAGGAGCTGAGTGTCTAAAGCTACAGTCAGTGAGGTCTGCTATGTGTCCAAATCCATAAAACTCATAGTTTTATGTGGAATAATTAGATTATGTGGACATTTAAAAAATTGTATGTGAAAAGAGTGTGGGCATGTATGTGTTTGTTGTTTAACCAAACTAGAATGTAGTGGAAATCTTTATTGTATTTTGTTACCTCAGAATACATACCATAACTCAATAAATAATTGGTGCAAAATAAAATGAAACCCACAAAGATTTGAGAGTTGCATTATTAGACATGTTACTTCTTTTCACAGTGAGGGGAAATCTCATTGATAATGCTTTTAAAATTTATCTGAGAAGCTAAGTGTCCATACAAAGCCATGGAAGTGTTAAAGTGTATATTACACATGATGTAACAAATTAGATAATTTATTTGGATTTGTTTCCACAGAATAAGCTATGTGTTATTTCTGTACTCTTTATGGCAAATTAGTTTTGATCATTGTAGATGATTATATTCTTTCTGAGTCGTCAAGAGTCATTACTGACATGTATTAAACTGTGTTGAAGCATTGCCATTATGTTTAAAATATATAATTTGTAGATAAAAGTAAAAGCATGAAGCTTGTCAAATATCCTTTTATTTAATATTGAAAAGAGAGAGAGCAAATGCTTTAATGTTGAATTATTATGAGAGAAATGAGTAGAAAAATTGATATTTAATAAAAGAAGTGTTATTTTGATATTTGCAGGGTAACTGTGGTAAAGCCTACAAATGCTTTTTATATGTAGGTATTCTCTCTTTCCTGAGAACACCAGAAGAATCTACTTCCCAGAACCCTTTACAGTTATGCAGGGCCATGTGACTTGTTCTAGCCAGTGAAATGTAAGTGAAATTGATGCCTCTCATTTCTGACAGAGGCTTTTAAGAGCAAGCATTCCACCTCCTTCATCTCTCTTCCTCTTTGGCAGTGACTGTGGAGGCCATTTATTGAAATGGTGATACTTGAAAAGTAGGCAGCTTGAGTCATCACCTAGAGAAAGGCAGCTCTCGAAAGACATTTGACTGATGCAAGACTTTGTATACATGAGAAATAAGCTTTTGCTGTTTAGACGCTTTTGCTGCAGCTAGTATTCACTTACCCTAACTAAAACAAGTAAGATTCATTATGCAAAATCTGAGTGTAGATTTAAATTTCGTTGAACAGAAATTTAATGGTACAGAGATACTCACTATTCAAAGGAACTCCAAGGTAACTGTTCCTTTAATCAAAAATTGTTAAAATATAAATGAGCAATCATAAGGCTATAGAATAAAAAATTAGGAGGTTATGGAGTAAATTTTACTCTTTAATTGTTCAATAGTAGAACATTGTCTATTTTTTAAATGTTAAATTTTGTTCTTTGGTTTATCTAGAATTAATTATGCTTTGTTTGTGGGATAAATCTAAGTTCATAGTCTCTATACTGTAATCCAGTTGTCTCAATTATGTTTTATATATAAAATATGCTTTATGCTTTTGTCTTTTTAGATTTCTAACTTCATTTTAAAGAAGATGGAAAGGAAAATTCTGTGATTCACTAATAAATGTTGCTGTAATGATATGCTAACAGGAGATTGGGGTTCCTTTTATTTCTTCCCCGTCTGCTCATACACTCTTAATGTCATTCCTGTCATGATGTTTTTGCTGTTGAGGAAATCATTTGTTTATCTCAAGGGACAATCCATTTTTGGATTTGCAACAAGTTCTTCATAGCCTATAAAGGAGTACCCTAGGAATATGGACCTAGGATATCATTTGAATGCTAGTTTTATCATTTATTAGCTAAGGGATCTTGGACATGTTTCTCAAATGACTTGGTCTTCAGTTTCCTCATCTCTATAGTGGACTTAAAATGTCTCCTTAATTGAGTGAGATAATGTATGTTAAATGAATCAATTCATATAAATGAAAATTATAATTCTTGCCTTTAAGGACCTTAAAATTTATTTTTAGAAGGTGGATTTTTTTATGGTAAATGCTGATGATAATGCCAAGTAATGTATGTTACTTGGCATTTATCTAGATTTAAATATTGGCTCTACCACTTACAGTTCAGTATTTTCATCTGTAATTGAGAATCTCTATAAAATGAACCTGATAAAATTGTTAAGAAAGTTAAATGAAATAATTTATGTAAAATATTTCAGGCCAGGCGTGGTGGCTCATACCTATAGTCCCAGCACTTTGGGAGGCTGAGGTGGGTGGATCACGAAGTCAGGAGCTCGAGACCAGTCTGACCAACATGGTGAAACCCCATCTCTACTAAAAATTAGCTGAGCATGGTGCCACACATCTGTAATTCCAGCTATTCAGGAGGCTGAGGCAGGAGAATCACTTGAACCCGGGAGGCGGAGGTTGTGGTGAGCTGAGAGTGAGCCATTACACTCCAGCCTGGGTGACAGAGCAAGATTCCCTCTCAAAAATAAAATTTTTTTTCGTAATGCCTTTCAATACAGTGAGTGCTCTATGGAAATGAACTCGTATAAGGGATCAGGGAACAGGACAATTTCTGGGAACAGACTGTGGATGCCAGGGCAGGTGGCAGTGGAGCAGGAAAACCTTGAATGACAGCAAAAGTGCATGCTTATGAGGTCAAGGAATGCACAGGTCTCTCAACTTGGCATCTCTGTTTCATAGCCCCATATCTGATACACATCACCCAGCCAACAAATAAAGTGTTAAACAAATGAATCCAAAAGGTGCACATTCTAGACCTTGCAAAAAGAATCATATCAGAGGTATCACAAGGATAAAAATGTTTTGAAATATTTTCAAAGTTACAAGTATTCACCAAAACACATTTAAGTAGAGAAGGCAGGGAAACTTGAAATGAGCAAAATATTGATTTTTTGGCAAAAATGTAATTATCTCTGTTTTTACTTATTCTTACACATAAAAATGATTTATTTCTTCCTTTCAGAGATGTTTTATTCATTGGCATCAACTGGTGTCCACAAAACGCAATCCTGCTGCCTGGCCTTGTGGACACTTACTACAGCAGCTGGGCAAGGTTACTGCATTGAAACATCTACAATTTTTCTTTCATAAGGTAGTTAGGGACTTTGGGTTGTTTATACAATGAATCACCCAAATGAAATGACAGGAAGTTAGAGAGAAATGAGAATCTGTTCTCCATTTCGGAGTATAATTACCACTACTCCCCTCACTGACTTTCTGTTTATATCTGAAACCTCTTTGTATCAGCCATTAACAAGGTTAATGCTCATTCATTCTCTCTTCACTTTTCACCACACAGACCTATTTTCACCCTAAATATGAGGACTAGAATACAAAGCTGAAGTCATAGAGGACTGAGTGTATTGTACCGTCTCTTAGCCCTGATTATATGCCAGAGTCTTAGGGCTATCAAATAACAGTGATAATCATGGTTTATATTTATTAAAATCCTACAATAACTTTATACATATGCATATATAGAGACACATAAACATATAGATATATATGTGTTTACAGTATTTTAATACTTACAACTCTACAAGGCTGACAAAACAGGTGTTATTTTCCCCACTTACAGAGGAAACAAGTTCAGAATGCTTTGGTGATTTCTCAAGGCCAGTCATATTTTAGGTGGTGAGCCCAGAATTTGAACCCAAGCTCTAGATAGAGTCCACACTCTTTCTACTGGATTCTGCTAACATAATGTTCCAAAATGACAGATAAGGATTATAAAACCCACAAATTTCTTCTATGATTGTGATAGGCATAATGGATGTGAAGGTGCCTGTGCTGATTGACCAGGAGGCCATATTGAGTCATTTGCAGATGTAGTCTAGCATCTACTGTTAGGGGATGGGCACAGTTTAGCCAGGCTCAGACCCTGGGCCAGATGTCAGCAAGTGAGCATTGATAGAGTGGCAGCATGACCATGAAGCCGTCACATCAAATAACCCAGAACATGCCCTGTTATTATCTTCTATCTGGATCCCAAAGTTCAAATTAATTATTTACCACTACTCTAGAGAAAGCTCGACAGAAGTATTTAATCGTCTAAACTCCATTTTAAATATTGGCGACATCCTTGATTTTAAAGACTGCTCAAACCACATGCTATTTTGTAACTCACAGATTCCTAGTCATACTAAACATTTAAGTTAAAAAAATAACTCTTTCTGATCTGATTCTCTCATTTGCTTTGATGAAATAGGCTGTTTTTCTTTCTCAGAATTATTGAGATGATTGATGAATTTAAATTATATACATTTAGGGTATATAATGTCATGTTTTGGTATATGCAGACACTGTGAAATAATTATCACAATCAAGCTAGTTGACAACCTAAGTGTCTGTCGACGATAAATGAATAAAGAAAATGTGATATACATATACAATGGGATATTACTAAGCTGCAAAAAGATGGAAATCTTGTCACAGGGTGCTTTAAATTTATGCAGCATTATCCAGAGACTTTATTCGCTTGTCTTAGCATCCCCAGCTCCTCAAATCTGGAGCTTCACTTGTCACCTTCATCCTTCTCCTGTGTCAGTCAGTACTGTGATCTGCTACATAAAGAGGCTTAGAATTAAGTCAACTTGCCCATACACCAAAATCTCCTTGTTGTCAAAAATACGTGGAATCCAAGAACAAGACCTAGGGCCAATGTTGCCCCCAGATCCCGTCTTTTTGTATCAGTTAATGGCTGCCATGCAACATGTCTTCCCTAAGCTCAGTGATTTAAAACAGCTGTCTCTTAACTTACAGTTCTAAAGGTTGGCAGTTGGGCTTGGATCTGCTGAATGGTAATTTGCTGGTCTCCTCTGGGCTTGTTTATGCATCTGCATTCAGCTGGCATTTGTTGACTTCATTCACATATCTGGCGATTGACTCTCATGGCTGAGGGCTGGCTTACCATTGAATGGATACCTCAATTCTCCTCCACGTGATCTCGCTATCATTTGTAAGTGACAAGTTCTATATCAGTTATACACTGCAGAATAACAAATTATCTCAAAATGTAATGAGTTAAAAACAACAACTTATTAGCTAAGTATAGGTTATTAGATAAATCTATGGGTTGGCAACTGGGCCTGGGATCAGCTGGGTGGTTATTCTGCTGCTTTCAACTAGACTCCCTCATGTAAATGTGGTCAACTGATTGTCAATGGCCTAATGGATTACCTGGCAGTTGCCTAGGGCCAAGTCTTTGTCTGTCATCATTTAGCAAGCTAATCAAGGTGACTGCTGGATTCCAAACGGCAGCATGAGAGGGCAGCCCCAAATGTATAAGAGTTTTCAAATTTCTGCTTCTGTCACATTTGCTATTACTTCATGAACCAAAGAAAATCATATGGCCAATCCCATATTTAATGAGTAGAGAGGAGCTCAAAGTCACACAACAAAAGAATGCATATCCAGGGATGGGAAGCCTTTGTGGCCATATTGCAATCTATTGTAGCCTTTTCACCTTAATTCATTCTAAGAGATGATGCTTTTGCTTTGGTTCTAGTTCTTTAGTTGTCATTAGTTACACTGATGAACATTTCAGCTTCCTGGAGAGAGTTTTGACAAAACCTGTATCCAATCATTTCCTTGCCTTGTGTCATTTTTGACAATAAAATGTTTCCCTGTAATCCAGGACACAAACAGTAGAATTGCCACATAGGCAGAAAACTCTTGGCGCTTCCTGTCTTTTATCACATGCTAGGTGGCCACATTCACAGTGTTTCCTGTGGTCTAGGAGAAAGGCTGGTAGGGGCAGGAAATGAGCTGGGGAGAAGCAGATAACCACTGAGCGTGGTCCAGTTTCCACATCTCCCTATTCTAGAGAGTATATTAGCTATAAAGCAGATCTGAGTTGGATGAAAAAAAGCCACAGGAAATGATAGAGAATACTTATCTATTGGTAAAGATAAAACTCATAGAAAGTAGTGTATCTGGCTTTATTATAAGTTGGTACCCCAGGGCAAAACCCCAAGTTTAGGGAGAAATATT
The DNA here is from genome assembly GCF_049354715.1 of Callithrix jacchus. NCBI lineage: Eukaryota > Metazoa > Chordata > Mammalia > Primates > Cebidae > Callithrix > Callithrix jacchus. Next base: position 47,382,888 of record NC_133517.1, read on the forward strand.
TGGAAGTGGGGTTTGAATGTCTATTAACTCACAAAGTATGGGCACGGCTACTTGCTGTACTAGTAGATGAATGATTACCTAAATCCAGTCTGACTGCATGTCTAAAAAGTATCTTAACAGCAGCTCAGACAGTTTTCTTAGATCCTGACCTGGGTAACACAAGTATCCCCTCAGCTCTCAGGGAAGTCATTCACAGTTGGATAGTCTGAGATCACATTCAGTAAGTGCAAGTAGACCATTCTTACCCTTTACCCCAGTGTGTAATACAAATATTAGCTTTTTTTCTTGGAAAATTTTGTGGAAAAGATTAGAAAGCACTATTTAGTTCAACAAAAAATATATGGACTACGTTTTACAATATTTTTACACACTGATGAAGTTTAAAGTTTGGCTTGGCCAAAGTTTAGTCAAGATTTGAAACTTCTCCTGGGTCCATCTATGCATGTCTTGTAAAATCCAGTTTTAGCAAAGAGCCCTGCTAAGTTAAGTCAGTTTATCAAAAACTCCCAACCCTCCATACACACGCAATATCAGATTAAGTCTCTCATTCTTCAACATTCTCTGGGCGATGTCTGGTCAGCTTTCCTGTCTTCAGCAAGAATCCCTTTAAGTTGATTTAGCCAGAATTTCTGTTACTCCTATGTATTTTTTTTAGTAATTTTCCATCCACTGACCTCCACCCTGCTGCTTAGCTATACATTTCTATTTGTTCATCCTGTATTCAGAGATGAGCCCAATCTCTCTCACCCATTGCAGTGGTCACTGAACCTAACTCAATGGTCCATAAGAAAGTCTTCCTTATTGCGTTTTAACAGGTGTCATTGGATATTTGTTTATTAAACAATACACACACATTTATGTGTGTGCATATATATACACTACATATTATATATGCTTACTATATATTATATATACTATATATAGTGTATATTTTTTATATATACATATATGTGTATATAATCTTCTTATTAACATATAAACTTCAAGAGAACAGAGACATTCTCTATGTTATTCATCTCTATATTCTCAGTTCCTTGAGTAGTAGCTGGCACTTGCCTGGTATTCATTATATATAAACGAAAGCATTCAGACATATACTAGAGATACAGGCATGAATATAACATTACTTCTGCACTTGAGAAGCTTGCAGCTGAGAAGAAAAGTTTTCGGTTCATATTCTCTGGCTACATGTCTATCCTACATGTGGATCCTGCATGAGATAGAGGAGAGAATGTGATTTATAATGATTCTCCTGGTACTCCCTAGTGTTCCTAACAAAACCACAATATAATTTCCAGGATAAAAAGGCTCCTTTTGACCTTCATGCAGTAGCATTCATGCAGCTTTCCTAGAGGCTCAGGTAGGCATGTAGAAGATATTCCAGCTTACATGCCTGACAATCATCTTGTATTGAGTTAAGAGGAATGTACGAAGTCTATTTTATTACAGGTTAAAGGTTGTGCTTTCTTCACCATTACAGAAACATTCACACAGAATCATTTGAGACAGACCAGTTGCCTGCCAAGTAGAATGACTGAAACTGACTGATCTGAGCAGAAATTATAGTCTATAATGTTTTTTCTGCTTCATGTGCAGAAACAGCCTCCAGCTGGAACTAGTTGAGCCAGACTAAATTGCATTTGATTCATTGACTTTGCTGCAATCAGTCTATATAACAATATGGCAGAGACCCAGAACTACAATCCTTTTGTTCACATGGCATCACAATGATTTGTAGTAAGTTAGAGAGACTGAATCATCTGGCCTCATTTTTATTTGCTCTTGTCATTTCAAATCATAGGAATACCATTACATACTCATATACATATCAAGAAATTTTAACTGCATCTATGCATGTTGAATCATATCATCTTTAGGTAATGTTTTATCTAAAGTTTATTTTGTTAATTGGTTTATAAGAGTACTATATTAAATAATATAGCCATTATGTGGCATATATTATTCGATGTGCTTTTCAATCATTAGCTCTTTAAATCTCACAGAAAGCCTTATAAAGCTAGCCACTATTTGCACCATCCTCATTAACAGCTGATGGCACTGGGATTGAAAAGGTTAAGTAACCTGTCTAATGTCAAAGCTACTAACTAGTAGCTGGGATTTGAGCTCAAGCTAGTGCTGTTAACTATGCAGCTTACCCCTCCCAACCTCCCTCCTCCCACCCTCTCTCCCTCCCTCCCTCCCTTCCTTCTTTCCTCAATAAGCTCTTCTTGAGTATCCATTCTTTCCGTGCACTTAAGTACAAAGAAGTATATATTTCGGCCTCTTAAAAACCTTATAGAAAAGTGAGGAATATAATTATGTGAATAAAATTCACATAAACATATAATAAATGGCCTAATAGATTAGAAGAGCATTCTAATATAATTCTCTAAAATAATAGATTGGGTCATATAAGGATTAGACCAATGCAATCTCTGTTATGCTTAATGTCAGTTCTCCTCACCACTCTATTTTCAGACTGAGAAAACTACTTTAAATTTGTAAGTTATTCATAAAATATTTGTTGATTGAATCACTGAAAGCAGTCTAACAAAGATGACATTTGACTTGACCCTGGCCTCAAAAGTGTCATAAAGTATTTAACTTAATTATCAAACATTTATCTACTATGGTGATTTATTACGTGCCAAGTATTCTTTTAAGCACTTTGCAAATGCAAACATAATTCTCATAACAATTATCAGCCCCATTTTCCAGATGGGGACATGGTTCTGCTGAGAGATTGAGCAGTTTGCTACAAGTAGAATGTGGCAGAGCCGAAACTCAAATGCGTGCAGTCTGGCTCCAGGATTGAGACTCCCAACCACCACCCTGTGCTTCTGAAGAGTGGCAGAAGGTCCAGGCCACATTTTTCAGTAGCTTGCTACTCATAACATACATTTTTCTTCTCTTTCAAATGTTCTGTCCTTTTGTCTTGATATAGATGAAGAAGCATTTTCATTTCCACTTTACTAAAGATGAGAAATTGGGATTCATGCTTTTGGCATATAATTTATATAAATTAAAAATGTGTTTATTTGGCTTTAAAAAAAACCCTTTTACAGCTGTGTGTACATACATGGATGCAGAATTGCAGTGTGTGCTCCAGGATTTTTGGTTCTTTTATTCCTGTCTGGCTCTCACCTCTCTATCTTTGGATTTTTTTTTCAACTTGTCCAATTTTATTTCCACCTACAACTTCATAGTCATCAGAAAAAAACTCAATGATTAGGCCTAGGAAATATAAATAGTCCTTCACTTGTGACTGCCTGTCCTTGCATTAATGCTGTCTAGCTGTATGCCCTAGTGCTTCTGGGAAAAACACTTGGAATAGAGAGAACTTTGCTTGAATGCAGGATTTTCTAATTCTAAGTGTGTGACTTTGGACAAGTTATTTAAACTCGAGGGGTCAGTCTCTTTATCTGCATAACAAGAGATAATAATGCCCACTCTAGAAGGTTTCATAAGTCAATGTGTACAAGGTGCTTGGCACTGTACTTGGCTCAGTAAATGATGATGATTATTAAAATAGTTATAATTGTGGAGAATAATTTCTCCACTTCAGGACTTATATTTCTCTCAGTCATGTCTTAGCAAACCATCCCTGGCTTTGCTCCTAATAAAATATTGTTACCTCCTTCTGTCTTGGGCTTTCTAATAGGACTTTCAAAGGCTGACTTCCCAGCACTTGTAACAGTGCTATGCATTAACCTGTCTTACTGATTGCTCACCAGAAGAAGTAAATATTTCTTGGTATAAATTTCATAGTTTGTTACAGTTTCATCCTCTCATCTATATCAAAGTATTTTTACCTCTTTCACATATTTTACTTTCTTCATAGGTACATAACTCACTATTCTTTGTATTCTATGTATTTTATGCATTAAAAAACAGTATTTCTTCTCATTTGGGGATGTACATTTTTCCCTTTTTAATATTTTCTTTCAAATTTCAACTTAAAACCAATCTTCTATACTGGAATTCCTCCACCAATTATAATTCACATCTATCGATCCTGTATTAATTAGGATGTGATTAGAAAAACATAGCCACTAGGAATAATACAGAGTATGGAATTTTTAAAGATAGGAATTTGATTGTATATGATTGCGACAGCTGGTTAAACACTTTATGTACATCTGTTAGTTCTTCATCTGGTTCTGGGAAAGAAGTTAGCAGATCGGACAGTGAGAAAGGAAAGAGACAGGCAGAGGACATGGGCAACAGAATCCAAAGAACAATAGAACCCGCAGGACAGCAGGACCCCCCAGGTCTCTTATCGCCAACAAGCCCTTAATGATGGGAGACCTGAAGAAAGGCTGGCACTCTTTGTCACAGAGTTAACAAGCACTGGCCAAGATTTAGAGAAGCATAAAGGGATAGAGGCATCCAACTGGAGCTAGAAAAGCTATGAGCCTGGCTGCTACTCTTCCATATCACCCAGGAAAGCCAGATCATTGATGATGAGTGTAAGTGGCAACAGGGCCTAGCACCAGTGTCAACCTTCTGAGCATAAGCTGGACATGGCTGCTGCTGCAATTCTGCTTTTGAAACCTCATGCATAATGTCTTTGTGGCCCACACTAATCAAGAGCCATGAAGCTAAGAAAACCCTAGAAAACCTTAGGTAAATTTGCACAGCAAAAATTCTCTACATTCTACCCCTTGCAATGTGGCATTTATGTATACAGCCATTAACCATTCTTAATATAAATTTCAAATAAAGACACAAGCAAAATGATGCTTCTGCCTAACATGATATAGCTATCCCTTCTAAAACCAAAAGACTCTTGTGTAGTGGAAGACACACATTTTCTATTTCATCTTATGGCAGAAGTATATTCCCCTTTGGTAGTGACTTAAAAACATATTTAAGGTTAATTACTATTAATACTTCTTTATTCTGTTAGATGATAAAAATAGAAGAGGAAGAAAAAAAGTGGTATGTATATATACACACACACGTATGTACACAAATATATTCTGAATTACAGACTTCTCATTGTGTAGCATGAACCTAATTTGTCTAGAATAGTCAGAATTAATCAACCTTGCAATTATAGTGATATCACCTTTTTTGACTTGTTGATTCACGTGAATCCAATGTGTCCAGGTAGAAGTCTCCAATTTAAGTATAATAAAACATTTACTGTGTCACCTAGTGGAAACTCTATTTTCTTGGAAACTAACATTTTTAGAACAACAAAACCCAGAGTTCAATGGCTGGGAAGCAAAGTTTTTGCTGTTACTTGGAGTAATAGTAAAAGACGCCAGTTCCATTTCCAACCTTAATTTTAAGACTCAAATTCTGCCTTTAAAAAGACAGCGGATTACTGTTTCTGCTGGCTAATTTGCTGGTTCCTGAGGACATGACTCAAACCCATCAGTGTTATCACTGAGCTGGTGCTGTGACTGAGACCTCAAAAAGCTATTCCACCATTCTATCAGGCCAGCTGCTTTAGGGTGATGGGGAATGTTGAAGACAAGTGAATTTCGTGGACTTGAGTCAGTTGTCACACTTCATTTGCTATGAGTTTCTTGTTCAGAGCAATGTTGTAACAAATACCAAGATATGTAAAAGGAAATTTCTTGGATGCACAGATGGAGGCTTTGCTGGAGGCACTGCAGGCAGGGATGGAAAAATCAATATCCAGGTTGTGTCTGTTCCAAAATCCTATCCTTTCATGATAGAAGTGATTGTTAGTCATCAGCCTCCACTTGGTGGCTCACTGATCCCCTGGGAAATGTATCATATTGGAGTCTTTGCGGGCAGAGTAGACCCACAACACTGAGTGTAGCAGATGGAAAACCTTTGTTTCTGCCACAATGGCCACTTTACTCATGAGTTCATTGGCTGAGGAAAGAGACTGACTAATATATAATTAATGGGTCTTATTGTCTAACTGATTATTAAGATCTTCTTATGGTGAAAATGCTCTTTGGTGAATATTTGCATTTGACACATATATCTTCACACCGTGCATCTGTTTGGAGAGATTCATCCACATGTTTCTTCTCTAGACCTCTTTATCATTAACTGTGTTTTCTTCCAAGTCTGTAATCATCCCACCAATCATTAGATGTTGCCCTTGAATAAGTGTAGATCCATACTTCTGGTCACCTCTCCTCTCAGGCAAAATAAACAACCAGGTATATTGCTCAAAATTCTTACCACTAGGTGATTTTCCATCCTCTGCACCTCAGAGACATACTAGAGAGTAGCTGTTATGTTGTAGCTGTTCACCTTTGGGTAGAGCCAGTATATCATGCAGAACTATGTTTAAACAGGCCCCCTTTTTTTTCCCCAATCAACTCTTGATGGTTAGGAAGGAGGCTCTAATTGAGAAGGAGGAGGCAATATAGAGTAAAAATGGGCCATGGGCATTGGGGCCACTTGCTTATACAACTTACTCGGTCTTCAAAAACCAAGCTCAATGCCTACCATTTTCAATTTTTGATGAAGTGCTACTTTATTAGCTCTCTCAAGATTATTAATTGGTGGGCCAGACAACATCCAGATGGGTAGTTCATGTCACAAGGTAACTTGGTGGCCAGTGGTTAGTTGCTGGGTTCCTATTAAGGCCCAGTAGCAAGTCTTTATAAAAGGACGATAACTACCTGCAAAGGAAAGAATAGCTTTGCTTCCAAATCCTGAGACTTTGTGATCTAAATCACTTTTGAGGACTGCTGAAGACTCATAGAGTCTTCCTGTTTGACAACGTTGCTTCAAGTATGGCCATATTTCATGGGTTCCATACTCCAAGTAATGGAACACTTGGCTTGGCATTCTGTACATGTTGTGGAGCCTTCTTTTGTTCTGGACCTCCACCAACACTGAAAGATTTTTTAGTTCCTAGGTAAATAAATGGGTTAGAGTAGCATATCCAAATGCGGGACATTTTGCATCCACATTCAAAGAAATCCAACTAATGTTCTTTCTTTAGTAGTGGGAAAGGACAGATGTGGCTATTTGTCATTTTAGAAGGAATATCTTACATGTCTTAGACAATTGAATGCCTAGAAATTTAATGAGGTGAATATTTCCCTGAAGTTTTGTGGAATTTAATTCTTATCCATTGGCTAAGATGTTTACAAACAATGCTTAGAGTAGTCATTTTGTCCAATCAGCTATATATTTGAAATAAAATGGATTCTTATAATATTCTACTGAATGTAGAGGCAATCAAGGTCCCTAAACACTAAATTATAGCATAAGGCTGGTAAATTCATACAGCCTTGAGGTAGGATAGTGATGATGTATTGTTGGCTTAGACAGGAGGAAGTAAACTACTTCTGATGGACTTTGCTAACAGGTAAGGAACAGAGAACATTTTCCAGGTCAGTAGACCCATACCATATGCCAGGGAATATGTTGATTTGTTCTAGTGACAAAACCACCTCTGAAAGAACAAATGCAATTGGATTTGCCATCTGGTTAAGTTTATGGAAATCCACTGTCATTATCCAAGATCCATCTGTCTTCCACACAGGCCAAATAGGCAAGTTAAATACAATGTGTGGTAGGAATCACCTCCCTTCCATCTTTTAAGTTTTTAATGGTGGTACTAATCCTTCCAATACCTCCACAATGTAATATTTGTTTTGGTTTACCATTTAGATGGTTCTAAATGGTATTATTTGGTATTGTTTAGTTGCTTCTACTTGGCTTTCCCCTAATTTCACTCCAGAGGTCAGAAGACCAAAGTGGAAATTCTGCCAGTTTCGGTATATATCAATTCAAATCATGCATTCTGGAATCTGGGAAATTACCCAGAGGGTGAGTTTAGAGAATCACCGGTCCACCGTAAGATAGATCCAAGCTAAAACTCTAGTAATCTCAGACCTCTATCAACTCTACTGTTACTGGCATATCATGGTGACATTTTGGTCACTAATAATTTATTTATGATTAGAGCCAACATCTAGCAATCCCTCAAAAGTATGACTATTTCCTCTTCTATGATGCACAATTACTCTGGCAAAAAGCCAGAAGTCCCTTTTCTGGGACCAAAGCTACATTTCTTTGGGGAAGGCTAGAAGATTTGTATTATACATTTTCATCTGTGTAATAGGATTCTTCCTCAAGGGTACCTGACCTTCCCTTCATTTAAGAAACACTTATCAGCAACCAGTTCACATTTGAAAATTTGTTGAAGGGCATAATTCCACAATTAAATCAATATAAGGCAGGTTTCTATATACTGAGAGTTTTTCTGTGTATACAAACATGTAAAACTTTAGTTTGCTGCTCCTCTATTTCAGTTTTAGGATCATGGTAGATAACTGGACCATTTGACTCCTGCTTTGATTCAGTTGCCATTAAACTGTGCAATAGTGGGATTTGGTTGAACAGCTTACATACAGCTGTTGTTCCCATGTCTGGTTTTGGGCCTAAAGATAAAGTTGTTCCCATGTCCGGTTCTGGGCGTAAAGTAGGGGATAAAAAACAAAAACTAAGGAGGGAGGACTCAAGATGGTGCTGTGAGAACAACCCAGGATTGAATCTCTCGGTGAATGCGCGGAGACATGAGTCAGGGCCGCATTTCCAGACTGATTTTTGTTGCCCACAGAATGGGGAAATTCCCAGGTATAAAGGAGATGCGGGACGCCAGGCAGAGGTTTTGGCTGGTGCAGACGGCAGCTGGAGTGGCGGCAGCTGGCCCTACACAGCGCTCCGCACAGGGCGTGCTTGTCCGGGAGCCCTGTTGAACCGGCAACCTGTGACGTGAGAGGGCTGAACTTGAGACTGAACGGGACTTGGACAGTGGGCCAGCCCAGGGGATTGCAGGGACACAGCGTTTGGGGTAGTGCAGTGGGACAGACAAAACGGCGATCCAAACGCTCCCGGTGGAGACGGTCCCTGAAAGCACAGCTCCGTGGGGGAGGGGCATCCACCATTACCGAGGCAATCCGCCCCTACTGAGATACACACCCATTGCTGACGCAGCCTGCTGTTGCCATGGCACCCTGATACAACAGAGAGACTCCGCCACAGGGTGTAGCCTGTGGCAGCAGGGTGCAGACCGCAGCAGAAGGGCAGAGCCTGCAGCAACAGGGCGAACCTCACACCAGCAGGGTGGAGCCTTGACAGACAAATAGTGACTAGACTGCCTCCTAGCTGGGCAGGACAGCACAACGGACACTCACAAAGAAAGCCCAACCCCCCCGAGACAGAGCATCTGAGAAAAAAGGTTTTTTTTTAATGAGTTCTGTTGCAGCAGAATTAAACATAGCAGCCTAACAGCCCTGAATGAACAACAGAGCTCACATCTCAGCACTTGAGCTCCTATAAAGTACACACTGTCTCCTCAAGCAGCTCCCTGACCCCTCTATATCCAAAAGACTGACATTTGGCAGGCATCATCCTGCAACAAAGATAGCAGAAAAAGAAACTGGTAGCATCCCTCACTGTTCCGCAGCTGCTATAGGTGCACCCCAGACAAGCAGGGCCTAGAGTGGACCTCAGCAGTCGTACAGCGAAGGGGCTAGACTGGTAGAAGAAAAACCAAGTAACAGAAATACTTCATCATCAACAATCTGGGTGTCGACTCAGAGACCCAATCGAAAAGTCAGCAACTACACAGAGGACAGGTGGATAAATCCACAAAGATGGGAAGAAACCAGCGCAAAAAGGAGTAAAACACCCGAAACCAGAACACCTCGCCTCCTAGAAAGGACCAAAACTCCTCACCAGCAAGGGAACAAAGCTGGACAAAGAATGACAGTGATGAAATGACGGAATTAGACTTCAGAAGGTGGATAATGAGAAACTTTTGTGAGCTAAAAGAACATGTATTAAATCAATGCAAAGAAACTAAGGAACTTAAAAAAAGATATGAAAAAAGATTCAAGGAAATGATAACAAGAATGGATAACTTAGAGAGAAATATGAATGAATTAAAGGAGCTGAAAAACACAACACGAGAACTTCGCAAAGCATGCACAAGTTTCAATAGCCAAATTGACCAAGCAGAAGAAAGAATATATGAAGTCGAAGATCAACTCAATGAAATAAATGAAAAACCAAGATCAGAGAAAAAAGCGCAAAAAGGAATGAACAAAGTCTCCAAGAAATGTGGGACTATGTGAAGAGACCTAACCTACGTTGGATAGGTGTACCAGAATGTGACAAAGAGAATGAATCCAAGCTGGAAAATATTCTTCAGGACATTATCCAGGAAAATTTCCCCCACCTAGCAAGACAGGCCAACACTCAAATGCAGGAAATACAGAGAACACCACAAAGATATTCCTCAAGAAGAGCAACTCCAAGGCACATAATCATCAGATTCAACAAGGTTGAAATAAAGGAGAAAATACTAAGGGCAGCCAGAGAGAAAGGTCGGCTACCCACAAAGGGAAGCCCATCAGACTCACAGCAGATCTCTTGGCAGAAACTCTACAAGCCAGAAGGGAATGGGGGCCAAATTCAACATTCTTAAAGAAAAGAACTTTCAATCCAGAATTTCATATCCAGCCAAACTGAGCTTCAGAAGTGAAGGAAAAATAAAATCCTTTGCGAACAAGCAAGTACTCAGAGATTTTGTCACCACCAGGCCTGCTTTACAAGAGCTCCTGAAAGAGGCACTACACATAGAAAGGAACAACCAGTACCAGCCATTCCAAAATCACACTAAATGCTAAAGAGCATCAACATAATGAAGAATCTACAACAACTAACGGGCAAAACAGCCACCTAGCATCAAAATGGCAGTATCAAATTCCACACATAACAATCTTAACCCTAAATGTAAATGGACTAAATGCACCAATCAAAAGACACAGACTGGAAAATTGGATAAAAAGCCAAAATCCATCAGTGTGCTGTATCCAGGAAACCCATCTCACATGCAAGGATACACAAAGGCTCAAAATAAAGGGATGGAGGAAGATTTACCAAGCAAATGGAGAGCAAAAAAAAGCAGGAGTTGCAATTCTCATCTCTGATAAAATAGACTTTAAAGCAACAAAGATCAAAAGAGACAAAGAAGGCCATTACATAATGGTAAAAGGATCGATACAACAAGAAGAGCTAACGATCCTAAACATATATGGACCCAATACAGGAGCACCCAGATACATAAGGCAAGTTCTTAATGACTTATGAGACTTAGACTCCCACACAATAATAGTGGGAGACTTTAACACTCCACTGTCAATATTAGACAGATCAACCAGACAGAAAATCAACAAGGATATCCAGGGCTTGAACTCAGACCTGGAGCAAGCAAACCTGATAGACATTTACAGAACTCTCCACCCCAAATCCACAGAATATACATTCTTCTCAGCACCACATCACACCTACTCTAAAATTGACCACATAATAGGAAGTAAAGCACTGCTCAACAAATGCAAAACAACTGAAATCATAACAAACAGCCTCTAAGACCATAGTGCAATCAAGTTAGAACTCAGAATTCAGAAACTGACCCAGAACCGCACAGCTTCATGGAAATTGAACAACTGGCTCTTGAATGTTGACTGAATAAACAACGAAATGAAGGCAGAAATAAAGAAGTTCTTCGAAACCAATGAGAACGAAGACACAACATGCCAGAATCTCCGGGACACATTTAAAGCAGTCTCTAGAGGAAAGTATATAGCAATAAGTGCCCATATGAGGAGAACGGAGAGATCCAAAATTGACACCCTATCGTCAAAATTGAAAGAGCTAGAGGAGCAAGATCAAAAAAACTCAAAACCCAGCAGAAGACAAGAAATAACTAAGATCAGAGCTGAGCTGAAGGAGATTGAGACACGAAAAACCCTTCAAAAAATCAATAAATCCAAGAGCTGGTTGTTTGAAAAGATCAACAAAATAGACAGACCACTAGCCAGATTAATTAAAAATAAAAGAGAGAACAATGAAATAGATGCAATAAAAAATGATAAAGGGGAAATCACCACAGATTCCACAGAAATTCAAACCATCATCAGAGAATATTACAGACAACTCTATGCACATAAACTAGTAAACCTGGGAGAAATGGATAAATTCCTGGAATCCTGTGTCCTCCCAAGCCTAAACCAGGAGGAAGCTGAAACTATGAATAGACCAATAACAAGGTCAGAAGTCGAGGCAGCAATTAAGAGCCTACCACACAAAAAAAGCCCAGGTCCAGACGGGATCACAGCCGAATTCTACCAGACACACAAAGAGGAGCGGGTACCATTCCTTCTAAAACTATTCCAAATAATCCAAAAAGAGGGAATCCTTCCCAAATCATTTTATGAGACCAACATCATTCTGATACCAAAACCCGGCAGAGACCCAACAAGAAAAGAAAACTTCAGGCCAATATCCATGATGAACATAGATGCAAAAATCTTCAATAAAATACTGGCAAGCCGATTGCAACAGCAAATCAAAAAACTTATTCATCATGATCAAGTAGGATTCATCCCGGGGATGCAAGTCTGGTTCAACATACGCAAGTCTATCAACGTAATTCACCACATAAACAGAACCAAAAACAAAAACCACATGATTATCTCAATTGACGCAGAGAAGGCATTTGACAAAATTCAACAGCCCTTTATGCTAAAAACCCTCAATAAACTCGGTATCGATGGAACGTATCTCAAAGTAATAAAAGCTATTTATGACAAACCAACAGCTAATACCATACTGAATGGGCAAAAACTGGAAGCATTCCCTTTGAAATTTGGCACTAGAAAAGGATGCCCTCTTTCACCACTCCTATTCAATATAGTACTGGAAGTTCTAGCCAGAGCAATCAGGCAAGAAAAAGAAATAAAGGGTATTCAAATAGGAAAGGTGGAAGCCAAATTGTCTCTATTTGCAGATGACATGATAGTATACCTAGAAGACCCCATCGCCTCAGCCCAAAAACTCCTGAAACTGATAAGCAACTTCAGCAAAGTCTCAGGATATAAAATCAATGTGCAAAAATTACAAGCATTCATCTACACCAATAACAGATTTAGAGAAAGCCAAATCAAGAACGAACTGCCATTCACAATTGCTACAAAGAATAAAATACCTTGGAATACAACTCACAAGGAATGTAAGGGACCTCTTCAACGAAAACTACAAACCACTGCTCAATGAAATAAGAGAGGACACAAACAGATGGAAAAACATTCCATATTCATGGTTAGGAAGAATTAATATCGTGAAAATGGCTATACTGCCCAAAGTAATTTACAGAATCAACGCTATCCCCATCAAGCTACCATTGACTTTCTTCACAGAACTGGAAAAAACCACCATGAACTTCATATGGAACCAAAAGAGAGCCCACATAGCCAAGTCAATTCTAAGCAAAAAGAACACAGTGGGGGGCATCACACTACCGGATTTCAAACTATACTACAAGGCTACAGTAATCAAAACAGCATGGTACTGGTACCAAAACAGAGATATAGACCAATGGAACAAAACAGAGGCACCGGAGCAACACAACATTTCTACAACGATACAATCTTTGATAAACCTGACAAAACCAAGAAATGGGGAAAGGATTCTCTGTTTAACAAATGGTGTTGGATAAACTGGCTAGCCATGTGCAGAAAGCAGAAACTGGACCCCTTCCTGACACCTTACACTAAAATTAACTCCAGATGGATTAAAGACTTAAACATAAGACCTGGCACCATAAAAACACTAGAAGGAAATCTAGGCAAAACCATCCAGGACATAGGAGTAGGCAAGGACTTCATGAACGAAACACCAAAAGCATTGGCAACAAAAGCCAAAATAGACGAATGCGACCTAATGAAACTCCAGAGCTTCTGCACGGCAAAAGAAACAGTCACTACAGTGAATCAGCAACCAACAGCATGGGAAAAAATTTTTGCAGTTTACCCATCTGACAAAGGGCTGATATCCAGAATTTACAAAGAACTCAAACAGATTTGCAGGAAAAAAACAAACAAGCCCATTCAAAATTGGGCAAAGGATATGAACAGATACTTTACGAAAGAAGACATATATGAGGCCAACAATCATATGAAAAAATGCTCGTCGTCACTGGTCATCAGAGAGATGCAAATCAAAACCACATTGAGATACCATCTCACGCCAGTTAGAATGGCAATCATTAAAAAATCTGGAGACAACAGATGCTGGAGAGGATGTGGAGAAATAGGAACACTTTTACACTGTTGGTGGGGGTGTAAATTAGTTCAACCATTGTGGAAGACAGTGTGGCGATTCCTCAAGGCCTTATAAATAGAAATTCCACTTGACCCAGCAATCCCATTACTGGGTATATATCTAAAGGACTATAAATCGTTCTACTATAAGGACACATGCACATGAATGTTCATTGCAGCACTGTTTACAATAGCAAAGACCTGGAATCAACCCAAATGCCCATTGATGATAGACTGGATTGGAAAAATGTGGCACATATACACCATGGAATATTATGCAGCAATCAGAAATGATGAGTTCGTGTCCTTTGTAGGGACATGGATGAATCTGGAGAACATCATTCTCAGCAAACTGACACAAGAACAGAAAATGAAACACCGCATATTCTCACTCATAGGCGGGTGATGAACAATGAGAACACATGGACACAGGGAGGGGAGCACTACACACTGGGGTCTAATGGGGGAAAAGGGAGGGCCATGTGGGGGGGGTGGGGAGGGATAGCCTGGGGAGAAATGCCAAATGTGGGTGAAGGGGAGAAAGGAAGCAAAACACACTGCCATGTGTGTACCTACAGAACTGTCTTGCATGTTCTTCTCATGTACCCCCAAACCTAAAATGCAATAAAAAAAAACAAAAAACCCAAAAACTGAAAAAACAAAAGATAGATCTGAAGAAAGTGGCAAGGATAAACAGAATCAACAAGTATGAGCTAGAATATACATCTGTCTCTCACCCCCCTACCAAGCCTCTGACTGCAGTGATACTATTAATTAGCCAGAGAAGCCAATGCCCAAGATTGGGAGAATGAATGGAGAGCTGGTAGGAGTTTGAGGTGTTGCAATCCCAGCTCCTGCTGGTTTGGTTGTAAACACTAATCAAAACTTTATTAATAAGAAAAAGATCCAACAGGGTTGAAGGAAAAGCTGCAAGAGCATTTAATGCCCAGCCGTGACCAAGTTTAAAAAGAATATGGCTGCTGTCTCATTTCTGCCTTCCAAATATCAAGGAAAACACCTCTTGTGGCCCATAGTAATAGGGAAATATGCATGTGTCTAAGCAAAAAGTGCATGAGACTCTATTAAACAGGCAAGAAATATTTTATTCAAAGCTATTGCAATAGGAGAGAGAAATCAGAACTTAATTTGAAGTTAACTACTCTGAAACAAATAGTGGGACAGTTTTTAAGAGCTGGGGATGGGGTGGGGTGAGGTGGGGAATTATAGGCCACCTATGTTTACTAATTGACTTCACCCAAAGGAAAAGTAATCTTTCTCTTATTTTCATGATAGGAGGTAGTTTTAACTCAGACCAAGGTACTCACTGAAGTTAAGCTCCTACTCTTCCACAGAGACTGGTCAATAAGGATGCTATCTTTCTTGATGTTTACATTTCATAAGGATGGCTTCCAGGTTCTCGAGAAAGACAGTTTTCAGTTGTAAACCTGGCAAGAAGCTTTATGTAAGATTTACTTATCAAAGGGGTAGAGAAATAATTTACAATCACAAGTTTTCTAACATATAAACTCTAAGAAAACAAAGACCAGGACAAGAATCAGCCTGTCTAAAGTTTAGTTAGGCTGAGGACCATCTTGGTTCCAGGAAAGGGGCTTCTAGAATATTTAGTTTCAGCTTAGCCAAGACGATACAGTTCAAATGCAGCACAGTGACCTTTTCTAAACTCCTATTGGTATTATTCTTGCTTTATTTCTTACTTGTTTCGATAAGAAACTCTATCTAAACTTGGGAAATAAAATGAAAGGGTGACCACATGAACTTTAAATGTCATACTGGAGCACTGTCATAAGTCTATGTTGGGATTACTGAATTGTCATCATTGTAAATGAAAAGCAGCTATAAACTTACACGACAGATGAGTGTGGCTGTGTATAAATTTTATTTAAAAAAAAAAACAGATGGTGGGTCAGCTTTGATCCACTTATTGCAGTTTGCCAATCCTTGCTCTAGAGGAATGTAGTTTTGTTTGATTTACCATTTACCATGGATTAAGGCCTAGATGCTGAAGTAAAATATTAACTTATGGCTTTATATCTTGTACATGTTTTTTTAAAAAAGACATGTAATAGTTTACGCCCCAGTAGAAAAGATAATCCCAAATGTTACGGCTTGATTGCACTACAGGACATAAATCACTTTTTCATCTCACACTACAATCTTATTTCAGTATTTTCTCTTTCATTAACTATAAATACCTTAATATCTCCTATATTCCTTTGAACCAGTTTTACCAACTCCGATTTTCTTCATTATTGTCTCAAATCTTTGATGCATGTTAACTGTGCATTTGCAGTAAATTCAGATTTTTAAACTTTGGAAACCATGCTTGGATAGTTTTCTAATTGTTTCAGTATTGGACTTTTTGACCCTTTCTCAAAAAGGAAGACCCTCTCCTGCTAAACTCAAATAAAAAGAAGAAAAAACTGAGCTGAACCTGTTCCAATATGTTTACAAATAAGATCAATTAGTACTTATCCTGTTAACTCACTCTGGAGACCCAACTTTTGTCTGCTATTCAGCAGGACATATCAGACCAAGGCAGAGGACAGCCCTTGACTGGTTCTTAGACCAATTGTTGTAGCAGTGGGTGCAGCCTAGGACAGTCTGACCTGCGATTTACCAGTCCCAAGGGGCTGTTCAGAGAAGGGTTAGGGTATGAACTGGACCAGGCATATCCTTCCATCTCTGTAGTTCTTTCTGTGTGGTCCCTAGACCAGCTGCATCAGCATCCTGCAGCAATTGTTAAAATTGCCAGCTCATAGTTTCTATCCAGATTTATTAAATCAGCAACTCTGGAAGTGTAATTCAGTCACCGGCATTTTGAGGAGCCTTCCAAGTCCTTTTAATGCAAGCTGAAGTTTGAAAACTTTAGCTCAAAAGAATTTCAGTGGGGGAATTCAAGTACACCCTTGTCAAACAGGCATTTTATACAAAGCTTGGTCTCCTTCTATGGTATGTACTTTTTTTGGGGAGAGTCTGCCTTCAGTACTGCAAGCTACCGTAGGGAGAAGGTTTTCAGGTGTGTCTTATTTTATTTATTCTTGATAATTTTCCATTTAACTGACAAGTTAAATTTTATTTTACTGCAGGATCTATTTGTCAAAAGAAGAATAAAAATTAATTTGGGAAAGTGGTATGGGCAGGCCAGCCACTTTTCTCCTTACCCTCTGCAGCCATGCTTTACAGTAAAGTTGTTTTCATAAAGACAAAGATTTAGGCCAAGTGTGGTGGCTCATGCCTGTAATCCCAGCACCTTGGGAGACTGAGATGTGTGGATCATGAGGTCAAGAGACCGAGACCATCCTGGCCAATATGGTGAAACCCTTTCTCTACTAAAAATACAAAAATTAGCTGGGCATGGTGGCACATGTCTGTAGTCCCAGCTACTCGGGAGGCTGAGGCAGGAGAATTGCTTGAACCTGGGAGGTGGAAGTTGTAGTGAGCTGAGAAAGTGCCACTGCACTCCAGCCTGGTGACTGGTGACAGATCGAGACTCCGTCTCAAAAAAAAAAAAAAAAAAAAGTGTGACTTGCTTATTCTTGATAACTTTCCATTTAATTGGCAAGTTAAATTTTATTTTACTACAGGATTTATTTATCAAAAGAAGGATAAAAATTAATTTGGGAGAGTGGTATGGGCAGGCCAGCCACTTTCCTTCTTACCCTCTGCAGCTATGCTTTACAGTAAAGTTGTTTTCATAAAGACAAAGATTTAAAATGCATTTCACATCATTTTTGATTCCTTTTCTATCCATAATTCATTTCCATTCAGACAGATGACCTAAAGGGAGAAAAGCACAGGAAGAGAATTGTAATGTAGTGTCGGAATGTGATACAAGCATCTGTATACTCAGAGGGGGATACAGAGATTGGCCCTGAGCAGAGCTTTTCATTCAGCTGCTTTAAAAGCTATAGTGAGCTTTCTGGAAATGTCTGCTTCAGAATAACCCATTGTGTACGTCTCAAGGCAAGCTAAAGAATGAGTGAACAAATGAGACAAGCAATCATAATGCAGATAGCCTTGTGGGATTTTTGATACAGTTCACTAGTGGGGTGAAATCTTTCCTACAACCATAATTAATCCAAATGGAGACTAACAGATTGTCATGGGAAGTGCTCATGATAATAATACATTTTCCTCTTGGAGGACCAGGCTTGAATGCTGATCCAGGCTACTGGGAAAACCACTTTATGCCACATTGACCTTTTCTGACACATGAAGGGCAGGGGATCTGTTTGCTGCACAGCTCGTTACTGTCACACCCCTGGATGTCTTGTCTGCCTTGTGACGTCTGCCTCTTCCCTGCAGTGCAGCAGCATCTCAAGTTAGAGCTAAGATTTACACCCACACAAGGCAAGTTTCCCTATGAGATAATTTCTTTCCATCGTCAAGATTTCTGTTTCCATAAAGCACCAAAAACATGATCTCTGGAGGCAGGAGGCCCTCACAGAGTAAATCTATCAGGAACACAGCTCTCTTTTTCAATAATCATTGTCTGTCTACAACAGTCATCAGTTTTGGTCACTTGCAGAGGCATCTCTGAGGTAATTCCAGATTCACCTTGGCTCCCAAAACAGAAATGTTTTGGGAATATAACGTATTTTGCCATTCAACAGGGCATATCAGACCAAGGCAGAGGGCAGCCCCTGACCAGTCCTTAGGGCAATTGTCAAAGGGGGTGCTGGCTAGGAGAGTTTGACCTGGAATTCAGTCATCCCAAGGGGCTGTTCTGACATCTCTGCTTCCTGTCTCCAGTCTCCAGTCTCAGAGTTCACACACTGTGATTGTGTCAGCACCTAGGAGGCAGATCAGGCTCTAGAAGGTGTTTCAGTCTAAATAAAATGAACAAGAAATGATAGCTTATGTATTAATTTGCAAGAAAAGATAACTACTCATATCACAAATTCAAGATACTTATACTGACTGTTTGATGAGTACTAGATTGGCATTAATATTAATATTGATAAAAGGATTATTTTAGAAATAGCAGTAGGTATGATTTATTGAGTGGTTAACATATTCCAGGAACTGTGATAACTGCTTACCTATGTAATAAAGGCTATTTAAAAAATTACTATTTTATTGCTTATTTTTTAATTAGCCAATAAAAATTTAACATATTTATGATGTACAGCATGATGCTCCAAAAATTTTATTTTTAATTGATAAATAATAATTATATGTTTTTATGAAGTTTAATGTGATGTTTTGATATGTTTTTTCATGTGGAATGATTAATCAAGCCTATTAATAAATTCATCACTTCAAATTATTATTTTTGTGATGAAAACACTTAAAATCTACTCTTGTAGAAGTTTTGAAATATACAATGCATTACTATTTATTACAGTTACCTTTCTATGTGATAGATCAGTGAAGTGTATTCCTCCTACCTAGCTAAATATTCATACTCTGATCAATTTCTCTCCTCTTCCCATTCTCCCTCCTCCCCTAGCCTCTGGCAACCACTATTCTACTCTCAACTTTTACATGTTCAGCTTTTTTACATTCTATATATACAATTATGCAATATTTGTTTTTCTGTGCAGGACTTTTGTGCTATTGCTAATTTGTGCTAATTAATATATGCATTATCTTCCATTTTTATCTTTTTTTGTGGTGAGAACACATAAAAATCTGCTCTCATCAATTTTCCAGTATGCAATACATTGCCATTAACCATAGTCACCATATTGTATAATGGATCTCTTGAACTTGTTCCTCCTGTCTAACTGAAATTTTGTGTTCTTTGATAATTATTAATGTACTTATCCCTTTTGTCTTCCTGAGCACCTAACCCTTACTTTAGTATAGCATTGAGATTGAGACTAATGGTTATAATTAATTCTCTAGATGGAATGCTATAAGAAAGAGAGAAGCTAACTTTCAAAAATAAAATCTACAGCAAGATGATAATAGTTTTTAAAAGCTTTGAATGTCTTGATAAAAAATCCTCATATTTATTTACCTTCCACTTTAGCAACTCAGTAGCCAAAATTGGCAGGCTAGACCAAAAACTTTACCTAAAAAAAAGAGAGTACAACGACAATAGAGAGGGGAAAGCAATGGTCTTTATATTTGCACTATGTAAGTGAAGGTCATATCAAGAGCAGAAAGGAGCTCCAGCCTCTGTTTTGGGATTCCCTTTGGCTAACCAGGAAAGCAGTTACATAGCAGGTTACCCTGAGGTTTGCTGTCCTGACCTGCCCTTGTCTCACATGTTTGGTGTAGACTGGCTGACTTGAGGGGAGGTGTTATAAGGTGATTCTAGCATGGGTGGAGTGGACCACCAGAGCCTGACCATATTGGGGGGGCATAATCAGAGGTTTGAATCTAGTTCTCTTGAACTCCCAGACTGTGCTCCAATAGTGGGATGTTCTTAAGAGAGATTACCTTTATGGTGACATGTCCTGGATAGTCAAATTTATCTCTTGCGTGCTGCATTGCCACAAACAATGAAAAAATGCTATCTGATGGGCCATCATGCCCTCCCTTCAGAGTACCCAAAATTCCCCCCTTTTCCCATTTTCATTAATAATATCATTTTTTTCTTATTGCACTTTTCATTACAATATCTCTTCATTTGGTATAATTTCAACATGTGTTATAACTACAATTTTATAGATTTGTCATGGACTACTTAATTCCTGCTGCTTCTGAATGGCAGGCAGGAAGACGCAGTTTTTTCCTGTCTGTAAAATGATTTAGAATCATGCTGTAGTGGAATGAGCAACTTCTGGGGAGCTCTCTATCCTCAACAAAAATACATTCTAATTCTCATTCAGGGCATGTGGATTCTTGCTGGCTACGTTCACCAAGGATGATAGCCCTGCTCTGTCTTGGTCATCTAGTTTGCCTTCTAATTTTGGCCTCCCTCATTTAGTGTCTTAAATTCTGGGCTTCTTGTTCCTTTGAGGTCTTAATCTTTGTGCCTGCTGGTTGTATATATGACATAAGCATTTATAATACATTATTTAAAAAGTGTCCTTTTCAATCATTTTTATTATTTCTCCTATAAATTCTAGTAAAGGAACAAATTAGACTTTTTTTCCTAGTGTAAACAAGGGAACATAGAGGTTAAATGATGCCATGAAGGAATGCTGGAGATATAACAAAAGCAGTAGTACCCAAGGCTATTAACTGACTTATTTGCCTTATTTGACATATCTCTTAAAATTTTATCACTTGAACCATGATAAATAAAACATGAGGTTTGCATTTAAGCCATTTATGTATCTCCTTGCTCTGAGGAAATTGCGGTCACCCCAATTTTCCTCTTTTTGTTCCAATGCATTTCAGAGCCTAATTGATAGGACTGGGCTGATAAATGAGATTTCTGGGCTGATGCCAATAGAGTAGTAACCCACTGACCCAGTGCTCCCTGAAACTGGACTTGCTCATCCCCAGGCTAGAGGTTCAATTTGATGTGCAGTGAGGCAGAAGCCTGAAGAGCTTAATTTATCATCCATTCTCTTTTACATTTCTCATTGACTTTGCCCCATGCTGAGATTATTTTCTGCTATGATTTCTTTTTCCCTGCTTGCTGTCCATGGATCTTCATTTTGCATTCTAAGTTGGTTTCATTAACCTTTCTCTTCTCTAGTTTTGATTCTTGGTGGAATTAGAATATTATTGTAATATACCCATAATTATGGCCTTATTTTGCTTATTTGAAACATGAGGATTAATAAGAGCCACCCTCTCTGACAGCTTTGTTCTTATAGTCTAATAATATCCAATGAATTATTGTAAAATTATCAAACTCATTTTAATTATTATTACTATTACTATTTCCTATACTACTACCACCATTACCACCACCATTACATACTACATATACAACCTGTAACTTGTCCTTACTTGAGACCTTTATATTATCAACACCCAGCAGTATTTGGCATTTAGCAAGTATTCAATACCTATAGTTAAATTATTATTACGTATTTTATTTATTTATTTTTGAGACAGAGTCTCACTCTGTTGCCCAGGCTGGAGTGCAATGGTGCAATGTCAGCTTACTGCAACCTCTGCCTCCTGGGTTCAAGTGATTCTCCTGCCTCAGTCTCCTGACTAGCTGGGATTACAGGTGTGCACCACCATGCCTGGCTAATTTTTGTATTTTTTTAAGTGGAGACAGGGTTTCACCATGTTGGTCAGGCTGGTCTTGAACTCCTGACCTCACGTGATCCCCCGCTTCGGCCTCCCAAAGTGCTGGGATTACAGGCATGAACCTCCGCACCAGACCTGTAGTTAAATTAATTCAAGTTGATTTCTGACATTGACTACTTACCCTTATAATCTGCCTTTCAGGCTACTTTAATTTTTTTCATATTGTTTTCTCTTGTTAACATTTATTACGGAATTGATGCATAGAATCTCTAAGAGAAATATCTTTTTTTCATTTCATTTTACGTGATTTTGATTCTCACACTGAGTTTTTTTTTTTTTCCAGTTGAGAGAATTGTGAATAGACCCAAGAAACACTCCTGGGAATATAGAAGTGCAGAAATCAGATTCAGTAAACCTGAGCTGTTAGGGTCACCATACAATTTCATATTATTTATATAGTTTGGTAATTACTGATTCCCTGTTATAAGCAAGACATTGGTGGGGAAAGTGGTGCAAGGGGCCTGTTGTAGAAAGAGCCAGTATAGCACTATTGAGGATGTTAAAATTACATTCTGGGTGGATGGCCATGTGTCTTCTAAACATTTAGCTTGAATTATATTGTACTGATGAATAAACTAATTCCAATAATCCATCAGTTTATACATCCAGTTTTACTAATTGGTTGAGTAAATGTATCAGATCAGTTGGTTGATTGGAACATTATGGGAAAATGGTACATTGAAACCAAGATCACAGCCAATGCAAGGCAAACCTCTACCTTAGATTATACAGTCTTTCTTATTTTCCAGGAATATAGTCACTGGGATTCCTGCAGTGATAAATAGGAGTAAGCCTTTATAAGAGCTACTTTGAATAAAAGCAGAAAAAAGGCTTAAAATTAAAGCAAAATTATTTTTAAAGATTAATGTCAAATAATTTATATCGGGCCCATTTTCAGATTCTCTTGATATTTGTAAATGGATTTTTACATGTGATAAATTGGTGATGAACATATTCATCCAAAGAAATAATTCCTGAGCTAATCAATTACCCTACACTCAAGTTTTATTTGTAGTTCTGGATTAAATATTTTAAAAATTTAAAGTACACCTTTGTAGATGAGAATACTTATATTCCATTCTCCATGTTCTAATACTGGGAGTGAAATTTATACTTCAGTTCTTAGGGAAGAAGAGAATACAAGAAATATTTCTAGCTTCTGTCTATATCTGACTCATTCTTCTCAAGTAAATAGAAATGGCTCTCCTGTGGATAGATCATCTCTTAAAGTTATATTTCCAGGGAATTATCAAAAGCTGAACTGCAGCTTTCCATTTCAATTGTGTTCTCTAAATTCCCTTCTTTTAAACAGTAACAACATTTATATATTTATCTTACTTCCATCTGCTGAATACCAGTTTTACTTCTTGAATGATTCTTAGCCCAAAGGTATAGGAGAGAAATGTAGCAAATTATGATATCAAACACAAAACAGTATTTCCACTGACCTGTAAAAATAAGCCTTTAAATTTCCACTTAGCACTTGATTTACTGTCACAAGAAAATTGTAACATACTGCACTCAGTCAAAATTGTGTTTTAACTTATACTGACTAAAAATACTGTTACAAAGTTATTGGTATTCAAATTAATCAGTGTTCACTGAATAATTTTTGTAGGTTTTATATTAACATTTATATAAAACTTGTTATAATATAGTTCTAAATGATTGCACTCACATGCTCTTATTCAGTTAATTTAAATGTTTGGAAAAATATGCACGTGTGTGTGTGTGTGTGTGTGTGTGTGTGGTGACATTATAAACTCTTAGAGATAATATTTATAGTAATTCATTTTGCACATGAAATTGACAATATTTTCATATCCAAATTCAAATTCCTTTATGTGGGCAGTAATAGTTGCCTATTAGAATTAGCTGGGGAGCTGTGAGTTAATACCCATTACTGGATTTTTCCTCTGGAAATTTTGATTAGATTATCCTGGAGAAGGATCTGGTTGTATGTAGTTTTCAAAGTTTTATATGTATTTCATATGTACCAAGGTTGAAAACATTATTCTGGATAGTGGACCTGGAAAGTTCTTTTACAGATTACATGTCAGATTCACCTAAGGGCTGATACCTACAAAAAGTACACACAAGGACTTTAATCCTTTACTTATGGGCTCACTATCCTACTGGCTTATAATACAGTGTATTTCGGGTATGGCTTTTTGGTGATTCCAAAGTATGATCAGGTATGGGAACCTCAGTTTAGATCATCTCACTTTTCTTACAGCTACTTACTAGCACCATGGACAGCACCCTTAACTTAAAAATTGAGGACTGGGATTCTAGAATTCTACGATATTTGAGTGAAAACAATCTTTGGAATAATAAAATGTATTATTTTTCTAGATTGTAAATCACATAAAAATTTTAAGTTTGCCAAAAGTCTGAAAAGCAGGGTGAAGCTTCTATGGCCTTATTTCTCATCATTCTTCTTAATTCTCTAGATAATTCCTCATTCTGTGGGTGACACAGTACCCATCTCCCAGCCCCCATTTGCTTTGTAAACTACTCTTCCCGGTTCCAATGTCACTTTCTCAGGAAGTCATCTGTGACTTCTCAGACTGTCAGTAATTATTATATGCTTTTATAAATACATGTTGCCACCTTTAACATATTTTACCTCAACAAGTAATTATAGACAGCATTGTAATGATTAAAGTTCTCTCCTGCTAAGCAGTAAACTCCAGAGTCTGTGACTTTTTTGGCTTATCTTCATGTTTTTTCCTCTAGCACAGTTCCAGGCACATAATAGACACACAATGAATGTTTGTTTAATTGAATTGAATTGATTAGCAACCATAACGTGATGGAATTTTACTCATTCTAATTTAAAAATCTAATAAAATTTCTTGCTCACATCATTTATTTTTTTACTTCAGTGTGCTGTTTTTGATCAATATTAACATGTGCAAGAAGATCTTTTACTATCATATAAAAAGTTCTTTATGACAGTAAGCTGTTGGTTGTTTTCAATTATGTATGAGTTATATGGAAAAATGTACTGGCATGTCAGAAAGCAGAAACATTTTAGTGAATCTATTTAAGAAATAGAAAGATATATTTTCATGTTTTTTCTGAGGTTAGGTATAGAACTATTTGTAGGGAGTTGCAATAGATAGAGGGATATAAAGATATAGAGATAGATATAAATATATGGTCTGCTTTTCTTTCTAGTCAACAACACTCATTTATGAAGAATGGTGAAAGCCAAATATTATTAATATGCTAGCAGAAACACATTCTTCAAATATTTACATTCAGTCTGTAGGTGATCTCATCTGGGTATTTCAATTTATTATTTATATTTTATTTGTATAACGTTGAGGGGTACAAATGCAGCTTTGTTACATAGATGAATTATGTAGCAAAATTGGCTTTTAGGGTAATCATCATCTGAGTAATGTACATTGTACTCATTAAGTAGTTTCTTATCTTCATTCCCCACCATCCACCCACCATTTGAAGTCTCCAGTGTCTACTATTCCACACTCTGTGTCTATGTGTGCACATTACTTAGTTTTCACTTACACAAGAGAATTTGTAGCATTTGACTTTTAGTGTCTGAGTTGTTTCACTCCATCCACATTGCCGCAAAAGACATAATTTTATTCTTCTATATGGCTGAATAGTATTCCATTGCATATATATGCCATATTTTCTTTATTCATCTGCTGATAAACGCTTAGATTGATTTCACATATTTGCTATTGTGAATAGTGCTGCAATGAACATATGATTGTAAATTATTTTCATATAATGATTTTTTTCTCCTTTGGGTAGATACCCAGGAGTGGGATTGTTATGTTAAATGGTACTTCTATTTTTAGTTCTTTGAGAAACATCTATACTGTTTTCCATAGATGTTTTACTAATTTATATTCCCACCAACAGTGTATGAGAATTCTCTTTTCACTGCATCCTCACAAATGTGTTGTTTTTTATCTTTTTAATAATAGCTCTTCTGACTTATGTGAGGTGATATTACATTGTTATTTTCATTTGCATTTCTCTAATAATTAGTGATGTTGAGCATTTTTTCATATGCCTTTTTCCACCATTTGCATATCCTTTTAAAAATATCTATTCATGTTGTTTATCCACTTTTAAATGAGGTTATTGGATTTTGTGTTGTTATTTGAGTTCCGTGTAAAATCTGGATATCAGCTCCCTGTCAGATGCACAGTTTTCCAGTCTTTTTTCTTTTTCTGTAGGTCTTATGTTAACTGTTGATTATATCTTTTGCTATGCATAAGCTTTTTAGTTTAATTAAGTTCCAGTTGTCTTTTTGTTTTTGTTGTTTGTGCTTTTGAGGCCTTAGTCATGAATTCCTCACCTAGACTAATGTCAAAAATAGTTTTTCTGAGGTTTCCTTCAATAATTTTTATAGTTTCAGGTCTTTCATCTATCTTGTGCTTTTTTTTTTTGTATAGGGTGAGACATAAGGATCCAGTTTTATTCTTCTGCATATGGCAATCCAATTTATCTAGCATCATTTATTGAAAAGGGTGTCCTTTTCTCAGTGTATATTTTTGTTGACTGTGTTAAAGATCACTTGGCTGCAGGTATGTGGCTTTTTTCTCCTGGGTTCCTTGTTCTGTTCCATTGATCTATGTGTCTTTTTTATACCAGTACCATGCTGGTTTTGTTACTATAGCCTTGTAGTATAATTTGAGGTCAGGTAATATGATGCCTCCAGCTTTGGTCTTTTTGCTTAGGATTCATTTTGCTATTCAGGCTCTTTTTAAGCTCCATATGTATTTAAAGCTTATTTTTTCTAGTTCTGCAAAGAATGACATTGGTATTTTGATAGGAATTGCATTGAATCTGTAGATTCCTTTGGGAAATATGGCCATTTTCATGATACTAATTCTTTCAATTCATGAGCATGGGATGTTTTCCCATTCGTTTGTGCCATTTATAATTTTTTTCATCAGCGTTTTGTAATTTATCCTTGTAGAGATCTTTTACCCCCTTGGTCAAGTACGTTCCTAGTTACTTTACTTTTTTTTTTGTAGCTATTGTAAATGGGATTGGCTTCTTACTTGCTTCTCGGCTTGATTGTTATTGATGAATAGAAATGCTACTGCTTTTGTAACTGATTTAGGATCCTGAAACATTGCTGAATTCATTTATCAAATCTAAGAGTGTTTTAGAGGTCTTTCAGATTTTCCAGGTATAAAGTCATATGTACAGTCAGAGATAATCTGAATTCCTCATTTCAAATTTGGGTGCCTTTTATTTCTTTCTTTTGTCTGATTGCTCTAACTAGGACTGCTAGCACTATGTTGAACAGAAGTGGTAAAATTGGGAATATTAGTCTTGTTTCAATTCTTAGAGGAATATCTGTTAGCTTTCCTTTGTTTAATATGATGTTGGTTGTGGGTTTGACGTATATAGCCTCTATTATTTTGAAGTATTTTCCTTCTATGTCTAGTTTGTTGAAGGTTTTTATTGGGAATGGATGCTGGAGATTATCAAATGGTTTTTTATATCTATTGAGATATCATATTGTTTTTGTCTTTAATTCTATTTATGTAATGAATCATATTTATTGGCATATATATGTTGAACCATCTTTGCATACCTTGAATAAAATCAACTTTATCATGATGTAATAGCTTTTCTCATGTACTATTGATTCAGTTTGCTAGTATTCATTTGAGGATTTTTACCTATATGTTCTTAAGGGATATTAAACTGTATTTTTCTATTTTTGTTGTGTTCTTGTCTGGCTTTGGTATCAGGATGATACTAGCATCATAGAATGAGTTAGGGAGGATTCCCTCCTCCTTGACATTTTGGAAAAGTTTCAGGAGGATTGGTACCAGTTCTTTCTACATTTGGTAGAAGTCAGCTGAGATTTCATCTCGTCGTGGCCCTTTGTTGTTTTTGGTGGCTGATTTTCTTATTACTGATTCAATCTCACTACTTATTGGTCTGTTCAGAATTTCTATTTCTTCCTTGTTCAATCACGGGGGGTTGTATATTTTTGGGAATTTATCCATTTCCTCTAGGTTGTTAGTTTGTGAACTTATAATTGTTTAGGAGGTTTCAGAAGATCCTCTGTATTTCAATATGTTTCAGGCCCTTTCAAATATCTGGAAAGCCTTCCCAAGAAGGACTGTTACAAATAACCACAGACAGAGAAGAGTACAATAAATAACTAACTTAATGCCCAGACACTGAAGAATATCTACTAGCATCAACACCATTCAGAAAAACATGACCTCATGAAATGAACTAAATACACCAGGAACCAATCCTGGAGAAACATAGTGATGTGATCATTCAGGTAGAAAATTCAAAATAGCAGTGTTGAAGAAACTCAAAGAAATTCAAGATAACACAGAGAAGGAATTCAGAATTCTATCAGATAAATTTAACAAAGAGATTAAAAAAAATTAAAAAATAATTAAGCAGAAATTCTGCAGTGGAAAAGTACAATTGGCATACTGAAGAGTGCATCAAAATCTGTTAATAGCATAATTGATCAAGCAGAAAAAAGAATTAATGAGCTTGAAGACAGGCTATTTGAAAATACACAGTCAGAGAAGAAAATTGTAAAATATGAAGAATTTCTATAGGATATAGAAAATAGCTTCAATAGGACAAATCTAAGAATGATTGGCCTCAAAGAGGAGGCAAAGAAAGATATAGGGGTAGAAAGTTTATTCAAAGTGATAATAACAGAGAACTTCCTAAATCTGGGGAAAGATATCAATATCCAAATACAAGAAGGTTAAAGAATACCAAGCAGATTTAACCCAAAAATGACTACCTCAAGACGTTTAATAACCAAACTTCTAAATATCAAGGATACTAAAAGCAGAGAGCTAACAGAAACTAATAACATATAATGGAGCTCCAATATGTTTGGCAGCAGACTTTTCAGTGGAAATCTTACAGGCTAGGAGAGAGTACCATGACATATGTATAGTGCTGAATGAAAAAAATTTTTTGCCCTATAATAACATGTCTGGCAAAATTATCCTTCAAACATGAAGGAGAAACAAATACTCTCCCACACAAACAAATGCTGAGGAATTTCACCCTGTCCTAAAAGAAATGCTAAAGGAAATGCTTGAATCAGAAAGGAAAGAATGTTAAAATGAGCAATAAGTAATCACCTGGAAGTACAAAACTCACTGGTAATAAGTAAACAGAAAAATACAGAATATTATAACACTGCAACTATGGTGTGTAAACTACTCTTATCCTAAGTGGAAAGACTAGAGAGTGAATCAATCCAAAATAATTACTATAACAACTTTCTAAGGCATAGACAGTACAATAAGACAAAAATAGAAACAAACTAAAGTCAAAAATTTGGGGGACAAGATTAAGGCATAGCATTTTTCTTAGTTTTCTATTTGGTTGTTTGGTTCTTCTTGTTGTTGTTGTTTATGCAAGCAGTGTTAAGTTCTCATCAGGTTAAAATGATGGACTATAAGACACTATTTGCAAGTCTCGTGGTAACCTCAAACTAAAAAACAAATAGATATACAAAAAATGAAAAGGAACTATGTCATATTACCAAAGAAAATCACCTTTACTAAATGAAGACAGCAAGGAGAGGAAGAAAGAAGAGAAGACCGCGAAACAACCACAAAACAACAAAAGGGCAGGAGTAAGTCCTTACTTATCCATAATAATAATGATTGCAAATGGCCTAAATCCTCCAATCAAAAGACATAGAGTGGCTGAATGGATGAAGAAATAAGACCCATTAATCTATTACCTACAAGAAACGCACTTCATCTATAAAGACCCACACAGACTGAAAACAAGCAGGATAGAAGAATGCATTCCAATGGAAGCCATACAAGAACAGTAGTGAGTATAGTTATATCAGACTAAACAGATTTCAAGACAAAAACTGTAAGAAGAGACAAAGAAGGTCACTTCTTTGTCACATAATGATTAGAGGATCAATTTAGCAAGATGACATAATAATTTTAAATATGTATGCACCCAGAATTGGAGTACCCAGATATATAAAGGAAATATTATTAGAGCTAAAGAGAGAGATGGCCCCAATACAATAATAGCTGGAGAACTTGAACACACCATTTTCAGCATTGGACAGATCTTCCAAACAGAAAACCAACAAGGAAACTTTGGATGTAATCTACACTGTAGATCAAATGGTCCTAATAAATATTTACAGAACATTTTATCCAACAGCTACAAAATATACATTCTTCTCTTCAACATATAAATCATTCTCAAGGATAAATCATATGTTAGTGTATTAGTCTGTTTTCACACTGCTATAAAGAATTACCTGAGACTGGGTAATTTATGAAGAAAAATTCCACCTGGCTGGGGAGGCCTCAAGCACTTACAATCATGATGGAAGGCAAAGAGGAAGCAAGGCATGTCTTACATGGTGACAGGAGAGAGAGAGAGAGAGAGAGAGAGAGAGAGAGAGAGAGAGAGAGAGAGACAAAGTGCCACACTTTAAAATTATTAGCTTTTATGAGAACTCACTCACTATCACAAGAACAGCATGGAGGAAACACCCCTATGATCCAATCACCTCCCACCAGGTGCCTCCCCTGACATGTGGCAATTACTATTTGAAATTTGGGTGGGGACATGGAGCCAAACTATATCAGTTAGGTCACAAAACGAGTCTTAAAACATTCAAAAATTTGAAATAATATCAAGTATCTTCTCTAACTACAATGGAAAAAAACCATAAAAAATAATAGCAGGAGGAGGACTCAAGATGGCGCTGTGAGAACAACCCAGGATTGGAGCTCTTCTCGTTGAATCCGCAAACGGTGAGTCAGAGCGGCATTTCCAGACTGATCTTTGTTGCCCACAGAACGGGGAAACTCCCAAGTATAAAACAGACACGGGACGCCAGGCAGTAGGTCTGCCTGGCGAAGCCGGCAGCCGGGGCGGCGGCGGCCAGCCCTACCCAGCAATCCCCACAGGGCGCGCTTGTCCAGGTGCCCTGTTGAACCGGCAACCTGAGACTTGAGAGGGCTGGACTTGAGACTGAACGAGACTTGGACAGTAGGCCAGCCCAGGAAATTGCAGGGATTGGGATACCCAGTGGGACGAACAAAACCGCGATTTCAAACTATCCCGAGCAGACGGTCCGAGACGCTCTGTGGGGGAGGGGCGTCCACCACTACCGAGGCAACCCGCCCCAACTGAGATACACTCCCACTGCTGATGCAGCCAGCCGTTGCCGAGGCAACGCGCCCCAACTGAGATACATGCCCATTGCTGACGCAGCCAGCCGTTGCCGAGGCAACCCATCCCTACTGAGATACACGCCCACTGCTGACGCAGCCTGCCATTGCTGAGGCAACACGCTAAAACGAAGAGACTCCGCCGCAGGGCGTGGCAGAGACCACAGCAGAACCGGCAGAAACAGGGCGAATCACACAACAGCAGGGTGGAGCCTCGGCAGCCAAACGGTGGCTAGTCTGCCTTCTAGCTGGGCAGGACACCTGATCGGACATCCAAAAATAAAGCCCAAACCCCTCAACACAGAGCATTTGAGAAAAAAAAAAAAGGGTTTTTTAATGAGCTCTGTTGTAGCAGAATCAAACATAGCAGCCTAACAGCCCTGAATGAACAACAGAGTGCACAGCTCAGCAATTAAACCCCTATAAAGTACAAACTGTCTCCTCAAGCAGCTCCCTGACCCCTCTATTTCCAAAAGACTGACATTAGGCAGGCATCATCCTGGGACAAAGATAGCAGAAAAAGAAACTGGTAGTATCCATCGCTGTGCCACAGCTACTAGAGGTGCACCCCAGACAAGCAGGGTCTGGAGCGGACCTCAGCAGTCGTACAGCGAAGGGGCTAGACTGGTAGAAGGAAAACCAAGCAACAGAAATACCTCATCATCAACATTCTGGGTGTCCACTCAGAGACCCAAACGAAAAGTCAGCAACTACGCAGACGACCAGCAGACAAATCCACAAAGATGGGAAGAAACCAGTGCAAAAAGGAGGAAAACACCCAAAACCGGAACACTTCGCCTCCTAGAAAGGACCAAAACTCCTCACCAGCAAGGGAGCAAAGCTGGACGGAGAATGACTGTGACGAAATGATGGAATTAGACTTCAGAAGATGGATAATGAGAAACTTTTGTGAGCTAAAAGATCATGTATTAAATCAATGCAAAGAAACTAAGAACCTAGAAAAAAGATTTGAAAAAAGATTCGAGGAAATGATAACAAGAATGGATACCTTAGAGAGGAATATGAATGAATTAAAGGAGCTGAAAAACACAATACGAGAACTTCGCGAAGCAAACACAAGTTTCAATAGCCGAACTGACCAAGCAGAAGAAAGAATATCTGAAGTCGAAGACCAACTCAATGAAATAAAATGAGAAACCAAGATCAGAGAAAAAAGCGCAAAAAGGAATGAACAAAGTCTCCAAGAAATGTGGGACTATGTGAAAAGACCTAACCTACGTTTGATAGGTGTACCAGAAGGGGACGAAGAGAATGAATCCAAGCTGGAAAATACTCTTCAGGACATCATCCAGGAAAATTTCCCCCACCTAGCAAGACAGGCCAACACTCAATTGCAGGAAATACAGAGAACACCACAAAGATATTCCGCAAGAAGAGCTACCCCAAGGCACATAATCGTCAGATTCAACAGGGTTGAAATAAAGGAGAGATACTAATGGCAGCCAGAGAGAAAGGTCGGGTCACCCACAAAGGGAAGCCCATCAGACTCACAGCAGATCTCTCGGCAGAAACACTACAAGCCAGAAGAGAGTGGGGGCCAATATTCAACATTCTTAAAGAAAAGAACTTTCAACCCAGAATTTCATATCCAGCCAAACTGAGCTTCAGAAGTGAAGGAAGAATAAAATCCTTTGTGAACAAGCAAGTACTGAGATTTTGTCACCACCAGGCCTGCTTTACAAGAGCTCCTAAAAGAGGCACTACACATAGAAAGGATCAATCAGTACCAGCCATTCCAAAATCACACTGAATGCTAAAGAGCTTCAACATAATGAAGAATCTACAACAACTAACAGGCAAAACAGCCACTTAGCATCAAAATGGCAGTATCAAATTCACACATAACAATATTAACCCTAAATGTAAATGGACTAAATGCACCAATCAAAAGACACAGACTGGCAAATTGGATAAAAATCCAAAACCCATCAGTGTGCTGTATCCAGGAAACCCATCTCACATGCAAGGATACACAAAGGCTCAAAATAAAGGGATGGAGGAAGATTTACCCAGCTAATGGAAAGCAAAAAAAAGCAGGAGTTGCAATTCTCATCTCTGATAAAATAGACTTTAAAGCAACAAAGATCAAAAGAAACAAAGAAGGCCATTACATAATGGTAAAAGGATCGATACAACAAGAAGAGCTAACGATCCTAAACATATATGGACCCAACACAGGAGCACCCAGATACATAAGGCAAGTTCTTAATGACTTACAAAAGGACTTAGACTCCCACACAATAATAGTGGGAGACTTTAACACTCCACTGTCAATACTAGACAGATCAACCAGACAGAAAATCAACAAGGATATCCAGGGCTTGAGCTCAGACCTGGAGCAAGCAAACCTGATAGACATTTACAGAACTCTCCACCCCAAATCCACAGAATACACATTCTTCTCAGCACCACATTACACCTACTCTAAAATTGACCACATAATTGGAAGTAAAGCACTGCTCAACAAATGCAAAACAACTGAAATCATAACAAACAGCCTCTAAGACCATAGTGCAATCAAGTTAGCACTCAGAATTCAGAAACTGACCCAGAACCGCACAGCTTCATGGAAACTGAAAAACTGGCTCTTGAATGTTGACTGGGTAAACAACGAAATGAAGGCAGAAATAAAGAAGTTCTTCGAAACCAATGAGAACGAAGACACAACGTGCCAGAACCTCTGGGACACATTTAAAGCAGTCTCTAGAGGAAAGTATATAGCAATAAGTGCCCATATGAGGAGAATGGAGAGATCCAAAATTGATACCCTATCGTCAAAATTGAAAGAGCTAGAGGAGCAAGATCAAAAAAACTCAAAACCCAGCAGAAGACAAGAAATTACTAAGATCAGAGCTGAGCTGAAGGAGATTGAGACACGAAAAACCCTTCAAAAAATCAATATCCCAAGAGCTGGTTGTTTGAAAAGATCAACAAAATAGACAGACCACTAGCCAGATTGATTAAAAATAAAAGAGAGAACAACCAAATAGATGCAATAAAAAATGATAAAGGGGAAATCACCACAGATTCCACAGAAATCCAAACCATTATCAGAGAATATTACAAACAACTATATGCGCATAAACTAGTAAACCTGGAAGAAATGGATAAATTCCTGGACTCCTGTGTCCTCCCAAGCCTAAACCAGGAGGAAGCTGAAACTATGAATAGACCAATAACAAGGTCTGAAGTCGAGGCAGCAATTAAGAGCCTACCTCACAAAAAAAGCCCAGGTCCAGATGGGTTCACAGTCGAATTCTACGAGACACACAAGGAGGAGCGGGTACCATTCCTTCTAAAACTATTTCAAACAACCCAAAAAGAGGGAATCCTTCCCAAATCATTTTATGAGACCAACATCATCCTGATACCAAAACCCGGCAGAGACCCAACGAGAAAAGAAAACTTCAGGCCAATATCCATGATGAACATAGATGCAAAAATCTTCAATAAAATATTGGCAAGCAGATTGCAACAGCAAATCAAAAAACTTATTCATCATGATCAAGTAGGATTCATCCCGGGGATGCAAGGCTGGTTCAACATACGCAAGTCTATCAACGTAATTCACCACATAAACAGAACCAAAAACAAAAACCACATGATTATCTCAATTGACGCAGAGAAGGCATTTGACAAAATTCAACAGCCCTTTATGCTAAAAACCCTCAATAAACTCGGTATCGATGGAACGTATCTCAAAGTAATAAAAGCTATTTATGACAAACCAACAGCCAATATCATACTGAATGGGCAAAAACTGGAAGCATTCCCTTTGAAATCCGGCACTAGACAAGGATGCCCTCTCTCACCACTCCTATTCAATATAGTACTGGAAGTTCTAGCCAGAGCAATTGGGCAAGAAAAAGAAATAAAGGGTATTCAAATAGGAAAGGTGGAAGCCAAATTGTCTCTATTTGCAGACGACATGATAGTATACCTAGAAGACCCCATTGCCTCAGCCCAAATACTCCTGAAACTGATAAACAACTTCAGCAAAGTCTCAGGATATAAAGTCAATGTGCAAAAATCACAAGCATTCGTCTACACCAATAACAGACTTAAAGAAAGCCAAATCAAGAGCGAACTGCCATTCGCAATTGCTACAAAAAGAATAAAATACCTTGGAATACAACTCACAAGGAACGTAAGGGACCTCTTCAAGGAGAACTACAAACCACTGCTCAACGAAATCAGAGAGGACACAAACAGATGGAGAAACATTCCATGTTCATGGTTAGGAAGAATTAATATCATGAAAATGGCTATACTGCCCAAAGTAATTTACAGAATCAATGCTATCCCCATCAAGCTACCATTGACTTTCTTCACAGAACTGGAAAAAACCACCATGAACTTCATATGGAACCAAAAGAGAGCCCGCATAGCCAAGTCAATTCTAAGCAAAAAGAACACAGCGGGGGCATCACACTACCGGATTTCAAACTATACTACAAGGCTACAGTAATCAAAACAGCATGGTACTGGTACCAAAACAGAGATATAGACCAATGGAACAAAACAGAGGCACCAGAGGCAACACAACATACATACAACTATACAATCTTTGATAAACCTGAGAAAAACAAGCAATGGGGAAAGGATTCCATGTTTAACAAATGGTGTTCGGAAAACTGGCTAGCCATGTGCAGAAAGCAGAAACTGGACCCCTTCCTGACACCTTACACTAAAATTAACTCCAGATGGATTAAAGACTTAAACATAAGACCTGGCACCATTAAAACCCTAGAAGGAAATCTAGGCAAAACCATCCAGGATATAGGAGTAGGCAAGGACTTCATGAACAAAACACCAAAAGCATTGGCAACAAAAGCCAAAATAGACAAATGGGACCTAATGAAACTCCACAGCTTCTGCACGGCAAAAGAAACAGTCACTAGAGTGGATCGGCAACCAACAGAATGGGAAAAAATTTTCGCAGTCTACCCATCTGACAAAGGGCTGATATCCAGAATTTACAAAGAACTCAAGCAGATTTACAGGAAAAAAACAAACAAGCCCATTCAAAAGTGGGCAAAGGATATGAACAGATACTTTACGAAAGAAGACATATATGAGGCCAGCAATCATATGAAAAAATGCTCATTGTCACTGGTCATCAGAGAGATGCAAATCAAAACCACATTGAGATACCATCTCACATCAGTTAGAATGGCAATCATTAAAAAATCTGGAGACAACAGATGCTGGAGAGGATGTGGAGAAAAAGGAACACTTGTACACTGTTGGTGGGAGTGTAAATTAGTTCAACCATTGTGGAAGACAGTGTGGCGATTCCTCAAGGCCTTAGAAATAGAAATTCCATTTGACCCAGCAATCCCATTACTGGGTATATATCCAAAAGACTATAAATCGTTCTACTATAAGGACACATGTACACGAATGTTCATTGCAGCACTGTTTACAATAGCAAAGACCTGGAATCAACCCAAATGCCCATTGATGATAGACTGGATTGGAAAAATGTGGCACATATACACCATGGAATATTATGCAGCAATCAGAAATGATGAGTTTGTGTCGTTTGTAGGGACATGGATGAATCTGGAGAACATCATCCTCAGCAAACTGACACAAGAACAGAAAATGAAACACCGCATATTCTCACTCATAGGCGGGTGATGAACAATGAGAACACATGGACACAGAAAGGGGAGTACTAAACACTGGGGTCTATTGGGGGGGAAAAGGGGAGGGACAGTGGGAGGGGGAGGTGGGGAGGGATAGCCTGGGGAGAAATGCCAAATTGGGTGAGGGGGAGAAGAAAAGCAAAGCACACTGCCATGTGTGTACCTATGCAACTGTCTTGCATGCTCTGCTCATGTACCCCAAAACCTATAATCCAATAAAAAATTAAAAAAAAATAGCAAAAGGAATTTTGGAAACTATACAAATACATAGAAATTAAGCAATATACTTCTATCTGACAAGTGTCTCATGAAGAATGTAAGAAACTAAAAAATTTCTTGAAAAAAAATGATAATGGAAACACATTGTGCCAAAAACTATGAAATACAGCAAAAGCAATACTAAGAGGGAGATTTTCTCTCAGTCCCTTCATCTAGAAAAAAGAAAAACTTCAAATAAACTATGTATGTATCATTTTAAAGAATTAGATAAGAGCAAACCAAACCCAAAATTAGTGAAGAAAATAAATAATAAATGTCAGATCAGAAATAAGTGAATTTGAAATGAAGAAAACAATACAAAAAAATTAACAAAGTAATTTTTTTAAGTTAAGCACAATTGACAAACCTTTAGCCAGAGTGACTAAGAAAAAGAAGAGAGAAGATCCAAATAAATACAATCAGAAGTAAAATCAGAAAAAGGGAGGCATTACCACTGATACTGCAAAAATTCAAAGGATCATTAATGGCTGCTATGAGCAACTATATGCCAATAAGCTGAAATCCAGAAGAAACAGATAAATTCCTAGACACATATGACCTACCCAAATTGAACCATGAAGAATTCCAAGACCTGAACAGACCAAAATAAGTAACAAGACTTAAGCCATAATAAAAAGTCTCCCAGTAAGGAAAGACTGGGGACCCATGGCTTCACTGCTGAATTCTACCAAACATTTAATGCGTAACTATCACCAATCCTACTTAAACTATTTTTTAACATACAGGAGGAGGGGAGACTTCTAAACTCATTCTATGAAGCCAGTATTATGCTGATATTAAATGAGACAAGGACACACAAGAAAACAAAACTGCAGGTCGATATATCTGATGAAAATTGATGCAAATATCCTCAACAAAATACTGGCAAACTAAGTTGAACACTAAAAAGATCATTCATCATGATTATATGGGGTTTATCTCAACTACGTAAGATTAAACATGTGCAAATCAATCAGCATTCTGTTGATACATCATATCAACAGAATAAAGTATAAAAACTACATGATGCCTTCAATTGATGCTAAGAAAGTGTTGGATAAAATTCAACATTCCTTCATGATAGAAACCCTAAAAAAAAAAAAAACTGGGGATGGAAAGGACTTATTTCAACATAATAAAAGCCATATGTGACAGACCCACAGCTGGTATAATGCCGAATGGGGAAAAAACTGAAAACCTTTTTTTCTCAGATCTGGAGCATGACAAGGTTGCTCATTTTCATCAGTGTTATTCAACATATAATAATATTGAAGTTTTAGCTTGAGCAATCAGACAAGAGAAAGAAATAAAGGGCATCCAAATTGGAATGGAAACAGTCAAAGTATCCTTGTTTGCATATGATATGATCTTATGTTTGGAAAACCCTAAAAACTTCACAATAAAACTATTAGAACTAAAAAACAAATTCAGTAAATTTGCAAGATACAAAATCAACATGCACAAATCAGTAGCATTTCTACATGCCAACAGTGAGCAATGTGAAAAAGAAATAATAAAGTAATTCTATTTACAATAGCCACAAATAAAATAAATATCCAGGAATAAACTAAAAAAATAAAAGGTTACTATGATTAAAATTATAAAACAAAGATGAAAGAAATTAAAGAGTACACACACAAAATGGAAAAAAAAATCCATGTTAATGGATTGGAAGAATCAATACTGTTAAAATATCCATCTACCAAAAGCAACCCACGATTCAAAGAAACATCTATCAAAATACCAATTACATTCTTCAGAAACAGAAAAAAAAATCCTGAAATATATATGGAATCACAAAAGATCCAGAATAACCAAAGCTGTCCTAAGCAAAAAGAAGAAAACTGAAGGAATCACATTACCTGACTTCAAATTGCGCTATAGAACTATAGTAACCAAAATTGCATGGTACTGGCATAAAAACAGACACATAGACCAGTGGAACAAAATACAGAGCCCAGAAAGAAATCCACACACTTAGGTAAACTCATTTTCAACAAAAGTGCCAAACACATACATGGAGGAAAAGACAGTCTCTTCAATAAATGGTGCTGAGAAAACTGGATATTCATATGTAAAAGAATGAAACTAGATCCCTATCTCTCTACATACCCCGAAACCAAATCAAAATGTATTAAAGACTTACATCTAAGACCTCAAGCTATAAAATTACTACAATACAACATTGGTGAAAGTCTCCAGGACATTGGTCTGGGCAAAAATTTTCCGAGCAACATCCCACAAACAACACCTGAAAATACAAAAGTTTTGAGCAAACCTTTAAAGCAAAAACGGACAAATGAGATTGCATCAAATTAAAAAGCTGCTTCTGCACAGGAAAGGATACAATCAATGAGGTGAACAGAAAACCCACAGAATGGGAGAAAATAGTTGCAAACTACTTATCTGACAAGGGATTAATAACAAGAATACACAAGCTGCTAAAAAAAAACTCTATAAGAAAAAAATCTAATAATCTGATCAAAAAGGGCAAAAAATTTGAATAAACCTTTCCCAAAAGATGACATACAAATGGTAAATGAACATACGAAAAAGTGCTCAACATCACTGATGATCAAAGATATGCAGATAAAAACTACAATGAGACATTATCTCACTCCAGTTAAAATGGCTTATATCCAAAAGACAGAAAATAACAAATGCTGGAGAGGATATGGAGAAATGGGAACCCTTGTGCACTATTGCTGGAAATGTACATTCTATGGAGAACAGTTTGGAGTTTCTGAAAAAAAAAAAAAAAAAAAAAACCTGATAATAGGGCTACCATATAATCCAACAATCTCACTGCTGGGGATATACCCACAAGAAAGGAAATCAGTATATTGAAAAGATAGCTGCACTGCTATGTTTGTTGTAGCACTGATCACAATAGCTAAGATTTGGAATCAACCTAAATGTCCATCTGCAGATAAATGGATAAAGAAAATGTGGTACATATACACAATGGAGTACTATTCAGCCAAACAAAAAAGAGAGCCTGTCATTTACAAAAATATAAATGAAACTGGATATTATTATGTTAAGTAAAATGAGCCAGGCATAGAGGGGGAAAACTTTGTACATTATCGTTTATTTATGTGATCTAAAAATCAAGGTAATTGAACTCATGCACATAGAGTGTGAAGGACGGATACAAGAGGCTGGGAGGAGAATCCATACCCATGATCCAATCACTTCCCACCAGGTCCCACTTCCAACATTGAGGATTACAATTTGATATGAGATTTGGTCAGGGACACTGATGCAAAACATAGCAGTGGGTGAATGGGTGCAAAGCGTCTTGAATAGCTGGGGTGGCATGGGCGAATGGTAGTGGCAGAGGTCATCAAAGCTTGTCTTACCTTGCTTCCAGGGAATGTTCTAAGTACATCCCTGTTTCAGGACCTTTAGAGTTTCCATTCCTTCTGACTGAAAGAGACTACTACCAGTTCACCAGAGGGGCAGCCATCACCTCATTCAGATTTATTCTCACAAGTCACCTCTCCAGAGCAAGGCCTCTCCCCTTACTAAACTTTTTGAAATAGTGTCTTTGTTTGTTTATACCCCTCAATCGTAGTTGAATTTATATTCAAAATACTTATGACTACCTGAGATTTTATTATATAACAGATTAAGTTTAACAAATTCTGGCTAAAGGAACTGTGAAGGAATGATGAGCATTCACTATGTTCAGTTTCCTTTAAGGTCTGATGGATTTAGGATGATATGCGTAATTCCACTGTGTGTGGAAGGAGTTCTTATTGGGAGTGGCAAGGGAGACACCAATAGGCAGATAGACAGTTTATTGGGAAGTAACAATGCAGTGTGCAGACTTGGTACTGTGAATGGTAGACAAGTTATTTGACAAAAGTAATTCTATAAATCTTAGTATTTAATGACATGATTAACTAAGTATTATATATTCACACATTATTCAGTTCCCTGTGGAATCCAGAAAGTTTTTGGTGTTCTTTTTTGATTTTTTCATCCCCTATAAACTTGGATTTTTAAATGTTTCCCATGGATCCCATTTCAGAACATGCAATTTTGCACTTTGGAACTGAGGACTTTTACATGCAGAACCCAAATATTCAAATAGTTTATACCAACAAATATTTTTAAAATGTCTCTTAGGGAAAAGTCACTGTTCTTAATTAAGTAAAGCATAGAAAACAAAATAAGAAAAAAGACAAGTCCTGTATGATTCCACTTATTTGAGTTGTCTAAAGCAGTCAAAATCACAAAAATATAAAGTAGAATAGGGGTTGCCAGGGAATAGTGGGAGGAGGAAATGGGAGTTAGTGTTTAATGGACACAGAATTTCAGTTTTACAAGATGAAACAGGCTCTGGAGATGGTTGTTGATGGTTGCACAACATGTGAACGTACTTAGTGCCACAGAAATGTACACTTAAGAATGATTACAATGGTAAATTTCACTTTATGCACGTTTTATTACAAAAAGTTAAGAGATTGTCTCTGCCTTTAAAACACCAATCTAGTGGGCATGACATGCAAACAGCTTTGGCAGTTTCTAAATAAGGCATAAGATCTTCAGCTGTTTATGGATCAGGTTTATGATCTTGCTAAGTATGAGGTGGTCACTGTGGTCAGTTCTACCCAGTGAATGTTTTACTGATTGGAACCCACATTCTTGACTCAAAAGTGAAGATATCCACTAAATGACGAAACTCAATTCAGCTAAATACACCTTTACAAAATGACTCAGAAAAATGCTCTTGGAGATCAGTTCTTCTATGTTCAGTAAGATGGGAATGCTGAGCCCTGCCCAGTAAGTAATTCTCATCACTTTAGTAGAATGCTGACAAAGTTTGAAATTGTCCTCTTGCCGTTTTAGATAACCTGGACTTCCTCCCTGTGTTTTCTAGCCCGATCCTGTAGTTCACACAGTCTCTTGTCTGTCAGTGAAGTTGAAATCTTAGTAAAGAATTACATCAGGTTTTGACTTCATTGTTTGTTTTATTATATATTTTTAATTTAGTTGAGGCAAGGGACTCTGCAATGCTCTTCAGATAAGGGGACTGACTATTGATTAATGTTTCTAATCCAGCTGGGGCTACTGTAAATACCTAGCAAAGGAGACATGGCAGCAGAGAAGATTGAAGGTGAAATACATTTGTGGGAGCATGGGACTAAGAGGAGAGAATTATTAATAGGCAGATGGTCTGTTCTCCCACGATAGATTCTAATTCAATAGGGCCTAGGTGGTGCCCATGAATCTTTAGTTTTTGAAAGAACCCCAGCTTTATTTTGTTTTTCCTTCCAGAATCTGTGAAATAAGATAAAAAGAAAGCCTCTAAGCTTAAGCAGAATGTTTAACAATAGGGTCTATTGGCAACCAAGATAACAGAAATACTTGAGATCTGGGCCCTTATTAAATAAGGATGTGGATGAAATATGTAAGTGGTACTTAAAGCTGCAATGCCAATGGGGCAAAATGAGAAAAGTTAGTGAGGCAGAAAGTTATTTCATTTAGAGCACTAAATCGGGGATCCAAATACAAGATGGATCAAGTTTCTTTTATTAAACAGTGGTTTATTAAACAGTGGTGAGTTATGTCTATTGATAGGACTAATTGATAGAACTAATAGGCTGTTTCAGCATCATCAATACAAGGTATTTAGTCTCTCTGTTTCTTGGCCTGTGTTTAATAAAT
The DNA here is from genome assembly GCF_049354715.1 of Callithrix jacchus. Classification (NCBI taxonomy): domain Eukaryota; kingdom Metazoa; phylum Chordata; class Mammalia; order Primates; family Cebidae; genus Callithrix; species Callithrix jacchus. The sequence goes on from NC_133517.1 coordinate 47,426,016, forward strand.
CTTTTAAAAAATGACTGGTAAGGTCACTTAGGAGCCTTGAAAAGCAACATAATGTAAAAAATAGACAGCTCTAGGGCTGAATGGAGAATGCATTCTTTATTTCTGGGCTGCTGTGGTACCACCAGTACCACCCTGACCACAACTTTACTGCTTTCTATTTTTGAGTACTAATAGACACAGGCATTATTCTAATATTCAGAACACCAGTTCTGGGTAGGAATTTTCATATTACTTTTTAGATGAGTGAGCTAAGGCTTAAAGAACTTAAGGACTTACCCAGGATCACACAGCTAGGAAGTGATAACATAGATCAAAAATTTCACCTGACCAATAGTGGACACCTCCCTCAATCTACCTGGATGATCTTAGAATAATTTATAATCTACATTTTAATTTCCTTATTTTCTAAGTGGAAATAATACCTTCCTCAAAGCGTCTTTATTAGGATTAACAAAGACAGTGCCTAACTTGCGGGTTATTGAGAAACTAGTATCATGATGTGCAGATAGCATAGGTTTCTCCCAATATTAATTTTGTGTTCTTTTCATAGCACTAAAAAAAAAAAAAGAAATTTTTATTGAGCATACAGCTTCTCAGATTTGGCGTGCCCACACCCTACCTCCCAAGACCACTAAGCCTTGCAGCTAAGTGTGGCCCTGTATCAATGAGATGAAGGCCGAAGCATGTGGCAGCTGCCGGCAATGTTCCTTTCACACGAATCAGCTATTTGGTATTCTTTCTTCCACCTCTGCTCTGTTCATTTATCTACCCATCTGCTTAGGGATGATAGAGCAGTGATAAGAAAAGGAGAGCCTAGGTTCCTGAGGACCTCATGGAGAAGAGCTACATACCAACCAGGGCTGCCCATCTTCAGACCTTTACATGAAAGAGAAGTAAACTTACCTCTTCTTTGAACTCTTGAATTATATATATATTTATATCACATATACAAATATAAATAATATATATAGTTATATCACACATACATATATATGTAAACACATGTGATAAATATTGTAAACTATTTAATATTTTAGTATTATGTACAAAATTGCACTAGATATAATTTTTTTTTACTTTTTCTCCACCATCCCTCCCATAATATGTATTTTTATAATATGTGATATAACATGCTTCATATTAATACAGGCAGATCTATATACATGGAGAGGAGATGGATGGAGAGACAGATTTGTTTTGAAGGAGATACTCTATTAGTTCCATTTTTCTGGTGAACCCTGATTAATAAACTAACACAAGCCCTTTAGAAGTTATTTTCCATTGTTGACTTGATATTTCTTTTTTTTTCTCTAGTGTTGACACTTTAAGGTTTATGAATACCATACTTCAGAAAATTCTGTACATAATCATTTACCATTCTTTTAGTACATACTAAAGAGTAGGCATTTATCTCACGAATTTCACTCTTCCAAAACTTTTACCACTGTAAGATAAATATTGATGTTCCCTGTACATCTACACTGAAAAAGAGCGATTTTATTTTTCTAATGATTTCTTTTTGCAAGTCAGAAATCTGTGACATCGGTAATCATTGACACATTCCAAACGAAATTACATTTAATAAAATAACTGAAACACATTTTCTATTCTTAATGATATTCTGCTTTTTTGTATTTCTCTGAAACATTTAATTCATTAAGTGTCATATTTTATTTAAGTATCTTCTCAAATTTCATTTAGTCTCTAACCTCTACATTTCTAAAGCTTATCATCAGTATGTTCTATTTTAACATGCTTACTTATTTATTATGTGTGTTTACACCCTGGAAAGTAAAATCCATGAGAATAGTGAGTCTGTCCATCTGCTTTTCTGCTGTTTCACGAGCACCAAGAAGAGTTTATGCATAAAATATGTCAGATAAATAAATTAAGAAAATGACAAAACCAGAATTTCAACCTCAGCAGGTTCACACTGCTTACATAATTACAATTTTTATTATGCCAAGTAAAGGGCAATTTTTGGATTTAGAATTTTTTAAGGAGCAGGAAGAATATGAGACATAGTAAATGCTAGCTAACCATGGTAACAGGTAAGCCCTAAATAATTCCAAGACTTTTAATGCTGCAGAAGTTTATTTATTGGTCAATAACTCTTTAATATGTCTGTTCAGCAACAGACCTCTGTAAAGAGATTCAGGGATGAAGCCTTCTTTCAATTTGGGTTTCCACCATCCCCCAGCACTTCAATGTCCTTGACTGGCAGACAAAGGTAAAGAGTAAGAGAATTTTCCTGAGGTTTCCAGTCTCACAAGTGGCATGCATCATTTCCTCTCACAAACCATTGATCAAAATCTAGGCACATGGCCACAGGTAACTACAGAGGCATACAGAAATATATTGTAGGTATATGTTCTTAAGAAAGGGAAACAGATTTTTCTTAAGAAAAACCCATGTGTGTAATGGAAGACAACAGATTACAAACATAGATCATACAATCCTGCAAGGTTGTGATGGGTAATGTCTATTCAGCTTATTAGTATATGCAATAGCTTTGGCTACATGCTTATGGCATGAATAAATAAATCATTAGATTGTAATTGCAGTCCTGATGAAGGCACCACATTTATCTATCCATCTTTGAACTCTCTGAAATGCCTAACACAGTTTATCCATCTTTGAACTCTCTATCATGCCTCGCACAATTTGCTTACTATTTATTAAATTAAATTATTCAAATTCAATTAGCTAATTAACACAAAACGTTCTATCAACTTGTAACCACAAGAAGTGAACAGATTTGACTGATTTTGAAGTGGCTGTGTAGCCATTATTATTGCCGTTCCTATTTGAAGAGAGAGATCTAGTTAACTACCCTTTTCTTCAGGAGTGATAGTCACAGTTCAAGTGAAATTCTAGTTAAGTCATATACCGTGTGGACAAAATTATAAACATTTATGAACAAAAAGAAATGCTAAGCAATTGCTTTAGGTTGCCGCTAGGTAGAGGCAGAGGAGGAAATGAGAGAGGAGTATGTGGATAGTTATCACAAATATTTTAGTTCTGGCTGATTGATAGATTTAGGAGTGTTTCTTACAGTATTGAAAGTAGGCGAATAAATAAAAGCAGACCATTCCACAGACAGTCATAGTGAATGATGAACCATGGAATATGATTAATTCAATTTTATTTCCTTGGATTACTAAGGGGAAAAGGAAAGAGTTGTTGCATTTACATGCATAATGCTTAAATAATGGGTTTATAGCCTCAGTTCATTAAGTTAAAATAACACACCAAAATGTTGCTTGAAATGTGTACACAAATAATTCACTAAATGAATATTTTGTTTTTCTAATGATTTCTTTTTGCATGTCAGAAAACTGCAACATCTAAAATTTACCATTAAAAATCTGGTCATTCAACTCATTCTTGAAAAATGCTATTCTCCTTTTCTTCTGGTCAACTAAGTTTTATTACCTTCTAAATGTTAACACACGCATATTGGGATTATTAAATGTGGAAAGTATTTACCATCATTCCTGAGCCTAATCATCTCAATCTATGTGGGATTCCCTGCTAACATAGCAGGCTCAATAATAAACTGTTTACTATTCACGTGCCTGTTTATGTTACTTTCCCCCAAATTATTTCAACATTCTGAGGAGATAGTTTTGTTGACATGTTGACCCAGGGAGTAGTCAAGACATCAAACAACAGTAACATTGAAAATAAAACCAGATTTTACTGGTGTGTGTTTGTGTGTGTGTGTGTGTCTGTCTGTCTTGTGTGTGTGTGTCATAGAGAGAGATAGACAGACATAGAGAGACTTTGCTGAATAAGAGAAGGAAAGTTTCTTTGGGGTGGCGTGTTTACATAAGCAAAACTTAATTTTTACGTTCATTTCCCATGGTAGTAAAGTTTATCTGTAATTCTAGAATTAGTGTATCTGATATGAGTAAATTGTATATCACACTGTACATGTGCTTTATGGTTGGCCCCAAAGAGACTTCTACAACAAGACACTGCCATTCTAAGTGTAATTATTTCATATACTAATTTGCCTTATCTCTTTGCAGTGAGCCAATTTAGATTTTATTTTTCTCCCTTTCTCTGTATTTTATTTCATTTCACAATGATTCATTGGCAATGTTTCTTTTTTCCTTTTTAATGTCTTCTTTCCTTGCTTTCCTATTTTCTCTGTCCTTTTCTTTCTTTGTTACACTATAGTGTTTACATTTCGGCAAATTTCCATCTTATTTCCATTTAGAATAATTTAGCCTCTGTTATTTCCAAACCTTTTAAAAATAAGTTGATATAAAGATATTTATAAAGATCATTTGCTTCCAGAAATCTACTACTGAGAAGGTCACTCTGGTGTTTTCATTCTAAGCTGAGGGCAGGATGGTTAATATCACCTGTTGAGAAAAATTTAGGTTGCCTAATAAACCAGTCAAATTAGTCTATGAAAATAATTGCTTGAACTGATGTCAAGCGGGATAGTGAGAATTAACCAAGTTTTACAACTGGTTTTTTTGTTGAATTTTATGCTTGTTTATAAATGTGCATGTTGTGTGTATGTATGCAGCATGCCTAGTTTTAGTGCTGGTCTTACCTGTTCTCACTAGCTGCAAGGATTTAGGCAGCCATTTACTATTCCAGTCTTCAGTTGCATCAGCTATAAAATGGCAGATTTAATGGATTTTTAAAGTCATTTAATTAGAAAATTCTGTATTTCTTCATACACATAATTCATGTGTTATTTTACCTTCCTACAGGGTAGTGTGTCTATGTGATTGAAATGTTGATTCCAAACTGTTATATTAAGCTTTGCATAGCTCTTCTTAAAAAATAATCTCTAAATAAATCAATGGTGCTCAGTGGTTGTGGATTTTGGCTGTGTATCTTTATGCTTTAGCACAGTATAGTAATAATCTACTGTATGATAAAACCACGAGTAAAAACCTCAATGTCACTGCAATTTTTTTTGAAATAGCAACAAATGGTATAGAAATGTGTTCAGCAGCTCAGTGAAATAATAGATAAGGGAAAAGTACCCAATTATTATGGAGAGGGGGCTGCACAGGATATCTCTGAAGAGGAAATAGCCAAGCATAACCACTATAACTTAGCTGGATGGCATGAAATACAGACAGACATTTAGCGCTGCAGGAATCATTTGAAGGCTGGAAGCTGTCAGGTTTAATGGCTCTAAGTGAATAGGTGAGAACTAAATTCCCTGAACCAGTTGAAATAGCTTCACAAACAATCCCATTCCTCTCTGATATTTATGTTTGATAGGCAGAAAAGGTTGTTTCTTTTGAGAAAACGAAGAAGCTTCATGCCTCAGATTGAAAGTCTTCATTATAGAGCATGACATTTAAAGACATAAGCCCAGCGGAAAAAATGCAAATGAGAAAACAAATGTACTGAAGGATAACACAATTGAGCATTTCCACCTGAACTATTTCAGCCATAAAGGCAATCCATTTACTGAAATAGTATGAGATCAGTAAGTGACAAGGAAAGGGAGCTGAGGTTTGACCATAAAGAAAGTTGTGTGTGTATATGTGTGTGTGTGTGTGTGTGTGTATACACATATTTATACATATATATGTATATACATATATATGTATATACATAAGCCTTCTGGTAATATGAACTCTAAAAGTTTAAAGGAAATGACCAATAAATCAGCAGAAAGAACAGAAACACAATTTTTGACACTGGTACAAATTAGGTGACAGTATAGATTGTTTTAAGATAAACACAATTTTTATTGCATATATGCTGAAACATAGAGTTAGATCTTGTTTCTTTGATAAGCTTCCAATTTCTCTTCCTGGCTCCCTAACATGTTGGTACAAACCATTAGCCATAGCTAAGAAAGAATCATGTTTTGGTTCAATCTGAAAGCATTTTTGTAATAAATGTAGATTATAATATATAGAAAACAGCTCAATAAATTGTTACAAGTGAACATACTCATATAATACCACCCAGATAAAAAAATAGAACATTGCTAGGATTATAGAAGTACTCCCCAGATACCTTCCAGGCATGACATTCCCACCTCTGCTGTCTACTGACTCTTAACAGATTAGATTTGCTTATCTTAACTCAACATTATGTCTGATTCATACATATTGTTACATATAGTGGTTTATTTTCATTCTTTCTAATATTTTGTTTTATGAATATATTACAGTCTATTTATTTGTTCTATTCTAATACTGATAAACATTTGGGCTGTATCAGTTGTGGCCTACTATGAATAATGCAGCTGTGACCATTCTTTCACAGGTAGAATATTATTTCTGCATTCCATTGTTCAAAGCACTCACAGGTATAGAGTACATTCAAAAGGAGTGACAATAACCAACTCGTGTGTGTATAGAGAAGGGAAGAAATATTTGGGGCAATCATACCACATGAGACTTCTGGAAATTTTACTCAACTTCTGAACCACTCAGTCACCAATATAGATTACTCAAATGGTTTATGGGAAAAAGTGATGGCCAATGTTGGCTTCCCTTTTCTCTTAGAGACTTGGATCCTTAAATCCTCATGGAGTTTCTAACTCTCTGATGCCTTCAGATAGGTTTTCAAAACATTTTTTCCACCTCTTCTAGGTCTGCTTGGGCAAAAGCCTTGTCTAAAAGAAGCTGTTTTGCCTACTACATTTGTAAATTTACTTTGAACATTATGATGTATGATGTGCAAAGTAAAACAATGGGGCTTTTTCTTAATAGGATAATCACATGTCACTCACTTGCTCCGAATGCTTTAATGACTTTCTGTCATTATTTATATGTTGAGATCCAACATTTTTAACATGCCTTTTGAAATGGTGAATGGTTTGAGCCCTGCCTAACTCTCGTTGAAGAAAATGTCCACCAGAACAGTTAAATAGGCAAGGAAATTTTATTCAAGGCTATTGCGATAGAGGAGTGAGATTGACCTCAACTCAGTTAAAACAAAAGGTGGTCGAGCTTTAAGCACTGGAGTAATCTAGTGGGAAAGTACTGAAGGACATTAGGGTGGAGGTTGGTTGATTTGATTAGGCCATCCCTGCTTGGTAATGGTCACTAGTAGGCTCCTAGCTTCTCACAGAGACTGGGAAATAGGTGCACCATCTTCTTCAATGATTGCACTTCAAAGAGATGGCTCTGAGGTCCTTGAGAAGGACATTTCTGAGTGGAGGAAGATTTGCATTTCAAAGGGTCTCCCCAAAATTATTAATTATAAGTTTTCTAAGGTAAGTATTCTAAGAAAAGGAAGATCAGGGGCCTATAATCAGGAAAAAATTTGTCTAACATTTAATCAAGTTCAAGGAAATACTACGGTTCCCCTGGTCACTCTCCAGCTTCATTTCATCACTTTAGGTCATTTCCTGCTTTTCTCTCTTTTCCAGTCAACCCAGCAGGATGCCTTGATATGCAATTCTATCTTTTTTTTGAGACAGAGTCTCAGTCTGTTGCCAGGCTGAAGTGCAGTGGCATGATCCCGGCTCACTGCAACCTCCGTTTTCCGGTTTCAAGCAATTCTCCTGCCTCAGCCTCCAAGTAGCTGGGAACACAGGCATGTGCCACTACACCCAGCTAATTTTTTGTATTTTTAGTAGAGACAGGGTTTCACCATGTTGGCCAGGATGGTCTTGATCTCTTGACCTCGTGATCTGCCTGCCTCAGCCTCCCAAAGTGCTGGGATTACAGGTGTGAGCCACCGCGCCCGGCCATGCAATTCTATGTTAAATGCTTTTTGCACATCTCTTTGGCTTCCTCCTACCCTTGACTTGTGTTTTTACTTGAATGACATTTTCTAGAAAGCCTTTTTGGAGCCACCAATTTAAATTAGGTAGTCCTGTTTTAGAAATAGATATGAACATAAATATATACATGCTTAAATGTAAAATTATTTGACTATCTTTCCTTATTTAGCTGTAATCAGTGAAGGCAAGGATCATCTTTATTTGTTCAACATCTATACTATTATGTGATATACAGAAGGCACAAAATAATTCCTTAATAAACAGAGATTCAAGTCTCATTACCTTAGCCAGGTGATCATGGTCCACATCAACAATCCTAAGTCATGTTGATGGTACGTACCCTTGGGATGATGTGATGAGAACGGCACTTTACCTCTGTGATCTTCATTCTCAAAGCTCATAATCCCAGTCTAATAATAAAAACAATTTAGACAAATCTCAATTGAGAGATAGTATACAGAATACATGGCCAGTCGACCTCAAGATTTTCAAGGTCATCAAACAAAAAAGTGTAAAAAGCTGTCATAGCCAAGACGAACCTGAAGAGATATGATAATTAAATATAATATGCTTTCCTGGATGGGATCCTAGAACAGAAAAAGGACAGTAGATTAAGATCAAGTAAATCTGAATAAAGCACAGACTTTAGTTAATAACCCTGTATCAATATTGGCTCATTAACTGTGACAAATGTATTAGACTAATTTCAGATATTAATAGAAGGGAAATGTAGGTACAGAGAGTGACTATAGTATATTTGTAATTTTTAAAAATAATTCTAAAATAAAAAGTATATTTAAAAAAATACTTGTCTCGGCTGGGTGCGGTGGCTCAAGCCTATAATCCCAGCACTTTGGGAGGCCGAGGTGGGTGGATCACAAGGTCAAGAGATCGAGACCATCTTGGTCAACACGGTGAAACTCTGTCTCTACTAAAAATACAAAGATTAGCTGGGCATGGTGGCGCACGCCTGTAGTCCCAGTTACTCGGGAGGCTGAGGCAGGAGAATTGCTTGAACCCAGGAGGCAGATGTTGCGGTGAGCCGAGATCTGCCATTGCACTCCAGCCTGGGTAACAAGAGCAAAACTCCATCTCAAACAAAAAAAAAAAAAAAAAAAAAAATCTTGTCTCACAGTGGCTCATGCTGTAATCCCAGCACTTCGGTAGGCTGGATCATGAGGTCAGGAGTTCGAGACTAGCCTGGCCAACATGGTGAAACCCTGTCTCTACTAAAAATACAAAAATTAGCCAGGCATGGTGGAATGTGCCTGTAATCCCAGCTACTCGGGAGGCTGAGGCAGGAGAATTGCTTAAACCCGGAAGGTGGAAGTTGCAGTGAGCCGAGATCATAAAAAATACTTGTCTCAATTCAGTTGCTCCCACATAAATGTTTACTGAGTACACGCCTGTACCCTAGACATATAGAAGGGTTATAAGTTATTCAAACTGGGATGGAGCTTAAGGATTTGGTAATCCCATTTTTCTAAATTTTAATCATGAAGAATCTAAGGTACAAGGGCATTAAATGACTTTCTTAAATTATATAGCCATGAAATGCAATATTTAAGACTCGATCCTAGATATCTTTACTTTCTTTCCAGTGCTCTTTCTGATATAATTTCTGCCTCCTGGGATAAAACCTAATTTCCTGAATGAATAATGCAGTTTGATTGGGCCCATTCATATAACCCTGTAAATGCAATGACTGTTTAGCAACTTACGTTTTTGACAATTTCTTTAATATTAATTTCAAGCAATGTCACTAAAATGCAAAGTTATATCAGGGAGAGTCTATATCATCTCTCTTGGACTTATTCTGTGAAGTGATACATTATCTAAACAATGGGAAACCTGATCAATTGGCTTAAAGAAACAAGAAAAATTTATCTCACATAGCACCCTATGTGAGATAGCGTGGTTTAAGGTTCCAAAATAGGTAAATTGCATGGAACAAGAAGAACTTTCCTAGCAGCACAATCTGACTTCTCCAGTGTGTCTCATTGGCCACACCTGTGCTAAACGCCACTCGAAAACTAGTCACCGACAAAGGGAATAAGGGAATGTAATTAGCATAATTTGTTTTAATTAAGATTCAGCTTCAGGGCCTGGAGAGGGGCACAAACTTCAGTCTTTCCTCAGGTATATGGCCACCTATACAACACACACACACACACACACACACACACACACACAGTCTCTTTCTGTATCTCTCTCCCTTTCCATATATGGAGTTATACTACATATAACTTTATAGCACACACACACAAACACACACACACACACACACACACACCTACTATCTGGTTGTTTTATAGTGATCCTAGAGTAATTGTATGAGGTAAAAAGAACATTTATCACAATAGGTGCTATACAGATTTAACTCAAATTTTGCTAAGGAAATTCATTCTCTCAGTTGAAAATAGAAATAAAATTTCATTTTTTAATAACAGTTGAGCCATTCGAAAATTCTAATTAAAGCACTATGTTAATAAGCCATTAATTGCTTGTTCACGAAAACATATGACAATGAAGATTTTGCTGTGATAGGTTAACTTAATGAAAGTTTTCTAATAGTTAAACACTGTGCTTAAGAATATGGGCTCGGCCGGGAGTGGTGGCTCACGCCTGTAATCCCAGCACTTTGGGAGGCCGAGGCGGGTAGATCACGAGGTCAACAGATCGAGACCATCCTGGTCAACATGGTGAAACCCCATCTCTACTAAAAATACAAAAAATTAGCTGGGCATGGTGGCGCATGCCTGTAATCCCAGCTACTCAGGAGGCTGAGGCAGGAGAATTGCCTGAACCCAGGAGGCGGAGGTTGCGGTGAGCCGAGATTCCGCCATTGCACTCCAGCCTGGGTAACAAGAGCGAAACTCCGTCTCAAAAAAAAAAAAAAAAAAAAAAAAAAAAGAATATGGGCTCTGCAGCCATATTGCCCAGAATCAAATCCTATCTTTGGCAATTAATTGTTGTGTATCCTTTGAAAAGTTGTTTAATCTCCCTGTACCTCTGTCTCTTCATCAGCTAAAAAGTGATAATAATAGCACTTACCTTATAGGGTGGGTGTGGTTGTGAACAAGACATGAAATAATACAGGGAAAGTACTTAGAATAGTGCCTGGCATAGAGTATGTCTCCAATACATGTTAGCTACCGTTATTATAATTTAGTAATACATTTTTGAGATATTTACACTTTTCCTTTTATTGTATTTTACCTGCATATTTTTATGTAGTTTAATTTATTTAGAGAACAAACTCAAAATTATCTAAGATGTTATACTTCAGCATAAAAAGGAATCAAAAGAAAATAAATTCTCAAATATTTTAAGTTGTTTATAATGATGCAAGTTTCAGTGATGTTTTAGAAGCCTGAAAAACAGTGAAAATAATTGAATTAGCTTTTTAGAATAAAATTACATTGACAAAATTTGAAAATATAGTATATCCTTAAGAGTATGTTTTGCTTTGCCCAATTCCCCAAAACGGGATGATACATATTATAATTCCCAACATTTCTCTTCATGCTTTACAGATGTTATTCTTCTTGACATTTTTATGGGAGAAGATTAAGGGGAATTTAGGAAGGTGAGAAGGCTGTGACTCCTATAATTATTTTTTAATATGAAAGGATACATGACAATGTAAGGCAGCATAGTCATTATTCACACAGGGTGAATGAATATTGGGGGAAAGGACAATCCTGATGTTTGGTAGTGATTTGAAAACTGGTTCTCAATCACCTCTCCTTTAGGAGGCCTGATGGGAAAGTATCACTGCCCTGATTCAGACCTCAGACCTGTGTTTTGGGTAGAGGCTGCTGTCAGCAATGGCTCAAGAGGCTGATACTGAGTTGAATGATGAGAATCTCTGGAGTTTTGAGACAGAATCCTGCTCTGTTGCCAGGTTCCAGGCTGGAGTGCAGTGGCACCATCTCCGCTCACTGCAACCTCCGCCTCCTGGGTTCAAGCAATGCTCCTGCCTCAGCCTCCCGAGTAGCTGGGACTACAGATGCAAGCCACCATGCCCAGCTAATTTTTTATATTTTAGTAGAGACAGGGTTTCACCACATTGGTCAGGATGGTCTTGATCTCTTGACCTTGTGATCCGCCCACCTTGGCCTCCCAAAGTGCTGGGATTACAGGCGTGAGCCACCGTGCCCAGACCTCTGGAGTTCTTTAATGATTTCCTAGGAGCTTTGCTAAAAAAACTTTGAGCTCTAGGATCAGATCCAGACAGATACAAGTCAACATTTCAGCAGGGTAAAGCTTGACAGCAGTTAGGAGTTCTGGTTCTGTCCGCAAACTGCCTAGAGTTGAATCTACACACTCATCCCTTTGTAGTTGTGTAAACCTTGGAAAATCATTTGAAACATCTATGCCTCAATTTCCTCATCTGATTTTAAATAATAATAATAATAATATCTACTTAGTAGGGATATGATGGGTAAGTAGAGTAATGGTTATCTCTTTCTCTAGATATCAATCATATCTATCTATCTATTATCTATCAAACATCCAGTGTCTATTACCATTATTTTTACAAAAGCTCCCATCACGTGTGCATTTCTTCCAGAAACCTCAAAGAAGTCAAAGTTTATGAAATGTTGGCATTTCAAAGGTTCTCTCCCAGACAGGATAGGCTAAGCAAATACTGCCACGGTATCCATTTATGTGAAGTCTTCCACAGGTCTAATAAAATGCTTTCCTTTTTCAAGCCTGTCTCATTTGGTTCTTTTAATCTACTCTAAGAGATAAGACAGAACAATAATATATTTACATCAGTCACTTAGACATTGGAAGATTTAACACAAAACCTGACTTGTCAAAGGCTTCCACTTGAGCTACTAACCCAGCATTGTAATTTAGTGCTGTGTTACCCTGGACCAGCAGGGTGAGAGAGGAAACTAAGCATTCTCATTGGACTGGCTGTCAAGTCATTGACTGGCCTGTCCAAATTGACCTTTAGGGAGCAGGCGTCAAAGCACTGTAGTGTAATAATGTCTTCTGTTATTTTCTGTAAGTAAAATGATTTAATGTTTGAAATAGAATCATCTTGAAAAAGGCTATTCTAGCTGGAATTTTGTGCCTAGGACAAAGAGGCAGGCAAGACAGATACAAAGAAACTGGTTTTGATTAGTAAGGAATGAACTGACTTTGATGAATGTACATAAATTAGTTTTAATAACTATACTGTGCTTATATGAAGGTAAAAAGGTATATATCCATTTAACCATATCCAAAATTAGACACACTAAATGAGCAAGCATTCCTAATCATGAGGTGCTATAGGATAAAAATAAAATTCTGTATAGCATTTTATGCTTAAATGGTTAGGTTTTTTTTTTAACTTTATAAATATTGAAGACAAGGCAAAGCTTCTAAATACCTACTGCTGTAAATGATGGCAATCAATTACTGAACAGTGGATGCGTTCCTGTGCAAAGGGGCTAGAAAAGATCAATACAGTCTCCTAGCAACAGAGCTGCATGCTGCAATGTCCTCAAGCCTCTGGGACCCTTCAATTCTTGACCTGGCCCAATAAGCCAAGGCAGGGTCACTCTGCATTTCCTTAATGCTAGCTCAGAGTACATTTTTCCCAAAGACAAAAGCTTCCATATTTATCAAATAAATACGAGGAGGACTGAGAACCTAATGTATCACGGAGAGCTAATAAAATTATATTTGTGGCAAACAATATTTGATTTGACCCAGATAGCACCATGAAAACTGTAATTGGAGATACAAAGAAAATCAGATGTGATTGCTCAGCAAATTCAAATCACAGACATTAACATAATATGGGAATCAGCAGGCTCTGTATTTTTGTTTGTTATTCTAATCACAATTGATCTTTCATATGATGAGCAAATCCAAAACTGACTAGTTACTTGACTAGGTAAATGGCTTGACATATTGGTGGATTGGTTTCCTCATCTGTATAATGAGTATAAGAATAGAGTTCTAAGTATTAAATTGATATATGCAGAGTGCTTATAAAAATATATGCCATATAGTTAGCACAACAAATGTTAGTTTCCATGATTATCTTTAGGAATAATTGCTGTGATACATGCTAATTTTATTAACTAACTTTATAAATGTTTCCTGAGAGACTACTCTGTCAGGGTTCCACAGCAGTGAACATGAGACAAAATCCCTGTTTTTATGGAGGTTACGTTTCTGAGATCAAGTCTATTGATTCTGACATAAGACACTTAGAATGAATGTTTTAAAATTTCAGGTTCTTACAATGAGCAAAATAATACAAAGAAAGCTGCAATTACGGGCAGTAGTATCTACCATATTTTAGCCAGTTGTATGTTACCTCAAGGAACAGATTAGGCAAAAGCAATGAAAGTTTGAATAAAATGTCCTTCTATCTTGTGCACAAGCTATTGCTTTTATGATGTGATTTGAAGGGCACTGTTGAAAGACCTGAGGCTTCCAAACCTTCCTTTAACTTTGATATTCTTATTATTAGAATTTCATTAGTTTGGGATAAAAATTATGATTCTTGGAACACATTTGCAACACATACACTTTTCTAGAAAGAATGATAAATGTTAAGCCATAATTATCCATTAGTATAGTGTGAAAATCAGCCTACTTGACACCTAGCAAGACTTTTATCTAGGAAGGTACTGAGAATAACTAGAGAAACACATTAAAATGAGATTGGAGTCAGAAGAAGGATAATAGTTTTCCTAAGGATGGGAAGAGCACCTTTCCGAGCATTGTAGAGGAGGCCTCTGGGCAGTCAGGTGGGTTAAGGGCTGCGAGTACCTGGAAACAGGAGAATGAAGGCACTCATAATGCAGAGAATAGTGAGTGGCATTCCTCACCTTATTTTCTTAAACTAGGCAAAACAAGACCAGCCAGAGAAAGAACATATTCTGCTGATTCTTGTTACAGAAAGATGACCTAAATTAGTTTCCCTTTGTTATTTACCTTCTCTGTAACCCTGAGAAAGTTGTTTAACTTCTCTGAGCCTTAGTGTCTTCATTTCTTAAATGACAATGACAATATTTATCTTGCAAGACTCTCATTAGGATCAAATAAGAAAACATATATAGAGCTTAGCTCATATCATATGCATGTAATACATGAAATAATGGCAAAGATAACAATTTTGTAATTGTCATAATGATCTTAGAGTATAAATGCCCATAAAATAGGAAGGGAAGATATGCTTGTTTCTCATGCCATTATAGTACCCATGCAATGGACTGAATGGTCATGTCCACCCTGAATTCGTATGTTCAAATCCTCACCCCACAAGGTGATGGTATTAAGAAGCAGGGGTGCTGGGAGATGATTAGGTGATGGGGGTAAGGCCCTCAAGAATGGGGTTAGTGCCCTTACAACAGAGACCCCAGAGAGATCCCTCATCCCTTCTACCATGTGAGGACATAGTCAGACAATGGCTGTCTATGAAGAAGGATGTTCTTGCCAGGTACTGAATGTGCTGGTGATCTTTGACTTCCCAACTCTTCAGAACTGTGAGAAATAAATTTCTGTTGTTTATAAGCCTCCCAGTCTATGGTATTTTGTTATAGCAGCCCAAACAGACTAAGACAGTCCAGTAGAGAGCAACATTATTTTGGGTGTATATTAACAATATATATTATTTACAGTTAACCGTGAACAATTTGGGGGTTAAGAACACTGACTCCCTCAGTAGCTAAAAATCCATATATAACTTTTGACTTCCCCAAAACTTTACTAACAGCCTATTGATGACTGTAAGATTTAGTGATAACATATCACATAGTTTGTATGTTGCATTAATTACATACTATATTTTTACAATAAAGTGAGCTGAAGTAAAGAAAATGTTACTAAGAGAATCATACAGAAGAGGAAATTTACTTAGCATTCATTAAATGTAAGTGGATCATCATAAAGGTCTTCATCCTCTTCATTGAACAGGCTAAGGAGGAGGAGAAAAGATATGGGGTTGGTCTTAGTGACTCATAGGTGGCAGAGGGAGAAGAAAATTCACAGGTAAGTGGGCCCATATAGTTTAAACCTATGTTGTTCAAGGGTAAACTGTATATTGTTTATACATATATATACACATATAATTCTATTTGTATGTTTATATTGTTTATATTACAGATATAATATGGTATACATATATAACATATAATGTACATATATACTCATTATATAATAAATGTGAATATAATATGTAAGTACATATATAAACACACATTATACACACACACACACACAACACACACACAGGGCTTCTAGCCAATATGTGACTATATGAGTGCAAATATATGCATTGTGTCTCATGCTGTACAGGATATAATGAAGAATACAGGAAAGGTACAAGATGGTCATTGCTCTCAAGTGATTTGCAAACTAAATGGTGAGATAAAATTACATACATAAATTCAGGGAGGGGTCAGTATAAACAAAAGTCTAAGGTAAGTATATTAAGGACAGAAAACAATTCGTCTGGGGGTTGAAGAACGAAAAAAAATGAATAGAATGAGGGCAAGAGCTAAAGAAAGAATTTCTAGGTTGGGAATAGTATAATTCAGGGCAATTGATCAGATATATAGAAAACCAGCAAGGGAAAAACATAAGTCGGAGAATGAATAGGAGAGAAATAGGTCGAATCTTTGGTGTAGAGCCAGATATGGGGTTGGGGTGGGGCTTAAGAAATGATGACAAAGTTTCATTCATCATTTACTCATCATTCTTGCACTGCCAGAAGTACTGGACAGCCTCAAATAAAATGTAAAGTTCTGAGGTTTTTATGAATAGTAAACACTGGAAAAGCATTGACAATGATAGGAATCATCTGTTATGCATACCCTTGGAAATAAGCCATCACAAAGATGGTTCTTATTTTCCTGCAAATTCATGTCATCACTTCATACCAAAACAATCATTTTCAAGAAAAAAACGACCATGGAAAAGAGTAATTACACATTTGGCAGCATTATAGTTGCCTTTACTTTTTTCTCCATTCTTACATATTGATTTCCAAATAGAGTTGACAAATGCAAATTGCAGACATAACCGTGTATTTTCATAAACATCTGACACCCTTCCAGGGCAGCTCAGAGCCAAATACAAAGACAAAATTATGGCAAATAAAATGTGAAATCTTAGGAGGGATGATAGCCCAAAGCTTCCTTATTATTATTTTGCAGACTTGATGCTCCTACATTGTCAATACTTGCTCGGAAGCTAAAGGAAGTCAGTCTATACCTCACTGTTTGATCTGGCCCACCTTAGGCAGATGGGAGCCAGGCTTGTACACTGTGATACCACATGAGTGAGGATGTATGATAAATAAGAAAATACTTTTATAGAATTGAGCATGAGCCCATCTCAAGTCCTCCTGGCATGAGAAGGGCAGGCATATCACAAGATCTTACCGTGTTCAGGGACCAGAAGCATTGTTTGCAGAGACAAAGTTATCTACCAAGGCCATGGAATAACAGACAGAACTGATTGTGCTTTACTCTCAGCAACAAACAGCTTTTTTTGTTTTGCTTCAGTCTCTTGGCTTAGAAATTGAGTTAAAGTAAATGGTACTAAAATTGAAAATTTATATTTTGGGGATTATATGATCTGTATTACCTGTATCTGTTTCTACAAATATATAGCAAGCATTTAAAATAACTCAAAGCATAGACAAGAAATTAGAGGAAATGACATTGCCTTTTTTTTCTAAAGGGAGTTCTGTATCATGGGCAGATCTGTAGCATGGAGAGAATTTTAAACACGACAAAATTCAATGAAAAATTTATAATTTAATACTAATTTTATTAAAGATCCAACATCACTCATTATAGAAATAGGGGATTAAAAAATATGAAACCCTATCTTAATGTGATATGGGGTTTGTGAGCACATGTGGGAGATTGGTTGGCAGTATTTTCCTTAATCATTGAGGCTCATAAATTTATGATTCATTTTACTCATTATTGAACTGCAGTAAAAGGCCCATACTATGTTATTCTTCCCAAGAAGAAAATACTGTTTTCTCACTCATTTGCCCTCAGCAAATAATTATTGAGCAATAGGCACTGTATGATTTTGAGAATGTTGCACAACTTGGCATATTTTAGGAATTTCTGTTGATTCCCATTAGCTGAAATCCTGCAGAAGTGAGTGATCCTGTGGGCAGACAGGATACCAGGCATTTTAGACCCTGGGACCCTGTCCAGATTTTCTCCCAGGTCTCTGTCCTGATGTAGACCCCCACTCCCTTCCCCATCAACTTGAGCACTTGATATCTGGCATGAAATTTATTATCTTAAGATTAAACATTAACAAAATCACCAGCAATTTGTCAGTAATAGAATGAGAGATGGTGATTTTGTTTGTAGAAGAGAAGCTGATAGAGTAGTGAGAAAGAAAAAATGTCTAAAATGTATGACAGTGAGGACAGAATAAACAGTTCTGGGTGAACAAGAGGCAAAACTAATTGTGATATAAGGATAGAGTATCTGTTATCGAAAGCCCATGATAGAGGTTAAGAAAGAGAAAAAGAAGAGAGAGAGAGAGGGAGAGGGAGAGAGAGTCCTTTCTTTCTCTTTCTTTAAGAAACTAAATATCAACCCATACTTAATTAGAATATATTACAATCTCTCCCCAGCAACAGCGTCTCATTGGTCACTCAGTTTCCATGTAATTCGGTAAAATCCAGGCCTGCTTTATGCTTGAACACAGAGCCCCACTAGGCCTTTCTTGTTAAGATAAGCAGAAGAAATAGCTTGAGGGGACAGCAGTAGGACCAATTTCTTTTCCCAGTTAGAGCCTCATGATCTTCCCTAAGGGTCTACCTTATCAAAAATATCCAGATAGAACAATCTCTTGCCTCCAATTAGGCTCTCATTTTTTGAAGTAAGATCAATAAAACATTACTGAGATTTTGCTTGCCTAAAATATGAATATGAGCATGTGTAAACTCAATCCTAAATTGCAGAGACACATCTGGAGAAAATGTCTTTGGGCAAAATCTCCCAGGACCTCCTAGAGAGCCAAATTTGATGTCAGGCAGGACTTGATAGAACTGTCTGTATATTAGGGCTTAATTGTCAGCATGTTGAAAGGAGATTTCTGTTTTAAAATTACAGATTTACCTATAAGGAGATTGTATTGCATAAAATAAAGAATGACACCATGGAAGTTACAAAGGAAGCAATTTTAATGCCATAGTTAAATTTTACTAAAAAAAAATAAAACAAAATGCTGTATCATTCAATAGAAAATTGAAAGATTGCTCAGGATTTTGCCCACCTTTTATCCATTCCACATGCTGTGAGAATGCCCAAGCTGCTGCAGCTTTTGCAAAGTGCACGGTCCCTGATATTTTGAGTAAGATTTTACTGCCTGGCATGTGTCTATCCTCTAGTCTCTCTGTCATTTACTCTTTCAAGACTGCAGTGTTCACGGAAGGAGTTTAAACTGAATATGTCTTAAGGTAAGTGAGCAATGTTATGCAAAATCTAACATTTCCCTTTATTGTGACGCATGATTTCTCATTGCATACTGGATGTCCTTGAATTTGTGTCAAGCGAAGCATTCCTCTCAGTGCCTTATCGCTGTGGAGATGAGGACAAACTACCTATTGGCACAGTAATTGCTAAGTTTATAAGGGAAAAAAAACTGTCTACAGCAGGACATCCTCATTCTCACCCCTCCTAGTGGAACACCTGGAAAGAGAATTAGATTAGTGCCAAGATGGCATTAAAAGACATGGATTGTAGCAAATCTGTGTTGTCAAATTCTTTCAAAAATTCATCTTCCAACAAAAATCTATGCCACTGAAGTCTTAGGATCTGAATATTAGTTATGAAGATAGAAAATTATTTTTCCTTGTTATTGTGGTTTAGAGGCAATAAAATATGATATTGTCTCTTTTCCTAGGAACTGACAGCAGGCACACGACCTCACGGGGGTTTCCCTTTGCTTTGCATGTAGCTTGGTTTCCACTTTTCATGGAACAAAGTGATAGGAAGCAGATGTAGTCTGAAGGTTATGTTGACCTCAATTTTCAATAAGTGGACAACAATAAAAGAATTTGGAGTCATGGAGATGGCAGCCATTCCTTACATGTACATGTGGAACTGACTTTCCTCCTCACTTCTTTGGTCTGGGTCACAGTTCTGTTGTTACTATTTGTTCAGTAAACATTGATTGAATATTTACTATGCTCCAAGCATGGCGTTAGCTACTGGGAGTATGTGGATGAATATTAATTCAGGACCCTTCCCTTGCAGAGTTATTAGGGACCATAGTTGTACTCATCCATAAATTCATGACACTAAGAGATAGGGAAAAGCAAGCTCAAGGCCAGAAAAAGTGCTTATATCTGGATGGAGGTTTGAAGTAGGAAGCTGTTGGCTCACTTGTAAGAAGCACTATGGGAAAGGCTGAAGTTGGTGTTAGGCTGCATAATCATTCTTCAGAAAATGTACTCACTCCTACATTGACTGAGTGGCTACCATGTGTTCTGAGAAAAACACTGTAATCTGAGGAATGTGAGCCCCTTTAAGTTATCAGGCCCAAAGAGACAGGTAAAATGTGACAGCAAGTCATATCCTTCCCCTTTGAGCTAAATAATTACCTCTTGAAGACATTTGCATGTGAACTCTAGACTAACTGATGCCAAGTAGTCATAAAATGCCATACCCTGGATGCCATAACTCATACCCTATATTT
Organism: Callithrix jacchus; assembly: GCF_049354715.1. NCBI lineage: Eukaryota > Metazoa > Chordata > Mammalia > Primates > Cebidae > Callithrix > Callithrix jacchus. The sequence goes on from NC_133517.1 coordinate 47,446,438, forward strand.
TAATAATGTATAGTCAATCATAATTGCTATTATTTCTGTAAATCAATGAAAATTCCGGTCACACCGCTTTGCACCATCCCACTCCTTGTTCCTTGTGGTCTAGGCTGAAGGGGCAGCAGTCATCATGGTAAGTTCTTTTTCAGGTGGTGGCAGAAATGCAAAAGGGAAAGTGGAAACCCTGGAAGTCTCTTACATCCTAGTCTCAGTCCAGTGCTCTTCCATTTCAACCACGTTCCATTGACTAGAGTCAGTCATGTGAAGGAATCCAAATTCAACGGGCTCCAAGTACACTATTATTTTTGTGTGAGCATCTGCAAAGTTACATGAAAAAGATATGGATAGAGAGGAAAATGAAGAATTGGAGGCAGTATTTCAATTTACCCCTGAAATTGTCACTAAACGTCTCGAAAGAATCAAGGATTTCATAAGACAGAGGAAAATCATGGTCAAAGTGATGTTGGAAATGAATGTTAAACCTGGAATTTTATCTGAGATTAAACTAATATTGACATATAAGTACAAACTGAAGATCTTATCAGGAATAAAGAATTCATAACAATTGAACATACAAACTTCTTCTTGGAAAATACTCTTTGAAGAAGCATAGCAAAAGAATGAACAAATACAGAAAAACTATAAGGAAGTAGAATGGGGTAATACATCAATGAATTTTATTAGTGCTAAGTAATTAAGAATCAAATATGTAAAAATGTGCTCATATGATCTACAATTAAAACTTAAGCCAGTGTTGGGCAATTGACTTATCTGTGATAAAAAATATTTCATATTTGTACTGTTTGCTATGAAGGCCATTAGTAATATGGAACTATTGATCACTTGAAAGGTGGCTGGTGAGACTGAGAAATTAATTTTATATTTAATTTAATTAAAACAATTTGAAGATTCACACGTGGCTAGGGGTGTTGTTTTGGAAAGCACAAAAGTTATTCGGCAGTGGGAAGTGAAAGTAGCACCAAGAGAAAACATTGAAGTGACAGTGTGCTGTGATCTTTGCCTTAATACTTAACGATGTGAATATTGACATGTTTAATATATTGGCAAGTAAATAGAAATATATACACACGATTCAATAAGTAACCAAAGATGGAAGAGCATATGATATAGTTTGTATGACTATTGCTTCCAAATCTCATGTTGAAATGTCACCTCCATTGTTCTAGGTGGGGGCCTAGTGGGAAGTATTGGATCATGGGGGTGGATCTCTCATGAATGGCTTGGTGTCCTCCCCAAGGTAATAAGTGAGTTCTTGCTCTGTTAGTTTATGTGACAGCTGGTTGTTTAAAAGTGTGGGATCCTCCTGCTCTCTCTTGCTCTTGCTCTCTGTGTTCCATGCTTGCCCTTTTACGTTTCTCTATGACTGGAAGCTTCCTGAGGCCCTCACCAGAAGCAGATGCTGGAGCTATGCTTGTACAGCCTCAACAACTATGAGCCAATTAAACCTATTTTCTTTATAAATGACTCAGCCTCAGGTATTTCTTTATAGTAATGGAAGAAAATACTAACACAGCATGTATAAAATACAAACCCAAAGAGGAAAAAATCTCCAGTGGAAAGAAAAAAAAGGGAAAGTAGAAGTCAAGTAAGTATGATAAGTGGAAAATATGAACTAAGATGCAGAAGTAAGTCAGATTTTAATAGTGATTATAATAATTCTGGAGAGGTAAAATGAACCAAGAAAATGTACTGGATTAAAAATTATGTGGTCCTCAAAACAAAAGGAAGCACAAAAACTAACCAAAATGGATAGAAAAGGCTAATGTTACTCTCTCTATTTAATGTAGTCTCTCCATTTAAATAACTATTTGAAACAGAAAGTTATAAGGAAAAATTTTAACTTCTGCCCTTATGAAGAAATATTCCCAATATTCTGAGACTATAGTGAACAAATAACAGATTCATCCTTTTTCTGGCTTCCCAGCCTCTGAATTCTCTTTCTACTTTTGATTGATCTTTCACTGTGTGACAGAAAGCCACCCTAATATACAAGCATACAAAGCCAGATACTCACTCTTCAATCTGTCATTGAGTTCTGCCTATTCGTGCACCTACATTAGTCTTTGACTGAGGAGGTAGGAATGTAAAGAAGCAGGGCCTGTGGGATGCATTCTGGAGACCGGTAGCAGAGGTTGCATCAAGTTTTGAGAAGCAATAGTGGCAGCAGTTCCTGTGGTAACATTCATTCTTTGTCCAGCGTTGGCTGAATCGGCAATACAAACTTCAGGATCTGTTTCAAGATGAAATGGTGTTTGGGGGAGATTTTTCTTGTATCCTTAAACTAGGTTCTCTGACTTTTCTTTTTGCTTTTCCCTTTGACCTTTCTCAGCACTCCACCATTAAGACTCTGTAAACTATTCAACATACTTTAATGTGTTTTTGTGCTGAAATCAGTCATGGTTGGCTTCCGTTTCTTGCAGCCCAAAGTCCCTATGATATAATTGACTAACAATATCAGAAAACAGATTTTCTTTCAATATCCAAGTGGCAGATATTCACTGCCATATATTTGAAGTGAGAGAAGTACTTGTGTGTTTTATTTCTTGTGTCTGAGTGAGACGCAATGGAGGGTTTCATGAAAACTACATTAATTGTTCTATACTGGGCCTCTTCTCCAACTGCTAATGTTCTCACTTCTTTTAGAAAAATGTATATTCTGGAAGGCTTAAAATTCACCTAAGCCTCATTATTTCAGAAAGCAAGGAAAGTCTTGTTTGAGAAAAAGCTCATGTATGTCTTGAAAAGTGTTGCTTTTCTCGGCAAAGATATTTTGTTGAGCAATTTGCAACCCTTTAAAAATCAATGGGAAAATAATTATATTTATATTGCATTCCTAAATTGCAGAATAAAGCTTGGTAATGGGAACAGTCCTGAATTAAGCAGTTAGGCCTACTCACCACGTGGAATCTTTAAAACCTGTCATTTCATTTGGAAAGGGTAAAAGCCCCATTTAGAGAGGCTGTTCATAGAAGATCAATGAAGATTAACTAATAGGACAGTCTACAAACCTGCTGCCTTCCTATGCCAGTTTAACAAGGAAAGGAACTGCATAAATTTCTTCACTTTGCTAGGCCTTCTCAACCTGAAAAAGCAAACACAGAAACAAAATACAAATGGGATTAGGTTGGATTTGAATAATGGCCAAATTCACAATTTCTTTAACTGTTGGACACCTATCATAGTATACTTTAGAGTGCTTTAAATTAGGATTCATCCACATCCTGGCTGTAGTCCATGGAATGTGCTGTAGTCCATGGAAACAGCAGAGCACTAGTCTGAGAGTAGGACTTAAGAGACCTCCAGGGTTTCCATTTCCCTTTTGCATTTCTGCCATCACCATAGAGAGTTTGCCGTGGCGGCTGCTGCCCCGTCAGCTCACAATAAAAACTACTGATATTATTCAATACTGGTAAAGCTGTGGGGAAACAGTCACTTCCACATAGTGTTGGTAGGAGTGGCAAGTTTTTCAATTGTGTCAGATAGTAATTGTTATGATCTAATAATATATTTATACTATTTCTGGCTAGTAATTTTTCTCTAGGAATTTATCTTACAGAAACTTCACCACAGGTGAAAAAAGATAAACAAGGATAGTCATTAAAATAAGAAATATTGATAAAAATAAAAATGTCCAAATAGTTGATCAATTAAATACATTCTGGTAGAGCTCTACAATATAATATTACAGAGCTCTTATAAAGGATAAAATAGGTTTATTGGTACTGAAGAATAAAGCTATTCATAATATAGTGTTAAATATAAACACAGGTACAAAACATATGCTATGTTATGGTCTGACTTTCTGTTTTATTTTATTAGATTTCTAACTGCTACTTTAACAAATTTATTTTAGGCTCTGGGGTACATGTGCAGGTTTGTTATACAGGCAAACTCGTGTCATGGGGGTTTGTTGTACAGATTATTTTGTCACTCAGATACTAAGCCTAGTACCCAATTGTTATTTTTTCTATTCCTCTCCCTTTACCCTCAAGTAGGCCCCAGTGTTTATTGTTTCCCTCTTTGTGTCCATGTTTTCTTATCACTTGGCTCCTACTTCTAAGTGAGAACATGCAGTACTCGGTTTTCTGTTCCTGCATGAGTTTGCTAAGGACGTTGGCCTCCAGCTTCATTCACGTTCCTGCAAAGAACATGCTCTCATTCTTTTTTTGTGGTTACATTTTGTCTGCATACATATCACATTTTCTTTATCTGGTCTCCCATTGATGGGCATTGGATTGATTTGAGTCTTTGCTCTTGTGAATAGTGCTGCAATAAACAGACATGTGCGTATCTTTATGGTGGAATGATCTATATTCCTCTGACTATATACTCGGTAATGCGATTGTTGGGTCAACTGATAGTTATGTTTTTAGCTCTGAGGAATTGCCACACTGCTTTTTTCAATGGTTGAACTGATTTACATTCTAACTGTTGTTTTTTTAAATCCTATGAAAATGATTTCACAAGAATGAATTTCTGCCAAATTTTGGGAATATGGCCAAAACAATATTTGGAGGATATAATCTTTAAAAAGCTATTCAAGACAACCAAAGTTACCTTTTAAAAGACTGCTATTGGTGGAGGGCACTTCAGAGAGAGAAGTAGTCACTACTCAGAACAGCTATGGTCATTGATTTGGTGATATAATTGATGATGTAATATTATTTATAAAAACCAGAAATCGAAAACAACTCAGCTATTAGCTTACTGACAAATAAAGAAACAAAATGTGTTATATTCATACAATGGAATGCTATTTGGTATTGAAAATAATCAAATACTGATCAACATGCTTCATTCACGGATAAACCTTGAAAATATTATGCCACCATGAAAGAAACCAGTTATAAAAGACCATATACTGTATAATTCCACTTATATGAAGTGTCCAGAGTGGTCATATTTATAAAGACAGAGACTAGATTAAAGGTTGCCTGGAGAGAGACAGGAATGGGAATATAACTGCTAATGGGGGTGGGGTTTCTTGTGATTGTCATGATAGTTGCACAACTCTGTGAATACACTTAAAACCATTGAACTGTACATCCTAAAGGGGGATGTTCATGGTATGTGAATTGTATCTCAACAAAGCTGTTGAAGAAGAAGAAAAGGAAAGATGAGAAGGAAGAGGAAGAAAAGGAAGTGGTGGGTGATACTGGCATCGCTAATGGAAAACTGATTGTTCACATAGTTTCTGAGTCGAAGTCAGTTCAAAGACCTGCAGCCTGTGATTAAAAAAAAAAAAAAAAAAACACTGACAGCTCGCACTGTGTGCCTGCAAAAGCCACAGACATTTAATACCAGCCCGTGATAGCAGCCAGGAGAGGAGCTGTACACTGCAAAGCCACAGGAATGGAGCTGCCCTAGCTCATGGGAACCCACCTCTTACATCAGCAATTAGCTGGATGTGAGACATGAAGTCAAAGGAGGTCATTTTAGAGCTTAGGTGCTGTAGGTGAGACTTTGGATTATGGACTTTAAAGTGAGCGCTAGGATAGGTTAAGACTTTGGGGGACTGTTGGGAATGCATGATGGTGTTCTGAAATGTGAGGACATGAGATTTGGAGGTGGGGAGGCCAGGGGCAAAATAATATGGTTTGGCTGTGTCCCCACCCAGATATCTTCTTGAATTGTAGCTTCCATAATTCCCATGTGTAGTAGAAGAGTCTGGTTGGAGGTAATCGAATTATGAGGGCAGTCTTTTCCTATGCTGTTCTCATGATAGTGAATAAATCTCACAAGATTTAATGGTTTTACAAAGGGAAGTTTCCATGCACACAGTCTCTTGCCTGCTGCCATATAAGACGTACCTTGTCTCCTCCTTCATCTTTTTCCATGATTGTGAGTCCTCCTCAGCCATACTGAAATCTGAGTCCATTAAACCTCTTTTTCTTTATAAATTACCCAGTCTCAGGTATTTCTTCATAGCAGTATGAAAATGGACTAGTATACACATAAAAGTATCCTGTCACCATATTTCATAAAAAGAGCCCCATGGTGGCCTTTGTCTTTCTCCAGAATGTTCTGTAAATGTGGCCAGAATTGAAATTGTGGTATGGGAGGGAGTAGCCAGAATTTCTTCATTGAAACTTCTCTAATAAAACTGAGCTCAAAAGATACTAATTTCATCTTTTAAGTTCACTAATTGTATTTTAAAATTAAATCCCTCACTTTTTAGCCTCTTTTCATGCATGTGCAGGTGTGTGCTTACTTAAACAGATGGGACAAGAAGGTACACAAGTTGCAAAGTAGGTGCTTGAAGAAAAATCTGAATCTTTTTCATGATAGGGCCATGTTGGATCTCTGAGTGGTACAGAATTAATCTTTGACAATCTGAATAAATAAAGTAAAATGGAGCCCATTGAATACTAAATGTCTCTTTTTAGTTCTTTTAGGTAGAATGTGAACATATCATTGGCAGGATGATTACATATACTGCTTGGCCTGAATCGCTTTTCAGGTGTAATTATAAACAGCTTTCTTTTCACTCTCAAAGTGTTCTTGTTTGGAAGATAAGTTATGTAGTCCTTTTTTTTCTGTCTCTTAGAATTTTCTTTCTTTCTTTTTTTATTGTACTTTAGGTTCTGTGGTACATGTGCAGATCATGCACACTGTTGCATAGGTACCTACATGGCAATGTGGTTTGCTGCCTCCATCCCCCCGTCACCTATATCTGGAATTTCTCCCCATGTTATCTCTCCCCAACCTCCCCACCACCCACTGTCCCTCCGCTAGCCCCCTCCAACACACCCCAGTGTATGCTGCTCCCCTCCCTGTGTCTGTGTGTTCTCACGGTTCAACACTTGCCTATGAGTAAGAACATGCAGTGTTTGATTTTTGGTTCTGTGTCAGTTTGCTAAGAATGATAGTTTCAAAGTTCATCCCTGTCCCTACAAAGGACACAAACTCATTGTTTTTTATGGCTGCATTGTATTCCATGGTGTATATGTGCCACACTTTCCTTTTCCAGTCTATCTTTGTTGGGCATTTGGGTTGGTTCCAAGTCTTTGCTATTGTAAACAGTGCCACAATGAGCATATGTGTTCATGTGTCTTTATAATAGAATGATTTATAACCCTTTGGGTATATACCCAGTAATAGGATTGCTGGGTCAAATGGTATTTCTATTTCTAGGTCCTTGAGGTGTGACCACACTGTTTTCCACAATGGTTGAGCTAATTTACACTCCGACCAACAGTTTAAGTGTCCCTGTTTCTCTACATCCTCTCCAGCATCTGCTATCTCCAGACTTTTTAATGATTGCCATTCTAACTGGCGTGAGATGGTATCTCAATGTGGTTTTGATTTGCATTTCTCTAAAGACCCGTGATGATGATCATTTTTTTTATATGTTTGCTGGCCTCATATGTTTTCTTTTGAAAAGTATCTGTTTATATCCTTCACCCACTTTTGAATGGGTTTGTTTGTTTTTTTTCTTGTTAATCTGTTTTAGTTCTTTGTAGATTCTGGATATTAGCCCTTTGTCAGATGGGTAGATTCCAAAATTTTTTTCCCATTCTGATGGTTGCTGGTTCACTCTAATGATTGTTTCTTTTGCTGTACAGAAGCTCTGGAGTTCAGTTAGATCCCATTTGTCTATTTTGGCTTTTGTTGCCATTTCCTTTGGTGTTTTTTTCATGAAGTCCTTGCCTGTGCCTATGTCCTGAATGGTTTTGCCTAGGTTTTCCTCTAGGATTTTTATGGAGTTAGGTCTTATGTTTAAGTCTGTAATCCATCTGGAGTAAGGTGTCAGGAAGGGATACAGTTTCTGCTTTCTGCACATGGCTGGCCAGTTTTCCCAACACCACATATTAAATAGGAAATCCTTTCCCCATTTCTTGTTTTTGTCTGTTTTGTCGAAGATCAGATGGTATGTAGTCCTTCTAACCATGAGGAGAAACACATTTGAGAGCACAGGTTCTGCTCTCAAGAAGCACACTGGTTGAAGAATATACAACCTAGTGTAGCTGGTGTGGCTGCTCATGCTTCTCTTCTGAGACACTGAACAGGGCCTTCCTTTGACATAGAACTTTGGAAACCCCCTATCAATCAACCAGTAGATAAAGAAAATGAGATATATATATATATATATCTCACATTGAATATATATGTACACCATGGAATATTATATATTATTTTATATATTATAGATTGTTATTTATGTATATAAAATATTGTTTACATAATATATAAAATTAATATATATTCCTGTTATTATATAGGCACTTCATATATATATTCATAAATGTGGTGTATATATATGTATGTGTATATATATATATATATATATATATATATATATACAGTGGAATATTACTCAGCCATGAAAAGAAACAAAATAATGGTATTCACAGCAAACTGAATAGAATTAGAGACAATTATCCTAAGTGACGTAACTCAGGAATGGAAAACCAAACACTGTATAGTCTCACTCATAAGTGGGAGCTAAGCTATGAGGATGGAAAGGCATGAGAATAGTGCAATGGACTTGGGGACTTAGAGGAAATGTTGGGGGTTGAGGGATAAAATATTACATATCAGGGTACAATATACACTGATAAGGTGATGTGTGCACCAAAATCTCAAAAATCACCACTAAAGAACTTATTCATGTAATCAAACACCACCCGTTCCCCAAAAATGTACTGAAATAATAATAAAAAGAAGAACTTTGGAGATCCAATATTCCCCTAAAATGGCGGAAAAGACACTTTTCTGTGATTCAGGGCTGTAGATCTTTTATGAACTTCTTATAAGGGGCTTGACTTAAAAAACAATATCATTTATCTGGGCCTGGATACTTTCATTTGTAAAATGGAAATAGGGCTAGATCTATAGTTTTCTGAAGGAGTCCTGGTCCTGAGTTATAGAAGGCCATAAGTGTGGGGATTGGAGGGCTCTGGTCTTACCATTCTTGCTTCAACCAGAGTATCAGGGCTTCTCTGTTTACATGTTGGGTATCTGTCTAAAGTTTCATTTGAATACAAGTTTCTGCCTATACTGTAGAGAAAAATAATAACTATTTGAAATTCTCTAACGCATGAACCAATGACTCTAACTGGGTAATAAGCACACTACTATAAGGTAGTTGCTGAAGTGCTTTTCCATCCAGGTTAACTAGAAATTAAGCAGGCAGAGCAATTAAAAATTATTCAAGGATCTAGGATGTCTGTTTAACTTCCTTCCACATGTAATCATAGTAAAAGATAATGTGGCTAGTGCCTTTACAGGCTGCATGTGGAAAATTGAACTTATTATATTTCCTTTACAAGAATTCTGGGCCAACAGTCTGGAGGATGGATTCTAGGCTCAGACCTATAGCTAACTATTGTTGTGACAAAGTAAGCTTATTAATGTCTGGTTCCCAATCCAATCATGTATGTGTATATATAGTCTATTCTCATGCTGCTATGAAAGAATACCTGAGACTGGATAATTTATAAAAAGGTTTTATTGACTCACAGTTCAGCATGGCTGGGGAAGCCTCAGGAAACTTGCAATCATGACAGAAGGCACCTCTTCACAGGGTGGCAAGAGAGAAAATATACCAAGGCAAGAAGGATGCCCCTTATGAAACTGTTAGATCTTGTGGGAACTCACTCACTGTCATGAGAACAGCATGAGGGAAACTGCCCCCATGATTCAATTATTTCCAACTTGTCAAACCCTGGAAACCTGGGAATTATTACAATTCAAGGTGAGATTTGAATGGAGACACAGAGCCAAACCATATCAGCGTGTAAAACTGGGATAACATTTTCTCTCCTTCTGGTCTTTCTTGTTTGTTGCCATTGTCAAGTAAGGTAATAGATGGGAAAACACTCTTAAAATTACCAAATGAATGCTTTTCATTGTTACTTACTAGGATTATTTTCTGGGATGGTTGTTACAATTGTTAAATTTTGTGGTTACTCAGATTTTTTTTGAATATGAATCAACTTAAATTGTTCATTATAAACTTTTCTAAAAATATTGTTTTTCAGAAACATTGTATTGTAGTATAGAACTGAGATATTCTTGCAAGCAAAGGAGACCAGTCCTGTCCCTTTTAGACAAAATAGCACTGAATGTCTACAGAATAACGGAAACCCAGCTGAGAAGGTTTAGGGAACAGACAAATCCATGGAAGCAGATAAAATACGCTAAGCACCTGGAGTAGTTTGCCATCACTTACCACTGTTCCTGTAATGAATGACCTCTAACCAGGAGTAGGTGATTTTCAAAATATATATCTCTTTGCATAATACAGGCACTGAATAATCTGAATGGTCTGTAAATAAAAACCTAGTAGGGCCATACTGGGGCACAACTGCTGGATATTAAGTCTTGCCGCCAGTTATTCCTCGTGTTTCTACATCTCTAGCTCAAGACCGAAGTTCTGTCCAATAGCACTGAATCAGATGAGTTTTGGTCACTTGTAGTTAAATAACAGGAAGAGGCTCAGCAGAGTTTGTAGCCTGGAGTTTCTGTTATAACAGAAAAGACACAATCTCTAACCAAGACAAAAGGGATTTGGGTTGCCAATAGTGAGGGGATTGAATTCTTAATAGAAAATGTGGAGTTTACTTCCTATCTTGTTTTTCTCATGTGTATTTTGGTAATTGAATTACCTGTTATTTCTCTAAAGTACAGAAAAGTATTGGTGAGGTGACAGGTATATGTGCAAGACATGAAATTTTAGACGCTGATACTTATTTGCATTGATTTATTCAATGTTATTTCACTGAGCAATCAAAAATTAAAACTTAATAAGACAAGGTACAAAAATACATGTGACAGATAATATTTAGCATGTCTATTTCAGAGACAGAAACATCCTTTAATTTAAGTAAAGAAATGAGATTCCACAGAGAGGCCTTGATACATTTGTAAGTGTAGATGACATATGTCAAATTTTTGGTAGTATTTTGCATATGTGGGTTTTTGATATACAAAGAAAAACTTCTTCCTTCCGATATTAAAATGATTTCCTTTATCTTGTTTCCATAGTAATAATGAATTGGTGTTAATTTTCTGACCTCCCACCTACAATGCAATCTGGGCTAATTCTGCCAGGTTCCAGCTGATTCTCCAAAGACAAGGACAGTCTCCTAAGTGGCCTGGACTGAGCCTCACTACTCAAGCCATCAGGGAAGCTGGCAACTGTATGGTGACTCAACCTTAATCTGAGATCAAAATCTAAATGCCAAACACAATGTAGAATTCACAAACAGCTAATTCACAAGCTGGAGGTGAGAACCAAGATTTAACAACAGAGTAGTTGTGGGAGTGTAAATGAGTGCAACCATTGTTGCACTAACAGTGTGGCAATTCCTCAAGGATCTAGGAACAGAAATACCATTTTTCCCAGCAATTCCATTACTGGATATATACCCAAAGGATTATAAATCATTCCATTATAGAGACACATGCATACATATGTTCATTGTGGCACTGTTTACAATAGCAAAGACTTGGAACCAACCCAAATGCCCATCAATGATAGACTGGACAAGGAAAATGGGACACATATACGTGATGGAATACTATGCAGCCCTAAAAAGGATGAATTTATGTCCTTTGCAGGGACATAGATGAATCTGGAAACCATCATTCTCAGCAAACTGACACAAGAACAGAAAACCAAACACCACATGTTCTCACTTATAAGTGAGTGTTGAACAATGAAAACATGTGGACACAGGGAGGGGAACATCATATACTGGGGTGTGTTGTTTGGGGGCATGAGGGGAGGGTAGCAGGGGGTGGGGAGGTTGGGGAAGTATAACAATAGGAGAAATACCTAATGTAGGTGACGGGGACAGAGGTGGCAAACCACCATGGCATGTGTATAGCTATGTAACAATCCTGAATGATGTGCACATGTACCCCAGAACTTAAAGTATAATTTAAAAAAAGTGGAATTTAAAAACAGGAGAGGAACAGAAAGAGTCCTAGAAATTTACCTGTAATGTCAACAGTTCACCTTTAGGGGGCAGTTTTAGGGCTGTGGGTCATAGTGTGCCAGTCTGAGCACCAGGTCCTAGTAACGTAACTAGTAATAATTTAATTTTATATGTTTATAATATCTAGGGCCCTCTAAAACAGGGGACCTTTATCCGGGCCTTCTCTTGCATGGGCCTAAGCGTGCTCTTCCAGTTAAGAAAAATAGCATTATTTCAACACACTAACAAGAGCTAGAAGTGCAGTTTTTAGTCATAAAAAGGAAAAAGTAAACCATCCAGAGTTAATGGAACTTCAGCTTTGCAGGGGGGAAGGGAAGCAGCACTTAATATGTTGGTGAAGATTAAGATATCAAGATTTTAATTTGTAGTTGTACTTCCTGTATTATTTCTTCATGGTCATGAACAAGCACATTGCCAGTTCTTTTATACTTTTGTGTTTTAGGAGCTCTTTCAAAGAGCAAAGCTCACAGGCACTAACAAATTTAGGTTTAGTTCCTGAGATGGGAGGAGAAAAAAGGAAAAGAGAGAGAGTACCTTTGAGAATAGCTAAAAAGGCAGGGAGATAACTTTGACAGACTAGTAGGAGGTTGGTGATTGGATGATTCTACAAGGAGTATTTATCCCCATTCCATTTTGTGGCAACATGCAAGAGTGGTATTAAGACTTAAAGGATGATTTTCTAGTGTGACTATATGCTTGGCCATGAGGCAGGATCCACAGCCTCAGAACCAAGTCCCAAATTTGGCCTAGGCACTGAAAGCCACCAAATTTAAGAGTTCTGTAGGCAGGGGCAGCAAGATCTCAATAGTAATCATCAGAGTAGTCAGAAAAGGTGCCTTCTTTTGTTCTGAATAAGATGAGGTGGGTGAGGGGGCTGTAGAGTATTAATGCCTGGTATTGACTTTTCGGGCTTAACGGCAGATTTAATTTTTTTATGAAAAATAAAGAAAGGGTGTTGCACACATACTTGAATTTGTGCTGCAATTTAATCATCATTGTTTGACTTCATTTTCGTTCAGCTCTGCATGTTTTAGGTTTGACTACTCAAATGTATTCATATAGATACTTGTGATCCAGAGACACTTCAGCAGTATTTAACAGTTTCTGGGCATCAATATGTGACATTAATTTTACCATGTTGTTCCAACTAGATCATCTACATGTAATCATCTATGTTACTTTTATCTGTATTTGATTAATTATATAGTTTATAAAAATAAGATTCCTACCCAAATAAATAGTCTCATTTGGAGAGCATATTATCTGAAGTCTCACTTTAAAAGATTTTTTCACTGATCTCTTAAGGCTATATATTCGAAAGATGACATAAGCTATACACTATTATTATATCAATAAGACACCTTAGTTTTGAGGAAGAAATGCCAGTGTCATGATGATAGTGGACTTCCTGGGGATAGAAGGGAGCCACCATATATAAAGATGCAAAAATCTACAAAGCAAGAAGCGAATGATTCTATGTGGGTTCAAGCTTGCGTTGATTAAGGCTCCAGTTCAGCAAGGTTTCTGATAAATCTTAGCCAATCCAAAGACACAATAAAATTGGATATGAAATCAGATCTCTACGATCTTTTAAAAGCTTACCACTGGTACAACCAATAAGAAAGATTTTAAGAAACATTCTTTGTGCTAATGAGAAGTGTTCTCTTCTCTCCACATTGCACCCTAATAGTTGTTTTCCTCTCTCTTTCTGTTCTGTGTTCAGAGGCCAGTGTACTGGGATCACACTATTTGATACAGATGTTGTTTATCTCTTGGTTGACTTTCTTGACTTGACTTGCTTCTTTTGAAATGTGTGTGAAGTCCAGCCAGTAGGGTATGTGTGTGTAAACGTGATTTGCATGAAAATGTAAAGTTGGTTGCAAATGAAAGCTCCAGTGACATTTTCCATGCTGAATTTTTTTTTTTTCAAAAAGAAGAGAATCTCAGTCATGATATTCTATATGCTGTTGGAAAATATGAACTATTCACCTTTGGACTGCTGTGAGATAGGTATTGGTGTTATTTTGAACATGTCAAAAGGCTGACCTCAAAATATTACTGATTGTATATTGTGGCAGATTGTATGCATGTTTTCTTTTTCTTTGTCTCTATTTTTGTGCCACCTTTAAAATGACAGATTATGACATTGTGGTTAATGTCATTGTCAAATATTTGCCACTTGGTTCAGCTTGCAATGACCAATACAATAATATTAATTATGCCTTATACTTCAATACAACTTTTCATTTTTTCACATACATTATCTCATGCTATCTTTACTTGGTCCTGTGAAGTCAGTTCAGAAGGTATGATTATCCCAACTTTAGGGTAAGAAAATAGCATCAGGGAATGGAGTCATTGGCCCAAAGTTATAAAGCTAATAAATAACTTAACCAAATAGTAATCTGTACTTTTAAGTTTTATACTTTTCTATAATAATAATTGATAATTGAAGAACATTTTATTTCAAAAGTATTGTCACTCATATAAAATTCAGAGTTATGCTATCCTTTCTTTTAGGCTTTGATTATTTGGGATTTAACAAGTGAGCTCAGAAAGTTTCCATCAGTCTTACTATCTTACTCTAAGTTCCTAAGCACTTTCTCATTTGAGGTAAAAATTCTTGCTAACTTATTTAGTCTCCAAATTTTGAAATGTTAAGAGGACTAAAAAAAAGCCTATTGTTTTCTTTCTCTCTCTCCATCAATTTGTAGCCCCCACCCCGCCTTTGCTTATATACTCTTCTTTCTTTTATCCTAGCGGGTACTTGGAAAACAAATAACAACGAAGCGAGAGCTGAAACTGAAGCAGCAATAGCTTCACATGAAGCACTTCAGTTATGAAGTGCTGCAATCACTTAGTTTCATAAAGCCTCTTGGTTAAAACATTACAATAGCATTTTGATGTTCCAGAAGCTTCCAAGTGGGTCTGTTTGTACTATACCAAGAAAAAAAATGAGATACTAAAATTGCCTGTGGGTATAATTTTTAAGGCTCTTCTCCATTTCCACCTCACTTCTTCTGCTGTGTTAAAATACCAAAATAAAGAGTAAAATGAGTAAAATATTTAATTTACTCATTTATATACTTGTGATTAATAGTTATTGTAAGCAAAAAAGACACAACTATATTTGCGGTCTATATAGTTCTAGAGCGAGACCAGATTATTATGGATAAATAACATTATAATACTTATTTTAAAGGTGAATTTCAGTGCTATAGTTTTATGACTTGATTTTAAAGCAAAGCAATAAAAAGTAAGTGTCTATATACCTTCACTTTCCACAGATTCATGTTAAGTACTCACTGGGTACAATGCATTCTCATGGATCTATGTGTATATACATGTATCCATTAGAAGTTGGAATAAAGCTCTGCACCATTAGTTAATTTTATATTGATATTCAGGCCTCACAATCCATATTCAGATAAAAACAGTGACTGAGAATGACTACTCAGAACTATGCATCTAAGTCTGTACAAGCCATAAAAACTGGAAATGTTGTAAAATTCTGGAAGCCAAGATACTCCCATCGAATTGAAATGAAGTGTAAAGAAGGCTGACGGTTGGGCTGGGTGCGGTGGCTCACGCCTGTAATCTCAGCACTTTGGGAGGCCGAGGCGGGTGGATCACGAGGTCAAGAGATCAAGACCATCCTGGTCAACATGGTGAAACCCCGTCTCTACTAAAAATACAAAAAAATTAGCTGGGCATGGTGGCGCGTGTCTGTAATCCCAGCTACTCAGGAGGCTGAGGCAGGAGAATTGCCTGAACCCCAGGAGGCAGAGGTTGCCGTGAGTGGAGATCGCGCCATTGCACTCCAGCCTGGGTAACAAGAGTGAAACTCTGTCTCAAAAAAAAAAAAAAAAAAAAAAAAAAAAAGAAGGCTGACGGTTTTACTTTGGCACTTGTAGCAACGTCTCTGGGTGGCTGATGACCTACAGCTAAGAGTGGGAGGCCCACAGTCTCCCAAGGCATGAGAAGGCTGAGAACAGTCAGAAAGGTTGTGAGTAATAAAAACTATTTTCCATTAAACCCTAAAGAACAGTGTGTAGAACTAAATTTAGTCAAGCATATGCTTTGTCTTTATTAATCTTTTTATAGAGGAAACATCTGTCATTTAAAGAATTCAAGATATTTTATGTGGAAAGACATAACTATTATATAGCAGTTCTTAAATACCACCTACTGATTATTTTAACTATGCTAAACTATAACCTTCTTGAATCTGTGTACTACAATGTCTCTGAAATATTGTCGTCAATTATTCTTTTCTCCGAATATATAGCCAGTGCCTGTTGCCCTCCTGCTTTCGTTTTTCCCTCATGTTTTTTCTTAGTTTCATCTCTGATAAAAACTCACATATGTACACAAACCATATTCAAAAGGTTGCTGTTTGAGAATTGAACTAGCAACCTTTTCTACTCATTAATTGTACTGTAATATAATTTTATGTTTGTTGTGGTTCTGTTTCAAGGTCTGAAGCATTTTCAATATTAGTCAAGATATATTATGAAATTGTGCACTTAAGTCTCTATAGTAGATACAGTCTACTGAAGAAGGCATTGTAAAAAAATTCTACAAGATTCCTAGTCAACATGTGTGCATGTGTAGGAATTGATTTTCTTTGTGTCTGAAGATACTGCTGCTAATTATGTTGCTCTGTATCTCTGAATGTGGTTTAAGAAATAAATCAATGTGGTACTATTTGTCCTTATTATACTCTCAGTGTGAATAAATTATATTTTGCTGTAGACAATGATTGTGAGGCCTGAATATTAATATAAAATTTTTCTATTTTGAGAAACTATTCTCATATCTTTATTGAAACTCTCAAAATATTTTACTGGATATAAAACTAAAAAATAACATCTGATCCTACTTTTTGAAGAACTGAATTAAGATTGTTTTATACACACATAAAGAAACACATATACATTTCCATTTAAATTATTGATCGGGCATACCAAATAGATTTCAATTTGCTTCTTATTCAAATTGATTGATAATGACTGGTTTGAAGATTCTGAAGCCATCTGTAGGCTTAATGGGAATGGGTGCTAAGAGCAATTAGCAATACTTGTTACAGATGCAACAGTGGAAAACGGCATGCCTTGCATGTTACCTCAACTATGTTCTTTTAGGAACCACTGTCTTCCCTCCTTGCACAATGCCTGACCAGTGTTTGGCATCAAATGCTGAATGAATAAATGAATGAATCTAGGCTTTTTCAATTAAAATTAAAACACACATTAGATCCACATGAAACAATTAGAAAACAATTAAATGCTAGCCTATAGGCTACTGACACTTGCTGCAGAGAGGAGAGAGAACAGGTGAACTCTGGGTGGCTGATGACCTACAACTAAGAGTGGGAGGCCCACAGTCTCCCAAGGCCCATGAGAAGGCTGAGAACAATCAGAAAGGTTGTGAGTAATAAAAATTATTTTTCTATTAAAATCTAAAGAACAGTGTGTAGAAGTAAATCTAGTCAAACATATGCTTTGTCTTTATTAATCTTTTTATAGAGGAAACATCTGTCATTTAAAGAATTCAAGGTGAACTGAGGAAGTTAAAAAAAATTCACAGGGCTGGGAGCGGTGGCTCAAGCCTGTAATCCCAGCACTTTGGGAGGCCGAGATGGGTGGATCACGAGGTCGAGAGATCGAGACCATCCTGGTCAACGTGGTTGAAACTCCGTCTCTACGAAAAATACAAAAAATTAGCTGGGCATGGTGGCACGTGCCTGTAATCCCAGCTACTCGGGAGGCTGAGGCAGGAGAGTTGCCTGAACCCAGGAGGCGGAGGTTGCGGTGAGCCGAGATCGCGCCAATGCACTCCAGCCTGGGTAACAAGAGCGAAACTCCATCTGAAAAAAAAAAAAAAATTCACGGAGGAATTGAGTCTTGAAGACTAGCTAGACGAACCAGAGGAATGGTTAAGCAGAAAGCTTAGAGAAAGGGATAGAGGAAACAAGATGAAAAAAGATGTGAAGTATAAATATAGAACTAACTACTGTGTGTTTTAGGTAAACTAAAGACCTACTAAGAAATATAGTAGAGCAAGGGAATGCTGGGCTACTGGGTAACAAAGGTGCGTGTGTGTGTGTGTGTGTGGTGTGTGTGAATGAGTATCTTGTGTCAGAGATAGGGACAGATTTTGGTGGACTTTCAAACCAAGTGAAAAAATTACAATTGATGTAGAAGAAAATGAATTTTTATTTTAACAGGAAAGTGAAATACTCAATGTGGTAGTGTAGAAGCTTTCTCCTGGCATTAGTGCACAAACAGGTAGAGTGGATGCAGGAAAACCTTGAGACAAGAAGATCAAAAGTACCAAGACAAGATCAAGACAAGAGCATCAGAGGCTTGGGGTGCTAACGGTGGTCCAGTTAGGAGTGAAGAGAAAGGGGAGTGTAGGTAAGGTCTGTTGAAAGTTTAGGAGTTATATTTTTGATAACATTGATGTAGAGACAAAAAGTGAAGGAAGAAAGAAATATTATTCTAAATTCTTAATCAAATATCATTAAATAATTTGGAATCTCCAAAGTATACAACTAGAGACCCAGTGGGGCTGGTGCAGTTAGAGACTGTGGCTTAATTGCATATGAGATAAATGGGCTTTGGGTGTTAGAGGGAACTGCATTTTGAAAGCAAATACCAAAAACTTCCCTTCCTGTTGTGCATTAGGGAACATGGGTTGCTTTGAGGATTGAAGAATAGGAGAGCAGAAGAAAGACATGAGGATAAAAATCTTTTCCTGCTTACTAAATCCTGGGCTGCCTTCTTTGCATCTAAGTGTAACAACAGCTGTCAGTTATAGGGTCATCGATGGTGGTGTCTGTGGAGAGTCGGGTGGAAAGATATCAGTGTTTCTTCCTTACTCTTACAGGTTTCTATGTAGAAGAGATCAGATGTATTTGGGCAGGATGGTAAAGCACAGTACCTTCATGGCCATGACTACATTTATTTTCTTTCACCAAAATATGCCAAGAATGAAGAAGAATTGGAGGCAAGTATTTCAAAAAATGAAGGTATTATACAATAAGATTGTATTTGAAATTTGTCATGGTTCCTTATTCTCTATGGGAAAGTCAGTGGTACTTTCGGTATTTGTTGGCTCTGAAGAAGGGAACGTCTGATTGTAAGTTTCAGAAAACTGAGCATTGAGTCCCTTATTAAGCAGACCTTCCAAAAACAGCAACATCTAGGCTGAGATCAACAAGTGTGGATTTGAACCTACTGAAACTATAACTAGCAGCTCTGCAATCATGGTTCGAGTTCTCTACCATTAATCGCTTCTCCTCAATCGGGTTTTTCATCCAGGAGCAATATTGTCCTAACTCTCAGGGCCTGCCTCAGATTGCAACCAAATCAAATAAGAGCCAGAAAAGGAAGCAATCCCCAGTAATGCTGGCTTTTCCTCATTTCCCTGAGTTGTGCAGGCACTCTGGCTTCTAGAAACTTCTGTTCCAGTTAAAATATTTGCCATATCTAAAATAAATTTTGAGTTTTAATGAAATGTGCTCTGGCAAAATCCAGTGTAGAAAATTACTTTAGGTGTATTCCAGGTCACTTGAACTTAGCTTGTCTCAGCACCATTTTCACCTGTTTTTCATAATGTGATAACAAAAGAAGACGGAGAGTAGGGCATTGGAAGCAGAGCAGCACAAAATAATTACAGGCTGCTTGGAAATAATTTCATTGTCTTTATTAATTGCTTCTTAGCAGAGAATTCTTCAATTTATTTAGGAAAATCAGTCATTTAAAATACATGTGGGTGCTTGAATACCAGGAAATAATATTTCTTTTTAAGAATGAACATGCTTTTCTGACAAGCTAACAATAAAACTTTGTCAGTATTCCAAATATATATAATAGCATACTTGAAAGTTCTTTCATTGTATCCTGCTAGTTTTTTTAAATGAATTTAATAACTACTTGGCTTAATTTTCAACTATCCATATATTCTTGATTCAAATGATGCCTTTTAAGATAACCTAATCATAAAACAGAGCCTCAAGAACTAATTATTGATTTAGATTTTATGCTTACCCCTTCATATCCACATG
This sequence comes from Callithrix jacchus, assembly GCF_049354715.1. Taxonomy (NCBI): domain Eukaryota; kingdom Metazoa; phylum Chordata; class Mammalia; order Primates; family Cebidae; genus Callithrix; species Callithrix jacchus. The sequence goes on from NC_133517.1 coordinate 47,466,469, forward strand.
TAAAGCTGTCACACATCCTAAGCTCCTATATGATTCCTAATGGTTAATATTTTCCTGACCTAAATAGTGGAGCTGACTCAATTCTTTTTCTCATAAAGTGAGGTTAGCCACAGCTTCAGCAAAATTCTTCCTATTTCATGAGTGAGACAAATCAATATATTTTACATGCTTGCTTGTATCAGAAAGAAAAAAAATCCTTGGCAACTGAAAGCTGAAGCAAAATGTTAATCATTTGTGCTTCTCTTTGAGTAGGATAAACCTCACACTAGGGTATTGGAGAGAGGGCTGGAAGGGACAAAGTGAAAAGAGTCCACAGAATTGACCATTTGGGCTCCATTAATGTTAGCATAGATTTTATTTTAGCTACTGGTAACTGTTCTTGCCTGCCTCTCTGCTATCTGTAAATTGTGCAATTCTGATAAGAGGATTTCAATTTGCCACTGAAGCACATAGATATGGCTTCACTGCTGATGGAGGACAATATCAGCAAATGGCATTTAATGGCTTATTTAAAAGCCATTAGCTGTGTAAATGGAATTAAAGGCTACTTAGGACTAGTTGGAAACTTACAATTTTTTCTTAGTATACACTGAAAATTGGAAATTGCTTAAATGTCACCCTATTTTTAAAGATATGGAAGGCTGTATATGATGAGAGATTGTTAGTACCACAGATTTACCGACATGTGGTATTATCAGTCATCTAATGTTCAAATTAGAGATACGGGGAGAAATGCATACTGTGATGTTAATAAGCATTTATTTAAAATCGTGACTTCATTTGTTTTTATTATGCACTGGGCAATGTCTATGTTTATAAGTTAACTCACTAAATTCTCACAAGAACTCTATATGGTAGGAATTCTTAAATGTCACCATTTTATAGATGTGAAAACTGAAGCACAGGTAGGTGCTGTTATCTGAATGTTTGTGTCTCTCAAAATTTATGTGTTGAAGCCTAAACACTAAGGTGATTTTTGGACCTGGTCACTGGTTTCAGAGACTGTAGTCTTCAATCGACCAGTGGTTGCCAGAAATGCATAATAAAACCACAGGAAGGTCAGTACATTCATGAATTTCCAGTCTTCTTTAAAAGGCAGATAATAGGGGAATGCTTCATTAGGCTGAACAAGTTAGACTTTCCCATCCCTACAAGGTTTGTATTTTGCTTCTCTGTCCTGTTCCTCTGAGGAGAGGAATAAAAGATTTTTAACCTATCTTTTCAAAATAATATAGGATTTTTATAATATAGGGCTTGTGTGTATGTGTGTGTGTGTGTATATATATATGTTTATTGTGTGTATATATATGTTTATCATATGTATATAACATATATGTTAAACATTTATAATGAGAGAGCAGTAACTATGTATACTAATGAACAGATATAGATACAATTAGAGAACACAGGAAGAACCCACATTTATTCAGTACCTGTTCTGTGCCAGGCAATAGTCCGAGACCTTGACATGCATAAGTGTGTTTCACCTGTACCATAACCCCATGAAGTAAGTGCTGTGATCTTCTCTCTTATCTTAAAGCTGGGAAAACTGAGGCTCGGGGTAGTTTCATGGCCTGCCCAGGATCCCATAGTAATGGAACTGGGCTTCAAACACAAGCAGTGTAGCAGGAAGGCCCAATCATCTAACCGCTATCTATACGATAGTTTCAGTTTCCTGTAACATTTCTAATTAATAGTTTATCAGGAAGCACATGAAAAACCTATATGTTAATTGCCTAAATTCACTTTCTCCAACCTCTGTAACTCATGTTTCTTTTTCCAGTTGTGAGCTTTAATATTCACCTTGACCATGTTTATAAATGTCTACTAACATAATAATAAAGCTAATAATATAAGAACAGCTCTACCTTCTCATAGAAATGCCTGTTTTGCAGAGAATTGAAGATACATTTAAAGTAGGATTGGACTGCCTTCGAGGTCTGTTCTAGCAGATCAATATAAAGATCAATAAAAAACAGAATATCTTAGCTGATAACTAGAGTGGTTTCTATGCGTTATTTTATTTTAACCAAGGAGAAGATTATCTCTGCTATTGCATCTGACATTTTAATTTAGCCTCTTTCAGTAACTGTATTTGAAAGCAGGCATTTTTTTCTCCATTAGCTACATTTTACTTAAGCTTCGGTACCAAGCTTTTAATCATTCCTCTGACTTCTACAAGCTCAAGTGATTTCAGCTTGCCTGTCACTGCTCACAGGAATCCTGCACTTTGGGGTCAATACAGCAGGGATTTCATCACATCCTGAAATGCATTGGCCTGTGGGCTCTACTGACAGACAAGATTTATTACTTGGTGAGTGTAATTTTTTTGCCAATGAAAAAGTACAGTCTTCATGATTTCTGAATCAAAAATATTGAGGATGCATCATCCAGCATATGTTCTGACAATTAGATGGAATATATAATATCACTCCTGTCAATAAAATTTATGGCACATTATCAGCTTTTGTGTGAGGGCAGTGTGGGCAGCTGGAAAACACAAAGGGCAATTCTTGATTTCCTTTGTTGATCTCTGCTGGGAGAGGAGACTAACAGGGGAGAAATGACTTTTTCTCTAAAAATTGAACTCCGTGGAGATCCTTCTCTCCCTTCCCTCATATCCTTTCCCCATTTTTCTTCTCCCCACACTTATTGAGCACGTTTTGTGAAGCAGCAGCTTTACTAAGCATTTGTAGAGTATAGATAAATATTGTCTCTGCCTAACAGAAGTTCACAGTCTATTTGGAGAAAAATACATTAAAGGGTGCCATTTAAATATGGTTTTCCATGAGGAAGATGAGAGGGAATGCAAGGTAGAATGGTATTTAAGTAAACCATGTCAAATTGGCTTAAAGATTAATGGAGTTTTCTCATAGAAATCCCAGGGATGGAGCAGCAACTTCAGAAAAGGCTGAATATTAGAATTCTGAACAATTTCATTCAAACTTGGCATCTCTTTCTGTCTTTTAGTTATGCTTTTCTTTCTACTGCCTTTATTCTCAGATAGACTTTCTTTATCTAGAGGTAGCTTTAGGTGTCCACCTTACTATTTTAATACACCTAGCAGAAAGGAGGATTTTTCTGGCTTACAATTCCAGGCTTACAATTCTGCCTTATAAGTCCCAGGCTCTATATTTATTTCCTTAATTGTGAAACATGCTTAGTCCTGTATCATCACTATGGGGTGTGTGTGTGTGTGTGTGTGTGTGTGTGTGTGTGTGTGTAAAGCTCTGATTGCCCCTATTTGGTTCTTATGCTACTCCTGGAACCAGAAAGAGAGATTAATCCCAGTATAACCACATGCACCATGGTTGATAAAGAATGATTATCTAAAGGAAAACCAGATGTTATTGCTGTTGGAAGCTAAAATTGATACTCATTGACAAAAAAGAAAACAGAAAAAAATAGAATAAGAAAGCAGCTTCCACTCTTAAAGTATTTGTAGAAGAAGAGAATGTTACAGGTTGAGAAGATTTGCTAAAAGACAATGGTGGAAGGATATATATAGTAGCAACCCAGCAAAGCCCCAATTAGGTATGTCCAGGGGATGAATAGAGCCTAATACATAATGTGACCTTGAATTCCATATGGTTGAAATGTTCCTTGTGTATAATGAACCATCAGCACCTTTTTACATTTATTTTTTTTTATTGTAACAATCTGGAGTGATCTGAAAAATATGATAAAGAACTGAATGCTTTTTTCAGTTTGGCCAGTTGATATTTCCATGCTTCTCATCTTGAAGGGGAATTTCAAACCAAAAGCAACCCAGAGAATACCCAGAGAATAGTGTCTTTTCCTTCACTGTTTGTATTCTAAAATAAGAAAGGCAAGGGCAAATGTGGTATAATAGAAAAAACAAAACAAAGCAGAACAAGAGTTTAAATTGAAAACTTAATTGTAGTACTGGTTATACTACTGATTAGGTAAGTGTATGATGTTGGGGATTCATTTAATCTCTCTGGGACTCAGTTTTTGTATCTTTAAAATGGAAATTTACATATACATCTCTCTATATATATCTTCAGAATTTTTTGAAGATTATATATAATTGTAAAAATATTTTGCAAACATGATATAGTACCTATTAGTTTGTAGATTATTGATTTTTTCTATTAACTGTGAATATAATATATATTTTTGGCTGTTCATGATTTCCTATAAAAGTGAAGTTCAACATAATGGCATAGCTCAAGTAAAATATTATCAAATATATTTTTCATTCATATGTGTTCATAATAGTTCTAGCCTCCAACTTATATAAAATATTTAGGACTTAGTTTTAAAACAGTAATATGAGAAGATTCAACATGACCAAAATCTGATGTTCAAAACAGATAGTAAGAGCAAACTACAAGAGATACAGCAAATGAAGTAATCTAACGTAGAGTCTAAAAACAGTAACAGTGATTAATGTATTCAAGGGATTAATGACAAGATGGCGAATTGTAGCAAAAAATAGATTTTATAAACAAAATAAACAATGTCAATTCTATAATTAACAAACAAAGTAACTGAAATCAGCCACTCACTGGGTGAATTTATTAGGAGATAAGCACAGAGACAGAATTAGTAACTGATAGAAATTACAGAAAATCTCTTTTTATTCATATATTTATTCACTTTTGAGACAAGGTCTTGCTCTGTTGCTCTGTCTGGAGTGCAGTGGTGTGATCACAGTCCATTGCAGCCTTGACCTCCTGACTTCAAGTGATTCTTTACCTCAGCCTCCTGAGTAGATGGGACTACAGGTGTGCATCTGTAGGGTACATGGCTAATTTTTGTAAACAGAAAAGATCTTGAGACATGTAAAATATGTAAAAAGATCTAGCATGTATACAATTAGGGAGGGAGGGAATCATAATAAAACAATATTTGAAGAAACAACACCTGAGACTTTTTAAAAAGCTGCTGAAAGACATCAAACTAAGATTTAAGAAAATCTAGGCCGGGTGCAGTGGCTCACACCTGTAATCCCAGTACTTTGGGAGGCCGAAGTGAGCAGATCATGAGGTCAAGAGATCGATTCCGCCTCTACTAAAAATACAAAAATTAGCTGGGTGTGGTGGTGCGTACCTGTAGTGCCAGCTACATGGGAGGCTGAGGCAGGAGAATTTCTTGAACCCAGGAGACGGAGGTTGCAGTGAGCAGAGATGACCCCACTGCACTCCAGCCTGGTGACAGAACAAGACTCCATCTCAAGGAAAAAAGAGAAAAAAAGAAATAAAATCTATAAAGATAAACATAGAGGAAAACATACCTAAAATCATTATTGTATACTTCTGGAAATAGGTTTGCTAGATTTATGAAGCAAAAAATACTGAATCCTCAATTAAATTAGATTTTAGATAAGTAACAAGTAATTTTAGCATATAAGTATCTTCCATGCAATGTCTGTTATATACTTACACCAAAAAATCGTTGTCTATCTGAAATTGTAATTTAATTGCATATCCTCCTGTATTTTATTTGACAACTCAATATGCAAACCAAATGAAATGAAGTAAACATTATAAAAGCAACCAAGGAGAATGACATGATCCCTTCTAAAGTGCAATAATTAACCAGTAGATGACTATTCAATAGAAACTATGTAGTCAAAAACAATGCAATGCTATTTTCAAAGTTTTCACAGAAACTGCTGCATTCAACCAAAATATTCATCAAAACAAAGAGAAAATAAGACCATTTTCAGACCAAAAAATAATAATAAAAAAACCATGAACTGGCAGAATTAACCTAAATTAAATAACAAGGGATGTTTTAAGAAAACATCTGCAATTAGTAGATGAAAGCATGAGGTTGATGAAAAAATGAACCAGCATAGAAAGATTATGCTCTGAATATTTTAAATTAATTGGAATAGTGTATGACCATAGGGAGTGGGCTTGGGAATTTACTGTTGGGAAGAGCAATGAGAAAAATTTCCAGTGATGGTAATGGTTTATGTCTTTGAAAAAGTTTGGGTTATGCAATGAATGCAATGGTCAAAACTCAATTAATGATACACTTAAGATTTATGCATTGAGTGCATGTAAAAAATATATATCCCAAAATTTAACTCTAGTAATTTATATTTATGCTGAAGTATTTAGGAATGAGAGATACTGATATCTGAATTACTTTCAAATACACAAAAAATAGGTGGATGAAAGAATTGACAGATGGATTAATATATGGGTATATTTGTAATAAAGCAAAAAATATTAATGATAGAATCACCATGGTGGCTATATGAAGTCCACTTTTCAATTTTCCTGTATTTTAAAAATTTTCATAATAGAATGGTGGAAAATATAGGTGAATACATGACATATCTCATATATCAGGAGGGATGTACTAGGCTGTTCTTGCATTACTAAAAAAGAAATAACTGAGACTGAGTAATTTATAAAGAAAAGAGGTTTATTTGGCTTGCAGTTCTCCTGGCTATACAAAAATGGTGCTGGCATCTGCATGGCTTCTGTGAGGCCTCAGGGAGTTTTTACTCATGGTAGAAAGAAAAGGAAAAGCAGGTACACCACGTGGCAAGAGCAGGAGCAAGAGAGAGGGTAGGGAGAAGTGCCACACACTTTTAAAAACCAGGTCTCATGAGAACTCAGTATAATAAGGACAGCACCAAGTCATGAGGGAATCTGCTATCATAACCTAAACATCTCCCACCAGGCTACAACTTCAACACTGCGGATTACATCTCAAGGTGAGATTTGGAGAGGGCATCCAGAGTATATTAAGGAAGTGTGGTTATAAGGATTTAGAATTATCCAGGGAATTTTTAAAGTACTAATTTCAATTAGACTTTAATAATTTAAGAATGCATGTCATAATCTTGATGTTAATTATTAAAAGAAGACTGTTAGAAAATGTATAACTATCAAACTAGGAAATTAAAAGATTGGTTCAAAATAATACATTGAAATAAGATAAGAATAAGAATACTTAATTCAAAAAAGACATGAATGAAAAGTAAACACAAGAAAAGTGAGACAATAGAAAAACAGTACATTTAAATCCATATGTTATAACAATTTCATTAAATATAAATAAATTTAATACTGTAGGCTGATGACATCTAGGAAATAGTTTTTAAAAACAGATTTAAGATGTCATTGATAACATTATGTATATACATATGTATTTTTAGACTAAGAAGACCCTGTATAATTAAAATACAGAAATCATTAGACTGGAAAAATAATTATATGCTGATTATTTTGACCATAAAAATAGCAAAAAGTTTGAAATTTAAAGTATGAAAAAGATACACCTTCTAAACACTAAGCAAAAGACAGTTGGTGTAACTATTCTAATACTTGTCAAAGCAGTGTTGAAGTAAAGAGGGATAACTGCAGATAAAGAAGAATGTTTATTATACTACAAGGAACAACCATCAGAAAGAAATAAAAGTTCTTAATCTCTATACACCAATTATATCAACTCAAAGAGTATGATGCAAAAATTCACAGAAATAAAAGGAGAAATATTTTAGTCCATAATCATAGTAAAAAATTAAATGTAGTTCTTTCAGTAACTGACAGAATACACTGATAGCATTAGTAAAGTTATGGAAGATCCGAATAATATGAATAACAATAAATTATATACAAATCTATGATGATAATCTTTTTGTATTGCACACATATTTTACTAAAATTGATCATTAATTTTATATTTAGCTGTTAAGCAGAAGTCAACAAATGTCAAAGGAATTTTATGCTAACAAACGACAAAAAGATAATTAGAAAATCTTTATTTAATAGACAATAAGCAATGCATGTTTCCATAAATTATCTAATTCAGAATTATAATAAAAATTAATAATTTAATAAATGTAATTATTTAATAATTAAAATCTGATTAATTAAAAATTAATAAAATAACAATCAAATATGAGTAAATTAATAATTTCCATTATGCATGAGCTATCTCATATATATGCCAATCTATATGAGGTATCTATATCTCACAAAGATATCACTTGAGAAGGAATACAGACATTTTCAGTTAACTACTTAAAATCTGAATTTAAACATGCATTATTTAAGAAGTCAAGGAGAGAACAATGAAAAAAATCATGGTAATATCAATTTCCAATGAAAAAGTTCTCAAGTTTTTTTATATTACTATTTCTGTTCATTATTTAAGTTATGGAAAATAATGTAGCAAAAATCCATTCCTTAGTTGTCATGTAATAATCAATAGCTATAAAACTATTTTTTAAAGCTTCAAAACCTTGTCAAATTCATAATGAAAGAATGAAGTCAATCAATCTTAATGTCAAAAAATTCGGAGGCACTATAGAATTGTTTAGAAATTACTGATTATTTTTAAAAAGGCAGGCAGTATAGCAGCTAAACCAAAGACATATAGTTGAAAGTATTAATTTAGCATGATGCTTTTAATAATATTAATGTTTCAAGTGACATATTGTACACCCAAAATTTTAATTATATAATAGTTTTGAAAGTATCAAAGGTATTAGAAAAGTATGTGCAGAATAAAATGAAGCAGTAATAAAGAAAAATGTATTTTAATGCTAGTAGAATTGCAGTTTCTTACCATTGCTTTCAACTTTTTCCTTTTAGAAAATTTTAAGAGGGAGGAAAATAACCATTTTTGACTGAAATGTCATGATCAGCCAACCTATGATCCAAAACGAAAATTTAAAATCCGTTATTTTTCTACATTTGATACAGAAATCTCGCCTTCAAAATTTAGAATGCTAAATGTATGTTTTAGCCTTTTAGTATTCTAGATGTTTATCACAATTCTTTCAATTATATTTGCTATGTACTACTGCGATCCTAATTCACACTGACAAATAACTCAGTAAAGAGTGGTGGATTGATAAGACTTTGTTACATGAACACATGAAACCTTAATTTTTTTTCTAATGTCAAGCTTGATTCCTTTGAAATATGACATTTTACTTTTAGGAAAAAAAATTGCTACACACATTTTGAAATATTCTTATAGCTCTAAGGTGATATTTATTTTTGCTAACATTATTATTTTTTTTGGGGGGGATGGAGTTTCGCTCTTGTTACCCAGGCTGGATTGCAACGGTGCAATCTTGGCTCACTGCAACCTCCGCCTCCTGGGTTCAGGCAATTCTCCTGCCTCAGCCTCCCGAGTAGCTGGGATTACAGGCACGTGCCACCATGCCCAGCTAATTTTTTGTATTTTTAGTAGAGACGGGGTTTCACCATGCTGACCAGGATGGTCTCGATCTATTGACCTCGTGATCCACCCGTCTCGGCCTCCCAAAGTGCTGGGATTACAGGCTTGAGCCACCGCGCCCGGCCACTAACTTATTTTTATGTAAGTTAACAATTGTTTTAACTGCTACCTTGGGTGGGGTCTGGTGAAGCCAGCAGCCTATCAAGGGAGAGAAACTGGGTAGAGTTTTATAGTTTTATTATGCTCACTGTGCATGGGAAGGAACATGGCACACCATGCAGGGCTACTCAGAGAAGTACCCATATCAGTTATGAGGCAGAGGGAGAGAGGGGAACTATGGAATTTAGTGTGGTTTCCATGAAAAGCAAAGGCAAACTGACTTAGAATTGGCTCATTTGGGTAAGTTCAGTGAGCTCTGGCACATAGGGGCTGTCCTAGGTAGTTTGATACCTGGCCCTGGGATAAATAATGTGGGTGCTTAGGAGGATGTGAGCCCAATTGTAGAGGTGGTTCGTAGGTGGGGACTTATCTGACTGCTAAAGAAATAAAATTAATTGTCTTTAGCCAGAGACTCAAAAGTGGGTCAAAACTGCATTTTAAAAACCTTATTATAACAGCAGAGAATATAGCTTCTCCAAATGCTAATTCATTAAAAACCACTTCCACAATGCCAAAAGGAAGCCTGTTAAATTCAGTGACCATGTCTATCAGAAGCAAGATATTGAAGAATGTAAATATTTAAACTATTTCCATTAAACAAGATGTGTAACTATTTCACAACAAATTACTTTCTAGTGACTTTGATTTCCTAATCATTCTGATAAAAATGTTGAATTATTTATATTATGTTTAACTATTTGGTTTGCATAATTTAAAAATAATACAATTTTGTATGTATTTATAGATAATATAATTTTTACAGCAGCTCAAATGGACTTGAACTGAATTATTTCCATTATATTTAATAATTTTGTTTGCATAATTTACAGATAATAAATTTGTATATATTTGTAGGTAATATAATTCCTTTATAGCAGCTCAAATGGACTAAGACAATTTATATTTGTCTGGGCAATTTCTAATGAAAAGAGGTTTATTTGACTCAGTTCTGCAGACTGTACAAGAAGCATGGTAGCAGCATCAGCTTCTGGAGAGGGCTTTAGAAGCTTCCATTCACAGTGAAAGGCCAAGGAAGAGCTGGCATGTCACATGGCAAGAGATGGAGCAAGAGAGAGGAGAGGCAGGTGCCAGTCTCTTTTTAAAAATCAGTTCTAGTGAGAAGTATTGGAGCAATAACTCACTACATCCAGGAAAGCACCAATTCATTCATGAAGGATCTGCTCCCATGACCCAAACACCTCCCATTAAACTCTGCCTCCAATATCGAGAATCAAATTTCAACATGAAGTTTGAAGGGAGCAAAAAGCCAAACTATATCTTTCCACCCCTGGTCCCGCAAAACACATCCCCTTCTCACAATGCAAAATATAATCATCCCTTCCTAATAGTCTCCAAGAGTCCTAACTTGTTCTAGTATCAATTCAAAGTCAAAAGTCCAAAGCTTCATTTGAGACTCAAGGCAAATTCTTTACAGCAGAGAGCCTGTAAAATTAAAAAAAAAAAAAAAATCTAAATGAGTTATTTACTTCCAAAATAAGGGTGGTACAGGTATTGAGTAAATATTCTCATTCCAAAAATGTGAAATCAACCAAAAGAAAGGAGCAACAGGCCCTCCTTAAGTCCAAAACTCAGCAGAGGAGATAATAGATTTTAAAACTCCTAAATAATTCCCCTTTACTCCATGTTCTTCATCCTGGAGACACTGAGGCCAATGGTGGGTCCCCAAGGCCTGAAGTTGCAAGCTGCTGATTACCCTGCCATTCTCCCATCAAGAGGGTGATGCTCCTATTCCCACAGCTCTACTAGACAGTGCCCCAGTGGGGCCTCTCCACAGGGACTCCAACCCCACATTTCCTTTTGACATTGCCCTAGTAGAGTCTCTTTGAAGGGGCTCTGCAGCAGGCTTCTGCCTGAGCACCTTGGCTTTCAAATACATTATCTGAAATGTAGGCGGAAGTTGCCAATCCTCCATTACTCTTGCATTCTCCATACCTGCATACTTAACATCATGTGGGAGTTAACAGGGCTTATAGCTTTCACCCTTTAGAGAAGCTGTCCAAACAATACTGGGGACCCTTTGAGACACAGCCGGAGCTGGAGGGATTGGGATTTTGGGAATAGCATCCCAAGGCAGTTTAGGGCAGTAGGCATGGTCCCCAAAACCATTCTGTTCTCCTAAGTTTCTTGACCTATGATGGGAGGGATGGTCTTGAAGATTTCAGAAATGACTTCAGGGCCTTTTCCCCATTGTCTCCACTATTAGTGCCTGGTTCTCTTATATTCATGCTAATTTCTGTAGCAAAGAATTTCTAAGCTGCAGCTTTGAAATGCTGTTTCCTTCCCTACCACATGGACAGGCTATAAATTTTCCAAATTTTTATACTCTGCTTCCCTTTAAAGCATAAGTTCCAACTTTTGGTCATTCCTTTTCTCCTATATCTAGTCTGAAGCTGTTAGAAGCAGCCACATCACTTCTTAAATAGTTTGTTACCTAGAAATTTCTTCTGCTGGATACCATTACATCACCACTCTTAAGTTCTGCCTTCTAAAAGTCCTAGGGCATGAGGACAATGCAGCCAAGTTCTTTGCTATGGCATAATAAAAGTGACCTTTGCTCCAGTTCCCAATGACTATCTCATTTCCATATAAAACCTCAACAGCCTGGCCTTTGATCTATATATTTGATATAGTTTGGCTATGTTCCCACCCAAACCTCATCTTGAATTCCCATGTTATGGGAGGGAACTGGTGAGAGGTAATTGAATCATGCAGGCAGGTCCTTTCCATGCTGTTCTTCTGATAGTGAATCGGTCTCACAAGATCTGATGGTTTTAAATACAGGAGTTTCCCTACACAAGCTCCCTCTCTCTTTGCCTGCCACCATCCACATAAGATGTGACTTGGTCCTCCTTGCCTTTTGCCATGATTGTGAGGCCTCCCCAGCTGTGTGGAACTATAAATCCAATAAACCTCTTTCTTTTGTAAATTGCTCAAACAAGAGTATGTCTTTTTCAGTCGTGTGAAAATAGACTAATAAAATATTTTTATCAGCATTTTGGTCACAATCTAACCAGTCTCTAATAACTTCTATACTTTCCCTGATTATCTGGCTTCTTGTGAGCCCTCCAAACTCTTCCAATCTCTGCCCATTACCCAGTTCCAAAGACACTTTTACATTCAGCTATCTTTAGAGGAATGCCCTACTCCACCATGCCAATTTTCTGTCCTAATCTGTCAGGGTTGCTATAATTGAATACCTGAGGCTGGGTAACTTATAAAGAAAAGAGGTTTATTTGGATAATGGTCTGCAGACTATAAAAGAAGCATGGTGTCAGCATCTACTGGGAAGGACTTCAGGAAGCTTCCACCAATGGCAGAAGGCTAAGAGGAGCTGGCGTGTGACATGGCAAGAATGGGAGCAAGAGAGAGAGAGGCAAGGGAGATTCTAGGCTCTATTTAAAATCAATTGTTGTGGGAACTAATAGAGAAAGAACTCACTTATTACTGCAAGAATAGCACCAATCTGTTCATGTAAAATCTGCTACCATGTTCCCCAAACCTCCTATTACACCCCACCTCAAATCCTGGTTAAATCTCACCATGAGACTTGGAGGGGACAGATATCTAAGCTTCAGTATAATTGTTATTGTTGAAAAATGTGTAAGTTATTACATCAAAGCATTTTTACTTGGGGAAGGGTTGTACCATTTCCTATTTTGTACAAATAAATAACAAGTTAAGAAAGATGCCTATTTAACATCACTGCACAAAATATCTGCCTAGGTCAATTTTTAAAATTTTTGCCTAATAGGCAGAAGTTTCCTCTCCCCCATTTGGAAGCTGCACTCCAAAACAGAAATTCACCAGAGCACAGGATTCAGAAGGGGAAGGAGTGAATGAAGAAAGCTGATTAGTCCCACCAGAGTGTACACAATGGGACCTTTGCTGCAGATTTCCTCAGTGAGAGGCAGACAATGATGTCCCATGGCAGCCACAGGGGATAGGCAAGAGCAGAATTAGAACAGCTTATGTTTATTTATTCTCTCCTAGCTACACTTGCTGTCCCCTTCCTGTCCAAGATTGCAGCATGTCCTCCACATCACCCATAGCCTACCCACTCCAATACAGCTCTCCAATTCCCTACAAGTATCTCACAAATTTTATTGTTGTAAGTTAGTTTAAAAAATGTTATTTTCTGGCCAATATAGAAAATATTGGCAGGATTCCTTCACTAAGATTCGAAGGTGCTTCAGGCCATTGCATTTGAAACTTTAAAGCAGAAACATGAAGTCTGCCCTGGAATCATTAATAATCTGGAGATTTGTGTGTGGTACAGGAAATGTAGCTGTAGGAAATTGTATTTCTAATTTTATAGTTTCTCTGCTTACATTAAAATTTTTGAAAGAGACTATTTTAGTATCCTTGTGCCACCTCCAAATCTTTATTGCTTAGAGGCTCTTCATTGTAGTGTAAAATGTCAAAGTTTATGCAGAGCTGGATGGTAGAAAGGACTGTATATAATCACTCCAATTTAACTGTTATAACAGCAAATATAGAAAGGGGAATCTATATAAGGTAGTCAGGTCATATCTATGAAAAATTTGGTACAAAGGACCAGAATGTGTAATGTAGTGGTGATGTAGAGACATTGATTAGACTCTTTAATACAGTACAAGTGATTTATGAATCATCTGCCACTCACCAACAATTAGAAATCCTTCAGTTGTAAATGCAATTAAATAGGTAAACACATTTTCATCATTTGTATAGAGATACACATAAATACACCCATATGCTTTTTGAAGTCATTTTCTTTAAAGACATAAAGTATGCCTCTACCATCTGCTTTATATTGATTTTTACTTATATATGGTATAGAGCACAAAGGCAATATTTTCAGGGGGGCTGAAAGCCTTTCCAGTATCTAGGATTCTGAAATAATTCAGTAAAACTAGAAGAGAGTCTTCTTTAAAGTCCAATTCAAATTTTATTTACAGAGGGGGATAGATGCTACTCTTTGTTTCATTATCAGCCGCTAAGTGAGCATTAGAATGCTTAATTAAGATAATATTAATGTGATATTAGACTTTAGAGACTCATAGATTTTTCAGATTAAGAATTGAATTCCATTCTATCAGGTTTGTGATTTTACTCTGATTTGGTAATTAGGAAAAAACAAAATGTCACGTTAGTTGTCTTATTTCTTACAATTGTACTACAGTCTTGATTTTGACTTAGGACAGGAATGCGTTTTATATTTCTATTTGAATACTGGCTTACCAGGTTTTATATTTCTGTGAGATTCTAGCCAAAAAGGATAAATGTTAGAAATATGAATTTCTGCTTCCTAAATCAGGTAATCTTTACAATTACACTAAACACAAATGAGCTGTCAACTATCATAGTTCCAGCCAAAGCCCGTGTTTACTGAATAATAATAATCAGATTTGAAAAGAGCTTTTGAGATGCTTTTCTTGCTTTCTCCATGTGTCAGTCAAAGTTGTCTTTGTTTGCATGTCAAGAAAAGTGGCAAATAAGAACAATATAATAAAAACTCCAAAAGGAGACAGCCAGAGTTTCAGGAGCAGTAGCACACTTCCCTGCCCCAGGCACCTGCTGTCTTTCCATTCCTCCATGCTTAGTCTCTGGCTTTCATCTTCCTGCTTACAAAGATGGTGAGCTATCCAGGCCCACAGAAAGATAAAGGCAGAAAGATGGAAGGGACAGGCCTGTAAATGGCTTTCTGGAAGTCTAGCCCAGCCACTGCTGTTTACCTTGCTTCATAGCGAACTGGATCACATAGACATTGCTGAATTCAAGGGAGTCTGGGGAGGTGGATTCTTTAAATGAACATGATCTTCTTTTTTTAAATGAGTACATTGTGACTCCAAGGAAAATCAAAGTTTTTATAGGAAAGAGGAAATAAGGAATTTTGAGAAGGTAGCTAAGGGTGTGTGTCACACTGCAGTTAGATACTGGTGATAGAATTCATTGGGCAATATCTTAGGGAAGAGCTGATGAGTCTGAGTTGCCTGAAATGACATCAACAATAACTGGTGATTGATATGTACATCTGTGGCAGGTAGACCAACTGAGAAAACAGAAGCTGTAGCCGTGACAAAGATAAGTAAATGTTTAGACAATTCATCTGGTGTCCTTGAAAAGGCAGAATGAGGATAGGACAAATTTCTCACTAGAGACAAAATGTAATCCAGGATTCCCGGGTTTTTGGGTAAGCTCTGTGAAAAAGTACTCACTTGTAATTGTTCTACCTTGAGTTCCTATTGTTGCAAAAAGTTCCAGGAAGAAGCGTAGCCTCAGGAGAAGAAAAGATGGATCCAGAGATGCCTTAGTTGGAGATAAACTTTAGTGAACTCTCCTCATAGTAAAAATCCCCACCCAGGGAGGAGCTTATTTGCTACTTACTATACATGCAAGATATGTAGAAGCATGATTGGTGACTGCAACTGTGCCACCTTTACTCTGTCTCTACATGCAGTGATGCAGCTCACCAGTCCAATAAAAGCCATGTTTTCACCCTTGTTAGGGAACACTCTATTTTGGGGAAGTGTCCTCATTGTCCCCCTTGTTTGCTGCAAGTAATAAAATCCTCTTATTATGTCCTCCCTGGTTGTGGTCCTGGGACTATCACCTGCCAAATGATCGAACCCACCCATGTTGTGTGGATAAAAAAGCAATTTGATTGAAAAGCAAGTTAGAAAAATTCAGAGTTCAAGGTCAAAACAGAGAGAAAAGGATGCTCTCCAAGGTTTGAAAACTGAATTGGACAAGTATCTGTATGGTAATTGATATTCCATCAAGAGGAATAACAGAAGGGAAACATATCTATTCTGAATATGTCTATAGAACTAACCATTAGCTACCCCTAATAGCTGTCACTTATGTTTGTTTGGCTTTGTCTGTTTGCTGCCACTCTTTTTAATATTTCAGTTTTGTGGGTACATAGTAGGTATATATATTTGTGGGGCATATAAGATATTTTGATACAAGGATATACTGTGTAATAATCATATCAGGGTAAATGGGGCATTCATCACCTCAAGCATTTATCCTTTGTGTTACCAACAATCTAATTATATTCTTTTAGAAATTTTCAAATATACAATTAAATTATTATTGACTGTAGTTATCCGGTTTGATTGCTTTGTCCCTGCCCCTTAAGTTTCATTTTCTAACATATGTTTTAAATCTGCTTCACTTTATCACTGTGTTCTAAACTTTTGCATCCCCTTCCTGCCATGGATTTTGGCCCTGTCTACCCAGAGTTCCCCAAAGGGTACCTCTTCTTTACTATGAGTAATGTAGCAAAGGTTCACCTAGGTCAAGAGTAGTCATTAAAATTTCTTCTTGGCAGGTGAGCAAAGCAACTTTAAAATAATTAAAAGCACTTCACCAAAGAATGTACACAGACAGCAAGTAAGCATATAAAAAGGTGCTTCACACAATATGACAAGAGGGAAATGCAAATTAAACCAACAGTGAGAAACTGCCATATATCTATTACAATGGCAAAAATCCAAAACACTGACAACACCAAATGCTGGCAAGGACATTGAGTGAAAGGAACTCTCATTCGCTGCAGGTGGGAGTGCTGCATAATGATACGATCACTTTGAAAGGAAATTTGGAAGATTTTTACAAACTAAACATACTCTTACGGTATGATCTTACAATTGCACTCCTTGGTATTTACTCAAAGGAGTTGGAAACCTATGTCTGCAGAAAAAGCTGCACACAGATGTGTATAGCAGTTTTATTCATAATTGCCTAAACCGGAAAGCAATCAAAATGACCTTCAGTAGGTTAATGAATATATAAACTGTGATACCACCAGACATTGGAATATTATTCAGTGATAAAAAGAAATGAGCTATAAAGACATGAAAAGACACAGCGGAACAGTAAATGTGTATTGCTGGGTTAAAGAAGCCAACTTGAAAGGCTACCTATTGTATGATTCCAGCCATGTGATGTTCTGGAAAAGGCAAAACTATGGGGACAGTAAAAAGATCAGTAGTTTCTAGGGTTTCGGGGAAGAGAGGGATGATTAGGTGAAGCACAGAGGATTTTTAGGGCACTGTAACTATGCTGTACGATACTACAATGGTGGATACATGTATTACACATTTGTCGAAACCTATAGAATGTACAACACCGAGAGTGAAAAAGCTAATGTAAACTATGGACCTCTAATAATGTGTCCGTGTAGGTTCATCACTTGTAGCAGATGTACTCCTGGCTCAGATGTTGACAATGGGGTGGCTATGCATGTGTAGAGCCAATAGATACGTATAAAACCTTTATATCTTCCTCTTAATATTTGTGTGAACCCCAAAACGGCTCTAAAATTGCAACCAGAATGGTTTATTTCTGTATGTTTCTACCTTTATTCTATATCACAGGGCAACTCAGTTGTCCCAATCCAATTCATTAAATAGTGCCTGTTTCACACACTGCTTTGACATACAACCTTTATCATATATAGGCATATGTTCAAGATACTGCAAGTCTGGTTCCACCCTGCAATAAAGCAAACATCACAGTAGAGTGAATCACATGAAGTCTTGGTTTCCTGGTACATGTAGAAGTTATGCTTACACTATAATGTAGTCTATTGAGTGTGCAGTGGCATTATGTCTAAAGCAATGCACATGCATTATTTTATTTTTTTAAATTAATATTCTAGTTTTCGTTTTAATTTTACTTTAAGTTCTGGGATACATGTGCAGAATGTGCAGGTCTGTTACATAGGTGTACATGTGGGGCCATGGTGGTTTGCTGCACCTATCAACTTGTTGTCTAGAATAATATTTTTTAAAGTTTGTATAGCAGAATGAATCAAATGTACATTGTAGGAATTTGGAAAATAACTATACCCAGTTCTTATTCAAAGTTCTCCAGATGTTCCCAAAATACCATTTCTTTTAAAGCAAACAATGTAATCTGTTTGTTATGCCACTTGAGGTTTTATAATCTAGTATAATGTTTTCCTTAGACACTGATTTGTTGACTAGATCTAGTTAGATATCCTGCAAAAGTCCCTAACTTCCAAATTTGCCTTTTTCAGGGTTGTTCAACAGATTTTTTTGTGATGATAGAAAAATTTCATATCTCTGCTAAACAATAAGCTTTAATATAGAGAACATATTATTCAGGGTTCCCCAGAAAGGCAGAACTAACAGGACACATATATAGATATATGAGAGTAGATTTATTGGTGGAATTTGTTTAGGGCTTAAGGAGGCTGAGATGTCCCATGACAAGCCATCTTCAAGCTGGGTACCCTGGGATGCCAGTCCAAGTCCAAAGGCCTCAAAACCAGGGAAGTCGATGATGTGACTCTTAGTTTGAGACCAAAGGCCTGAAAACTCTGGGGAGCACTAGTATTAAATCCTGGAGTTCAAAGGCCAGGGAGCCTGGAGTTTTGATCCCCAAGAACAGAAGAGGACAGGTGTATTCCAAGTCTAGGAGACAGAGAGACAAATTTTGCCTTTCCTACTTTTGTGCTTTCTGGGCCCATAGCCAATTGGAAAGTGCCCATCTACTTTGAGGATGGATATTCCCCACCTAGTCTGGCCAGATATACAGACTAACCTCCTCTGGAAACACCCTCACAGACACATCCAAATATAATTCTTCACCAGGTTTCTAGGTTTTCTCTAATCCAGTTGACACTAAAATTATCCATCAAAGGTAGCCACTTTTCACATGTAACTACTGAGTACTTGAAACCTGACTGGTGTGATTGAGCAATTCAATTTTAATCAATTCAGATTTAAATTTAATTTTGAATTAAAATAGCCACCATAAATGCCCAGTGGCTATTTTACCAAATATCACAGGTTCAGTTGCTTCTTCCTTCTCAGGTTTGGCTTATTCTTCTATTCCTGTATTTCCTGTTAACCGGAAAATGTAGACAGGCCTAAAGACCTGATGGATTCATACTAGGCAAATTTGGCTGGAACACTTCCTGGGGACCTTGTATACTGCATATTGTGTTATATCAGGAGACACTTTACTATTTGCTAGGCCTGCCATTAGTGATACTAAGATTAACCAGGATGGGATGATAGCAAAATGACTCATTCAATGCCCAGTCATAATTTTCCCCTTGAGTCTAGCAAGGAATCCATAGGGTGGCTGGAGTAGAAGTAAACACATGTCTAGTTCATTCTCAACCATACCCTCCAAATATTTTTTTTAACACCAATTGATAATTCTTGTATATGTCTAATTTTTGTAAAGTTTGCAAAGTTATGATCTTTTAGCTCTACCATTGCTTCTGCATTATTATACTGGCTTTTCTTTTTGTAAGGAAGAGCTTTCCTTGTTAAGTGGGGCTGTTAGGTTACTACATTTGCTCATATATGAGCAAAGGTAAATACTTTCTTTTCCTTCAGTTGCCAGTTTTTAACATAGGATGTTTTATAATAACCACCTCAAATGGTAAAATATGGAATTTTTCTGGCTTTTTCTATTATGCGTACCATGAAGAAATTATGTTTTTTATTAATTCAGAGTTTTTGGCTGGGTGCAGTAGCTCACACCTGTAATCCCAGCACTTTGGGAGGCTGAGATGGGTGGATCACTTCAGGTCAGGAGTTCGAGACCAGCCTAACATGGTGAAACCCCATCTCTACTAAAAATACAAAAATTAGAAGGGCTTGGTGATGCACACCTGTAGTCCCAGCAACTTGGGAGGCTGAGATGGGAGAGTCACTTACATCTGGCAGGTAGAGTTTGCAGTGACCTGAGATCACGCCACTGCACTTTAGCCTGGGTAACAGTGAAACTGTCTCAAAATAAATAAAAAAGAATTTAAACCCACTACAATCACTTTTTAAAAGTTCAATTGTTGAATTGGACCCATGAATTTACTTTCATTCTGGCTTTTGATGTTATCTTTTAAAATGAGACTCAAGTTTTGTTGTGGAGTTTTCTTTGGGGGGTACATCATGAGTTTATAGAGACTGTGCCTTGAGAGCAGATGATAGCCAATATCATGCTCCTCCCTAAGATCTCTTTCATGAGGATCCAGTAATATCCCCACCTTTCAAACATATTTCTCTTTTTGTGCATCTGGGCAAGGCAGAGTGTTTAGTGGAAAGTCAGCCTGCCCTGAGACTGGACAATTCTTACATGCTTTAAACAGTGCGAATATAGGCAGTGGGCACCTACACTTAATTTTTAAGGCCATAGCTTTCCTAACACAGCAAGTGCTGACATTTCTTAAAGCAAAGAACCCCAGATGGCCCATACTGAGTACTTTCCCATATCCACTGCTGGATACAGTGCAAGATACAGACTTGAAGGCTGGAAGAGACAAGGGAAACACACAATAAGTCTTGATGTGTAAGATAAGGAGCTGTAATTTGTAAGACACTTAATTTTAACTCTCAAGTTAGGGAGAGACCCCAAAATGGAATGGTCTGATTTCATGGTGGGTGGAACAACATGGAAGTATAGGGTGCATATCCTTATTCTCCAGTTTGTACATATGTCTCCAAAAAGACTGAAGTTTGTCATCTTGTAGTTTACACTGAGCTTTTTTGAACTTCAGAACATGTTTAGCTTGTTGGGAATAGATTTCCTCTACCAGTCTGGCAGTATTGGGAGGTGAAGACTGAGGCTGAGAACTGTCCTGGGAGTTTATGTGATGTGGGTAGATGTGTCATAATTGGGTTTTGCAATGGGTGACTTGTACGCTTTGATTTTTCAGTGCACGCAATGTGGTTCTAGTGGTTAATTTTAGGTGTCAGCCTTACTGGGTTAAGGGATACTTCGATAGCTGGTAAAGCATTATTACTATAGATAACTGTTAGGGTGTTTTTGTAAGAGATGGGCATTTGAATCAGCAACTGAGTAAGGAAGATCCACCCTTCCTCAGTGTGGGCCAACACCATCCCATTGGCCAAGGACCCAGAGAACAAGAAGGTAGGCAAGACAGCTCCTTATCTATCATCACCAAGCCCTTCTAATGTTTGCAATCCTTTGCTCTCTCTAGATCTCTCTCTCCTGGAGCTGGGGCATACTTTTTCCCTACTCTTAGACATCAGAACTCCAGTTTCTCTGGCCTTTGGACCTCTGGACTTGCACCAACAACCACTGGGTTCTCAGACCTTTGACCTGGACCGAGTTTCACCCTAGTTCTGAGGCTTTTGGTCTTGGACTGAGCCATGCTACAAATTATTTGCTTGCTCAATTTGCAGACAGCCTATTGTGAGACTTCTCAGCCTCCATAATATGAGCCTGTTCCCCTGATACATCCTTTCTCAGATATCTATATCTTTCTCTCTATCTCCCTACCCTATTGGTTCTGTCTCTGTGGAGAATTGTGACTAATATGGAAATAATAGTGGTTTCTCATACTTCTAAATTACTTCATAGCTGATAAAGCACATATCTATATAATACATAGCTTGCTTTTCACACATAAATAATTTAGCAACTTGGATTTTACTGTATCCTGATTTTCAGTGAAAAAATTAAGGCTTATTGAAATAATCTTCTCAGATTTTTCTATCTAGCAAGTGGCTGCATTGGATTTAAAGCTAAGTCCACTGGGAGGCTGAGGTGGGCAGATCACTTGAGGTCAGGAGTTTGAGACCAGCCTGGCCAATCTGGTGAAACCCCATCTCTACTAAAATACAAAAAGTTAGCCGAGTGTGGTGGTGCACGCTTATAATCCTAGCTACTCAGGAGGATGTGGCAGGAGAATCACTTGAACCCAGGAGATGGAAGTTGCAGTGAGCTGAGATCACACCACTGCACTCCAGTCTGAGCTACAGAGTGAGACTCCATCTCAAAACAAAAACAAAAACAAGCCCAAGTTAGTTATTAACTACACTGATAACAATGTATTAAATGCTATTTGTCAAGCCCTCTGTTAGGCACTAAGGACACAGTGCTGCACAAGATACACGCTGTATTTCCTTCAGGGAAATATAATGTAGCTCACAGTCTGTCCTATAAGCCTGTTTTATAAAGCCACTTAAACGTGTGTCTCATACTCACCCCCATCATTATATTCTCTCATCACTGTCCTTCTTCCAAAAAGCAATAAACACAACTACTCTTCTCCTTGTGTTTTCTATCACAGTAAATGTTTGCCAATGGCTCTCCAAGAAACCAGGGAGACAGTCTTCACCTTTCCTAATTACTTCATTATATCGAATCCATCTCCAAGTCCTGAAGACTGTATTTTCTAATATTTTTTAAATTCCCATACCTCACTTTCTATTTTCATTATCATTTCTATAGATTAAAGACTTATTTTTTGATTGAACTACTGCAACTGTCACTGAATAGGTGTCCCTGTCTTTAATCCATGATTTATGCTTCAAGTGGTTGCCATAGTGCTTTTCTAAAATGTATATCTATATCTGTTCTTTGAAGATTTTGCTTTCAAAGGCTTTTATTAATATTACATTCAAGGTTTTTGCTTTTTTTCTGAGACAAACTCTCACTTTGTCACTCAGGCTGGAATGTAGTGGTACGATTTCGGCTCACTGCAACCTCCATGTCCCGGGTTCAAGTGATTCTCCTGCCTCAGCCTCCAGTGTAGCTGGGATTACAGGTGTGCACCACCACACCTGGCTAATTTTTGTATTTTTAGTAGAGACAGACTTTCACCATGTTGGCCAGACTGGTTTTGAACTCCTGGCCTCAAGTGATCCACCTGCTTCAGCCTCCCAAAATGCTGGGATTACAGGTGTGAGTAACCACACCCAGACAACATTCACGTGTTTTTTCAAGTCCAAACTTCTTAGCAAGGGCCTTCATGATCTAGTTGCTGCATAACACTATTGTTTTTATTTCAGAGGAGCCTGTGACCCACATCACATCCCAACACTCCACTGTGCTAAAATATTTGTAGTTCTCAAATGTGGAACTACAGGGTAGCCTTCTTCTCCTCAACCTTCCTCACCACTGCACTAACCTGGGGATATTTTAGGTAGTGTGATCAAGTAATTTATGTTACAAACTGGGACCCATTAAGAGTGAAAGAGAAGTTATTAATAATTATGTTGAAAAAGAAAGGTTTATGCTGATTTTGTACCAGGCAACAAGAATATATATTTAATCTAAAGGAGTGTCCTTTATGCACCTGTAACACTCTGAACTTATCTCTATAATAATATTTACTGCTTTCTCTAGGAACGTTTGTCCCACTTCTAAGTTTCTTCATTTCAGAGACAAGTCATTCTTGTTTCCAGAAAGTTTTGCATAGTTTTTGATATCTTGTAGGTATCAATATTTTAAAAATAAATGCTGTTAAATGAACTTCAGGTAGGAACTTCACTGAGCATTTTGAAGTTAGTAGAGTTTTGCAGCTACTGTGGTGTCAACAACTCGTTATAGTACACAGAATCTTGCTGAAATTTGGAAAGGAAACTAGTGAAAGATATTTCTATATCTGAAATTGCTTCTAACATATAGATTTTTATCCTATAAAATTCATCACTATAATTCAATGGTTTATGATTAACTTCTTTAGAGACCTTGAAGTAATTCAAGATTATCTTTGAGGATACACCATTTGCTTTTAAGAGAACCCAATTTAATTATAGACACCTTGATATTTCAGGCTGGTCTACTGTAGAGAAAGAATAATGGTGGTAGAGAGTTATGGTGTGAGTTCAAAGGCCTGAAAACAGGGAGTCCACGGGCAGAACACCAATGTTCCAGCTCAGGTATTCAGACAGACGTAGCAAATTCTCCCTTCCTCCTCTTTTTTCCACTTAGACCCTGGATATATTGAATAATGCCCACCCACCTTGGGAAGGGCAATTTTCGTCACCGTGTCTACCAATTCAAATGCTAATCCCTTCCAGAAACACCATTTCAGATACACCTAGAAATAATGTTTAGCCAAATATCTGGGTACTCCATTATCTAGTAAAGTAGACACACAAAATTAAGTACCCATCACCTTTGTAGAATCACAGTGTATTTTGACAAATTCAACACTCTTATTAGAAAGCTGCTTTCAACTATGTTGTGGATCTGAAGGTAAGACAGTTTGTCCCTCGTATCTTAATATTGACATCCACCCTTTCCAAACGATTGTAAAAATACAGGGCCTCTCAGAAATCACCTCTGAGAACCGAACCTATGGTCTGTCTCATTTAAGTTCATCTGGATCTGTTGCAGTCCTCACAGTGGAAAGCAGAACAATTTTACCCAGCATAGCCCAAGGTACCCTGTTGTTATTCTGCTTCTCAACTTACCATAAGGATTTCTGGGACAATGATCGAATCCATTTGTCTGTGGCCAGCTACTAGCACATCAACTGCTCCATGGATTATATTCAACAAATGATTTATTGAATCAACAGGGAAGATAAATGTTTATCAACAACCTATGGGAAATAGAAGAAAACATTTCTTTATATTTTATTTTTGTTTTGAAGTCCCTTCAGCTCCCTTTTGAATGGCCTTTTATTTGATAAAAACAATAATAGGCCGGGCTCGGTGGCTCAAGCCTGTAAATCCCAGCACTTTGGGAGGCCGAGACGGGTGGATCACGAGGTCGAGAGATCGAGACCATCCTGGTCAACATGGTGAAACCCTGTCTCTACTAAAAATACAAAAAATTAGCTGGGCACAGTGGTGCATGCCTGTAATCCCACCTACTCGGGAGGCTGAGGCAGGAGAATTGCCTGAACCCAGGAAGGGGAGGTTGCGGTGAGCCGAGATCGTGCCATTGCACTCCAGCCTGGGTAACGAGAGTGAAACTCCGTCTCAAAAAAAAACAAAACAACAACAACAAAAAAACAACAATAATAAAACTTCATCTGATAGTGTGACACAGTATATAATGATAAGCATGGCAAACTGGGGGAGAAAATAGGACCACTTTTTGATATGGATGCATCAATATTTATAAATCACTTTACTGTAACATTTATGTTTTTCCTCAAGGGCAATAGTGAAAACGTGGTGTCCTATCTAGGCTAGTAATTGTTCTCAAATAATGAAAAGAATAACAATTTATTAATTCTTCACAGTAAAAGCAGAAGTGTTCTCTTTTTCGTCATTTCAATAGAGAATATCACTATGGTTTTTTTTTTTTTTTATTTTTATTTTTGAGACGGAGTTTTGCTCTTGTTACCCAGGTTGGAGTGCAATGGCGTGATCTCGGCTCACCGCAACCTCCTGGGTTCAGGCAATTCTCCTGCCTCAACCTCCTGAGTAGCTGGGATTACAGGCACGAGCCACCATTTCCAGCTAATTTTTTGTATTTTTAGTAGAGACGGGGTTTCACCATGACCTGGATGGTCTCAATCTCTTGACCTTGTGATCCACCCACCGCAGCCTCCCAAAGTGCTGGGATTTGCTGGGATTACAGGATTGAGTCACCGTGCCCGGCCCACCATGTTTCTTTTACTCAATCACCAATTACAAAATCGTCAGATGGAATGAACTTGCAACATCTTAATAGCCATAGCTTCCAGCAGAGCTATAATTATATTGTTCTAGAGAGATGAACATCTACTTAGCCCTAATTTTAGCATTCTCTAAAGAAAAATATTCTACAGATTGTGCCATAAACTAGTCTGTACATTACATTCTTATCATTAGTGCCTTCCTGATATTCCTGCTGTGGCTTATATAGGTTTTGTTTTAAGTAGAGATAAAAGCTCCTTCTAAAGTAAATCCTCAATGTTGGCAATAGGCCCTTGGAAATTGTGACTTTAAGCAAAAAAAAGTCTAATGAAATCATCTTTTCCTCATCAACATGATAATGAAAAGATGTTGAACAAAATGACATTATTCGATAACCTGCTATATGTTATTTTGTTTAAAGTTGCAGATTTTAAGTACTGATCCATCATGTTATGTGAGAACTTGCTGTACATGATGTCAAAACTATTTATTGAAAGGGAAGAGCTCATTCAAACCATGCATTTGGTATAAAGGATAAATAAAAGTCATTCGGCAGAGTTCAACTAGATATTATGTATGGAGTATGTGTCTGTGTCTCACTTGATTGTGAATTAAAAATGAACATTCATCAAACTTGTAAAGTATTGTCAATATCATCATTTAAAAATGTTTATTGGGTACTTACTATGTAGCAGGTACTTTTCTAACCATGTATATAAACATTTTACTCTCAAGGAACTTGCATTCTAGTGTTTGTATATGCATGTGAGGGAGACAGGGAGACCTAGCAAATAAACAAATAAATGTAAGTCTATAAGAAGATGATAATTAGATAGAGATATCTGCTACATGAGAATACAGAAATTCTAGAATGCCAGAGGGGCAATATTCATTTTTATGCTGTGTAACATTCTACCACAGTTTTTATGGCTTAAAACAATGCTCACTCATTATCTCACAGTTTTGGTGGGTCAGGAGTCCAGGCATGGCTTACTTGAGTTTTTTGCTTCAGGGTCTCACAAGGCTGCAATCCACGTGTCCACAAAGGCTGCATTCTCATCTCGAAGCTCAAGTGGGGAAGAAGTGTCTTCCACAATCACTTAGGTTTTTGGCAGAATTAACTTTATTGTGTATTGTAGCATTTATGACAGCTTGCTTCTTCACAGTCAATAATGGAAAGAGAGATTCTAGAACTGAGTATGCTAGCAAGATGTAAAAATGAGGGTGATACCCAATCATCTTTTCCTTATTCTATGGGATAGAAGCAAGTTGCAGATCTCTCCCACACTCAGGGGAAGAGGTTATATGAGGATGTGAGCACCAGGAGGTGGGAATCATGGAAACCATTTGAAAGGTCTGCCTGTTGCAGAGGCACTGGACTTTTTAACAGAGTGATTAGTGAAATCTTCATTGAGAAGGTGATGATATTAGGTCTAATATTGCAGGAACTGTGGAAGGTAGCTGCAGGGTTGCTTTTTAGAACAGCACCTCAGATAAAGTGCAAACAATCTGAAGTGGGAGTGTATTTGGTAAATTTTAGAAACAGCAGGGAGGCAAGTGTGGCTGGAGCTGAACAAGAGAAAAAAAGAGAGAAGTAGAAAAGTTGAAGTCAGAGGATTAGACAGGTACTAGGAATGAGTTGCAGAAGTGGAGAGATTCCATAGAATATTGCAGGAAATTGTATAGATTTGACTTTTATTCGGAACGAGATCAGATGCCTATGGAGTGCTTAGAGAAGAGGAATGCTTTGATTTAAAATGTATTTAATGGTATCATTGGCTGAGTACAGGCATAGAAACATGCTTGGAAATATGAGGCTAATAGAGATGGCAGTGGAGGTAGTAAGAACTGGTCACAATCTGCATAAAATCTCTTACATCTCTCTCTCTCTTTTTTTGAGACAGAGTGTTGCTCTGTCACCCAGGCTGGAGTGCAGCAGCACAATCTCAGCTCACTGCAACCGCTGTCTCCCAGGTTCAAGTGATTCTCATGCCTCAGCCTCCCAAGTAGCTGGAACTACAGGCATGTACCATCATACCTGGCTAATTTTTGTATCTTTAGTAGAGAACAGGTTTTTATTTTTTATTTATTTTAATTTTATTTTTTAAAATTTGGTTCCAATGCAAGAAAGATGGGGTTTTACCATATTGGCTAGGTTAGTCTCGAATATTTAAACTCAAGTAACTCTCCTGCCTCAGCCTCTCAAAGTACTGGGATTGCAGATGTGAACCACCACAACTGGCCTTCTTTCTCTATTCTGTAGACAAAAGGGCAATTTCAGAATTTGACACTCAACCAGCACGGTTCATCAAGTTCCTTCTTTGAGAATTTGGAACTGGACATAAGACAGACATACAACTTGTGAAACTCAGGAGTTTGTAATTGCCATTGACCACAATGTTGCCTAGGATAACAACAAAAACATTCAAACAGAAGAGTGAAGCTTATGCACGGCAAGTATGCTATAATTATCAGCTGTTTTTATTTGACCTAGCCAGGCAATTAACATTAACCTACTCACTCAAAGGAGAAAAATCAACTTGTGCAAAATCAATGCCTAAGGAAACTTTTTAAAAGAGCTTTTTATTTTTTATTATTAGCTAAAATTTGTTTTTGAAATAGTGGTAAGTCTCAGAAAAGGTTGTAAATCTTTTGTAATCCAGTAAACATTTTGGTAAAGCAGAAGATGTACAACAGCATTTTTATGGTTCTCTGAATCTTTTTTGAGCCTTACCAGAAATCTTCAAAATTGTGCAACTTACGGAGAACATACATATTTTAAAAGATCTTTCGTAGGTATATATTGTTGTTTTCTTTTTCTGACAACACAGTGAGCTGTAAAGAGAGTAAGTTTTGTTTTCTTTCATTTATAAATCCTGAGAAGCCGAGGCAATTAAGTGATACCATTTTATTTAAATTGCTACATGACCTGGCAACCCTTTCAGCCTGGAGTCTATTATTTCCAAAACGTGCTCTACGTATAAGCAAATATGATGGTTGTAATTCATTAAGATGGTTTTATTTTAGGTACCTGTTTGCACTTCTAAGCCATTTCCTAATAGCTAATTGGATGTCACTGATGTTATTAATAAGAGAAAGATTTCATTTCCAAGAGCTGTTGGCATGTCTGTTGCTCTCTCCATGAGCCGTCACGGTGCAGGTGTAAATGGGTAACTGGCTTAAAGAATGCAATGACTCTTGCCTTGTTATAGTGTGTCCATATGTGGCCAATTATATTTCCTCTGTTTTAAATAATGTGGTTGTTGATTTACTAGGCCACATTCTTCTCTGATCATTAATTTTTATAGGATTTCATCTTTTGAATCATCCTCCTGTGGTTGTTACAGCAGCACTTTCATGCCACCACATATTTTAAGCTTATAAACAGAACCCACAATCATGTTGTTCCTATAGAAACCCTCAAACATTGAGGAACCACAGCTTTGAATCTGTAACTATTATTTTGTATGGGTTCATGCCCTGCAATGGCACTTCTTAATCTCCAATGCCTCTAACATGAAAATGCAGTTAACCTGTATGCCGTTAGAGCTAACGGCTTATTTTATTTCCATTTTTAAAATACTTTGCATGGTAGAAAATCACAATTAACCAAAGGAAGATTCTTCAAGAACATAAGCATCTGTTACGGAGAGGAGAGTAGCAGTGACTAGGACAATTTCTAGATTATTATTATTATTATTTTGAGATGGAGTCTCGCTCTATTGTCCAGGATGGAGTTGGGCAATGGCACGATCTCTGCTCACAGCAACATCTGCTTCCTGGGCTCAAGTGATTCTCCTACCTCAGCCTCCTAAGTCGCTGGGATTGCAGGTGCACACCATCATGCCTGAATAATTTTTGTATTTTTAGTAGAGATAGGGTTTCACCATGCTGGCCAGGCTGGTTTCAATCTCCTGACTTCAAATTACCTGCCCGCATTGGTCTCCCAAAGTGCTGGAATTATGCACGTCAGCCACTATGTCCAGTGATTTCTAGATTTCTTACACATTAATTCATTTACTAATTAATTCACCTATTATTTATTGAGTAACTTTAATGAAAGGGGCACTATTCTAGGCCTGGAAGATGCCACAATGCTAAATGAGACAAAATCACCTACTACTTCATAATGCTTATATTCTTTCTTCTTTTCTTTTCTTTTTATTTTTTTGAGACAGGGTCTCAGATGCCCAGGTTGGAGTTCAGTGGCATGATCATCCCTCACTGAAGCCTCAAACTCCTGGGCTCAAGCAGTCCCCCTGTCTCGGCCTCCTGAGTAGCTGGGAATATGGGAAAACAGGTGTGCACCATTACACCCATTTTTTAAAAAAATTATTTTAATTTTTTAGAGATAGTGTGTCACTAAGTTGCCCAGGCTGGTCTCAAACTCCTAGGCTCAAGTAATCCTCCCACCTTAGCCTTCCAAAATGCTGGGATTACACCACATACACACAAATATACCAAGCAATGGGATGGGCAGTAATAGAGGTAATATGTATGTGGTAAGGGTTGTGATTTTAATTAACGTCACCTGTGGACATGTTATTGCAGTAGGGACATTTGAGCAGAGACTTAATCGAAGTGAGTGAATCATGCAAATATCTGAATGATGTTCTTTCCAGTGAGAAAGAAACTGCAAACACAAATGCAAATATCCTGAAATGGGAACAAGTTGGACATTGCAAGAGTTCCAGCATCCTAGCACCTAATAACCAAGGAGGGGAGTTAAGTGATGTGGAAGTTGAGATAGGAAGATGAATGTGGGTGAGGAAAGCAATCATGTAGTGTCTTACAGACCACAGCAAGAACATGGAATTTGGTTTTGGGTATAAAGGTCTTTGAGCAGGAAAATAGTGTGACCTAATTTCCCCTATAAGTAAGACTGATCTATTTGTGATGAAGACCATTAACTCTATCAAGGCAACAGTAGCTCCTGGGAGGAGACTTGTTAGGACACTTTTGGATTTAGGATCCAACTCTCTTGAAAGATAAAGCCACCAAAACTTACTGATGTTTTAAACACAGACTGTGAATGAAAAGAGTCGAAAGTGATCACTAGGTTTCTAAAATGAACATGTTAAGTCAGAACTGTTTAATTAGACATCCTAATGTAGATTTTGCTCATGTGTTTTGATATCCAAGTCTGGAACTCAGAGAGTTTGTGTCAGGGAATTTAAGCTTTGATCCTAGGAAGTCCACCTGTAAGGATGCCATCTGCATGAACAGTAGAAGCCAGAAAAGATGCTGTTGATGATTTCTAGGATATATCCCACCATATATACAAATTCGCTTTAAATTGTTTTAGTTATAGACTTTCACGATGATTCCATGTTCAAAGACAACCATAGAGCCTCAGTGACACACAACATTGAGCATTGATTGCATATATTTGGTCTGTTGATGGTCAGTTAGGTAGATTTGCTATTCTTAACTGGGCTCACTCACATATCTGGGGGTTGGCTCACTGTCAGCTGGAGCAACTGTGGTGACTCAGCTCTGCTACCCCCACCCAAGATGGACAGTGATACTTAGGTTAGAGTAGGATATAACAGTATCTGTGTCAAGTTTAAGATGAAGCTGATGTATTATTTCATAATGTGTAATACAAAATGACCCAATAATTGATAACCTCCAAGCAAATGGTTGAAAATGCCTGAGTCAGAGGGCAATGTGATCAGATCAATCTGTTTTTGAAAAGGAATACAATTAAGTACGTCTTGATACTTTGTCCATACTGATTACTCTCTACAGGTAAGAATGTCTAGCGTCTTAGTCAGCCTTGGCAAGATATGCTTGTTATTAAGAGTTCATAAGATCACAAGAATTTGACTCCCTCTCTTTTCTCAGGGGAAATTGTAAGCCCCAGGAGAGGAGTAGTTCTGTCTGTTTTGCTCACTCTTTTATTCTAAATGCCTGGGCTTTTTAATGGACCCAGACATTAGAAAATAGTAAACCAATATTTGTTGATAGATTTGTTCATTGAATGTTTCCATGAAGAACACTTTTCCACATACTTTACCTATATATTTTTTAGGGCTAGCTGGATTAAATACTGGAGAAAAAAACAATAAAATCAAAGAATATAAATATCTAAAAAGAGATTTACTCCTTAACACTTTTAGAAATAATTTTATACACTCCACCCTGTCTGCTGATAATATATTTACTTGTGCTGATTTAATATTAAGCTCTTTCTGCACATCAGGAGATCCCCAATAAAAAGTAAAAATAAAAATAAAGTTAAGCTCTTCAAGGCTTTTCATTATTATTATGATTAAGACCTGATAGGCATGCATAGCAATAAAGCTCAGCGTGATCTGGCTTCTGCCAAACTCTACTTCACCATCTTGTATCCTTTTCCCCATGTCTCTCTGTACTCCAGCCACACTACCCTTCTTTCACTTTCTTGGATAGAAAATGGTCCTTATCATTGTTCCAGGCCTTTTCTGTACCTGGAGTCCTGCTGGAAAATACCTTGCTCCTCTTGAAATCCTAAATGGACTAAGTCAGATCTCCAATATAGGCATTCATAGTGTTCAGTATTTTAACTCCTAACAGTAATCATAGTGCAGATAATGATATATTTACTTTGTATGATTATTTTATGTATGTCTGTCTTCTCTACTGTAGCATTAGCTCCATGAGAAGAGGGAGGGACTACATCAGTTTAATTCACCTTTGCATTTCCAAGGCTTGTACATTGTTTGATACAAAACATACACTCCATAAAATACTCTTATCCCATATACCAGCTTACATCAATGTGATTCTTTTAAGTTTTTCTGAAACATTCTAGAGGGCTTTAGAGAAAGAAATATATTTGAAATTAATCATTTGATAGCCTCTTCCTATTTCTAGGACATCTCTTATTAA
Source organism: Callithrix jacchus (assembly GCF_049354715.1). Lineage (NCBI taxonomy): Eukaryota > Metazoa > Chordata > Mammalia > Primates > Cebidae > Callithrix > Callithrix jacchus. Next base: position 47,499,051 of record NC_133517.1, read on the forward strand.
AGTGTCAAAATCATCCTTTTTTAGATCTTTCTGAACTCATTATTTTAGCAGTAAAAAATGCAAGAAAGCTTTGACTTGAAAAATCATTAAGACAGAAGATATTATATTTCTCTTCATATTTGCTTTCTACATGCAAAAATCCTGGGGACCCAAGCATGATTTATATTTCTTGGACTATTAAGAACAAGGGTTTTGCTGCAAAATTTGATCATCTGTTATCTCAAATTATTCAATGAGAAAAATTACTGAGTCCTAGACCAAGATAAAGAAAATTTTGCTTATATGATTAAACATATCAGATTTTTTTATGTAAAGAAAAATAATTATAGAAGACTCGGAGTTTTAGTATTTATTGGACTCAAGCAGTATTTCTTTTTATAGAGTAAATTTTTCTGAATTATCTACCTATACATCAGTTAGTCTCTTAATGAACATTAAATAGATAACATTGAGTATTTTTTGAATCTCACCCATGAATAGTTTTATCTACTGATAATAACAAGATTAGTAATACAATTGGCTTATGGAGAATAAAAGATAACTGTTTACAATCATTCATTCACACCATTTTATTTGGTTCTAATTCTCGCCATAATTTTTTTTCTATTCAGTGACCCTGCCTTTCAAGGATACTAAGCCTATCCTCACAGTAATAAACAGATAAATTTCCCTGTGCAGTTGGCAGACTTCTTTTCAAGAACTTCTTTACAAACAATTAGGTAAAGATGTTTCTACGTCTTTGCCCCAAAGTGGTAGCATATTTCAACTCAAAGTGTGAGAAGACTGTGTTCATTGCTGAAACACAAGCCTACTCATCAATGGATAGACAACTTTCAGATTAAAATAACATCTGGCAATCTCTTCCCTTGAGAATCATTTCCAGATTTCTTTAAAACTATCCATGAATCAGAGACGAAGACATGGCAAAAAATTAATTCTGAGACAACCTGTTGCCGCATTTGGAGGAATTTCCCTTATTTTAATATAAAGCTGCTGGGGTTGATTTGAGATACACAATTAGTGGCTGTTCTTGATTTATGTCATCAGAAACCCTTTATACTCCAAAGAAGACAGACAAAAATTTTCCCTTAATTTATCAGTTAATCTTTCAGCACCAACAGCCACAATGCCTTGAGCTTTTCCTAGGTGCTGGCATTATAAGTATTGGGGATATGATAATAAAGACAGCTATGATTCTTATTCTATTTGAGTGTCTGAAAGTTTTTTTTTTTTGAGATGGAGTTGTGCTCTTTCTCCCAGGCTAGAGAATATTTCTCCTGAGATTCTCACAATCTCGGCTTACTGCAATCTTTGCCTTCCGGTTTCAAGTGATTCTCCTGCCTCAGCCTCCCAAGTAGCTGCGATTACAGGCATGTGCCACCACACCCAGATAATTTTTGTATTTTTAGTAGAGACAGGGTTTCACTCTGTTGGCCAGGCTGGTCTCAAACTCCTGACCTTGTGATCTGCCCACCTTGGCCTCCCAAAATGCTGGGATTACAGGAGTTAGCCACCACACCCAGCGGGAAGTCTGTAATTTTAAAGGGATATAATGATGACACAGAAGTACAAACTGTTTCAGAAATATGCCATGGAAATAACTAATCTACTGATGTAGACTGCAAAAAAAAAGTAACATTTAATTTCAGATATAAAGTAGTTACATGAGACAAGATGGAAATTATGATTACTTCAACAGAATGAGTATTTAACTTTTTTTTTTTTTTTTTTTTTTGAGATGGAGTTTCGCTCTTGTTACCCAGACTGGAGTGCAATGGCATGATCTCGGCTCACCACAACCTCTGCCTTCTGGGTTCAAGCAATTCTCCTGCCTCAGCCTCCCGAGTAGCTGGGACTACAGGCGCGCACCATTATGCCCAGCTAATTTTTGTATTTTTAGTAGAGATGGGGTTTCACCATGTTGACCAGGATGGTCTCGATCTCTTGACCTCGTGATCCACCCACCTTGGCCTCCCAAAGTGCTGGGATTATAGGCGTGAGCCAACGCGCCCGGCCAAGTGTTTAACTTTGTGTTGAGATTTTCTTTTCAAATGGGCTGGACTAGAAGTCTAATAAATATTTTCCTACATATTGTTAGAATGACACATCTGCATATCATCCCAAATGAGATATGCCAATTTACCCAATAGTTTGAAGGCCTGAAGGGAAGATTGAGTAAGATGTTTTTAGATACTTTTTAAAAGTTCACTATGGCTGGATTATAAAAGGTAAGGTACAGAGTAGTAGAATTGAAGTTGAAGAGGTCAGCCAGGGCAAGATTAGAAAGGATTTTTCAACCTTGTTAAGGATTTCAGAACTCATTGTAAAGCAGCAGGAGGACAACTGAGTGCCGAAAGGAAGAAGGATTTGCCTTTTAGAATTATCAACAGGGCTTCCATGGAAAAAAAAAATTTGAGAAAAGCAATACAAGGGTGAGAATAATAAGATGAGGACAATGATAAATAATGCTCCAAGGATGAGATAGTAGTATCCTCGATGGTGAAAATGAAGACATGTTAACAAATAGATTCTTATTTACTTAGGAACAAAGTAGGATTTATGTAGGAACAAAGAGGAATATGCAAATGTGGCTTAGCTGTCTGGACATTTGATGCCTTTCATTGACACAGAAAACCTATGAACAAGAACAAGTCAGGGAAATATGAGCTTGATTTTTATTTATTTTATTTTATTATACTTTAAGTTCTGAAATACATGTGCAGAACATGCAGGTTTGTTACACAGGTATACACGTGCCATGGTGGTTTGCTGCACCCATCAACCTATTAACTACATTAGGTATTTCTCCCAATGCCATCCCTCCCATTGATCTCCACCTCCCAGCAGGCAAACTAACAAAGGAATAGAAAAACAAACACTACATATTCTCACTCATAAGTGGGGGAGTTGAACAATGAGCTTGATTTTTTTCATCTTTAGTTTATGGTTCCTGTGCTCAATAAAAGAGGACATGTACAATAGGAATTTGGACAGATCATCAACACAAATATGTGAGAGTCATCAATATAAGGAATAACTGAGGTCTTGGCAATTGCTGAGACTACTCTATAAAAGTACATAGAGTAAAAGGAGGGGCTAGAACAAAATTTGAGACACAGTGATTTTTATGGGCTATTCAGAGACACAGAGTTTTGCAAAGGTAAGTAAGGAACACTGGACATCTCCAAAGAGGAGTGATTAGCCAAGTTGGAATTCAGAAAGTCACAAGAAAAAGAGTGAGAATAAGGGAGTGTGTATACCTCCAGTAAAGTCTGACTCCTCATTTAAAGTATGTTTTTTCATCTGACTAGGTAGGTTGTGTGTTTTTTGAGGTAACAAAATGTCTCTTCTCACATAAGTCTATATTCATGAAAATAGAGGGAACTTAGGAGCAAAAATTAGAGGTTAGAGGCACTATAGAAGGAAAATTATACATTGGGAGGTATGAAGTCCTAAAGTTTGAGGTTTAACAGAAATATTTAAGGGGACATTAGCAAACAACGAAGTGAGATCCACTCAAATATTTGAAAAGCATTTTTTTTTGCGCTCATCTAGTTGCTCTCATTTGAGTAAGGATCTATTAACATTTTCTTGTTGTGTGTGTGTGTGTATATATATATATATACAACATACACACACACAGACATATATAGGCCCCTATTTCCAACCCCTATCCACTCCACAGTAGGTGGCAGTAACAGTAACATGACCCTTACAAATCAGGCTCCTTAATATACACAACAGAACGTCGGTTTTAGCTCTAGCAAAGCACATGAATTTTTTAACAAAGGAATGAGGATATCTCCTCTCTAGCCAGAATTGATTGCAATGAAGCAACTGCCAAAATGTCTCTGGAAACATCAGTTTTTTGAGCCTGATGAATATGTCACATATCCATCCCTCTAAACTAGTTCTTCATAAAGTGAAGTACCTAGATCACATTTTCAAGCTCTTTCAGTGCTGCCATAATTTTGATAGCAGGCTAATATTTGAAAATTTGTTTGATTAATATATATTATCTGTTGTAAAGCAGTTTCAGACATTGTCTGTTTCCTTACCTAATACTTCCTAAACACAACCATGAACCCAACACAATAAAGTGCTATATTACACTACCCAGAACAATGGAATGTCCAAATTAATGTTTATGATTTTTTCTGCTTTTAAACACTTCATCATGTGGACTCAATCATCAATTTCTGTCACTTTTGCCTTTTTCCATCCCAACCTTCATTGCTCTAGGTTAGATCCTAATCGTTTTTGGCTAATCTGCTGAAATCATTGTTCTCTGTGTCCTCCATCTCCAATTTAGCTCATTCGAATTCATTTTCCTTTCTAATTTGAAAATGATATATTTGAAATGAAAATCTGACAATGTTATCATCCTGCTTAAAGCTGTCACTGATGCCTTGTTACCTACAGGATAAAGTTTTAGTTCATTACATGACTGAGGAGATAAACTATAATTGTCATTTTCTGTCTCCCCAGAACCATCTGCAGTTGTCCCAACCTTACCCCAATCAAATAAGGATTGTGTAGCAATATACGCTGTGGAATGTAAACACAAACATACACACATGCGCACACAGCCCCCACAAAAGCATCACCTTTCAATATTATAAAATGTTGAAGTTTAGACATCATCTTCAGGTCCAAAGCTTCCATTCTCATTGATATGGTTTGACTGTATCACCACACAAAATCTCATCTTGAATTGTAAACCCAATAATTCCCATAATGCCCATGTGTCAAGGGAGAAACCAGGTGGAGTAATTGAAGCATGGGGGTATATCCACCATGCTGTTCATGTGATAGTGAGTGAGTTCTCAGGGGATCTCATGATTTGATAAGGGGCTCTTCCCGTTTCATTGAGCACTTCTTTTCATTGCTTTGTGAAGAACTTATGAAGAAGGTGCCTTGCTTCCCCTTCACCTTCTGCCATGATTATAAGTTTCCTGAGGCCTCCCCAGCCATGTAAGTTAATTAAACTTCTTCCCTTTATAAATTACCTAGTCTCAGGCAGCTCTTCATAGCAGTATGAAAACAGACTAATACACTTATCATAGAAAATATGGAGAGGATCATAGGTTTAAAGTGATTTACTGCCATCCACAGAGCATGTTAATGACAGAGCTACATCTTTTGAATCCATGTCTTTGCTTTACCACTGTATAAGTCTTCACTTACGTTTGGAAGTTTTGATAAAAAATGCAGTCAAACTTCAACTGAAATTACTGGTACAATTGTGATATCATCTGCAAATGACTTGGCCTCACATGAACTCTGCTTGATAATTTCCCTAAATCTTTTGCATGTATCATCAGAAGTCAAAAAATAATTTTTATTTTTATACCATATTGTATCTGTAAATACACCCATATATATGATTTATAACATGGATGTGAAATACTACACAGAGTCTAGAGAAATAATGTAAAGGTCCAGAAAAATTATGTGTCTGTACACACTATTACAGAATATACATCTCAAATATATATAAAAAAGTATGTGTATATGTATATATGCACATACACATTCCAGATTACAAAGAAAAGTTGTGTAAGAGTCTAAGTCTCTAATTCACCCTTGATATAGAAAATTATATAACTGTATCTCATTGGAATGCATAAAAATGAGGAATAAGTAAGAGAAAGATATTTGCATTAACTGTATATCATATGGAGAAGAATTTCAGGCATTCTGTAACTGGTTTTAAATACACAGCAGCCAAGGACATTTATTACGGGAAAAACATTATCATTAGAGGTTCTGTGCTTTGGAACATAGTGTTCAAAGTACATTTTTCTCCTGCCTTTCAAGTGATTGCATTTTAAAAAATAATTCAACTAAATTTTTTTTGAAAATAAAGTAAATAATCATTGGGCAAACAATGTTTGTGTTGGCTCCTTGATTATTATTCTAAAGCAGTTTTGAAAATCAATGCTTGATAAAGACATAGAGTAATAATTTTTTCTTAAATGGGTAGTTTAAAAAAATGCTTTTGCCTGCATCTTTTCATTTGACTATCACAATAATCCTTTATGATAACTGGGAGTTATTTGATTGCACTTTAAAGATGAAGAAAAGTTATCATTGAGTATCTATCAGAAGAGCATTATAAAATCTATAATGACTATTCTTGCTATCATGTGGGGTAGTAAACAATATGTAAACATTTGAGTTATCTAAGAAGGTATTACATATTTATTTTTAATAAAAATAATATTTTTATATGGGAGACAGTAAAATTTTGAAATTTTCTAACTCCTTGAGTATAATTATAACCTATTCTTTAACACTGTTGTTGATTTTAAAATAGTTTCAAGTTAGAGTATAGCAATTCAGGTATTGGCTGAAATTTCAATCATGTGACTTTCACCAAAGACAATTAGTGAATAGATATTTCCCACAATAATTCCTTGTAAACAAAATAACAGAAACGTATAAACTCTAAATGCGTAAGTGTACATCTTTATACATAGAAGGCATTAACTGAAATCTATTAAGTGATTGGGACTCTGCCACTTGGGATCTTGATTTTCTTTTCTCTTCACATGTAACTACTCAAGAGAACATAGTTTATTTAGATTTGTATAGATATATAGAAGAGGCAGACAGATTGAAGATCAACTAATCACAAGGGTGTAATTATTATACACTTGCAATACTTCCTCTGAATGAATACCTCCCACCCTTGGGAAAAAACGCCTCCTTTACTAGGGCTCCTACTTTGACAACATGGTGAAGAAAAGCGAAATTTTACCACATGCTTAACTTATGGCATTTTCTGGCATCCATACAAGTCTAGAAAATTTCCAGGGAATTATTTTGGGAAATATCTATTTCAATAATTGTCTTTAGTGAAAGTCACATGGTTGAAATATCAGCCAATACTTGAAATGCTATGTTCTAATTTGAAATTATTTTAAAATCAATGACAGTATTAAAGAATAGATTGTAACTTTCTTTGAGGAGTTAATTTCCTTTCCAAGAATTTACAGTCTCCCATATGAAGAATTTCTTTTGATTAAAAATAAATAGCCTGTTAGATAACTCAAAAATGTTTCCTAATAACAGCATTGATATCATCTAGATTATGTAATTTAAAATAAGATGAAAATTCCCCTTCCAGTACCAGTAAAAGCAGATTTCTAAATTGGTTTAAAATATATCAAACAAAAAGTCACAATACATAAGCATTATATAAAAGTCTCTTATTTTTTTTATTATACTTTAATTTCTAGGGTACATGTGCAGAATGTGCAGGGTTGTTACATAGGTATATATGTACCATGGTGGTTTGCTGCATCCATCACCCCTTCATGTACATTAGGTATTTCTCCTAATGCTATCCCTCCTCAATCCCCTCACCCACTGCTATCCCTCCCCTAGTTCCCTACCCCCTGACAGGCCACGGTATGTGTTGTTTACCTCCTTATGTCCATGTGTTCTCAAAAAGTCTTTAACTTTTCATATCAACAGTAAATTACACAGTAACTATTCTAGGCTAGATTCACAAAGTACCATTTTCTAAAAATGAATGCTACAGTAACATAAATTATATTTATTGATAGAATATTCCTAGCTCTAAAAATCAGACAGAGCCTTGAGTTAGTCTGAGTTTCATTCTAAGGACAACATGACGTCATTTGGGACATTTAAACAGTGAGTATGCAGGAATGTGGCTAGCTGCTGAGTTTATAGTCATGGCATTTATTCAGCTCCAGCTAGCTGTCTTACAAGAATATAGATCTAATTTCCAGTGTCACCAAATTGTTTTGAATTTCAAAAAAAAGTGTAAAGTGTTTAAATTCTCAAGTGTTGGAAACAAATTAAAAAATAATTAAAAAGAAAACACACTAGGTGGGTAAAGAGAACATGTCTCTAGGCTGTATTCAACCAAAGGGTCACTTGTTTGCATCATCAGGATTGAATTTGCATTTCTAGAAGTCTGCCCCTTTTATTTCACAAAAGAAAGACTGTAAGTATTTCACCAAATGGGTGCAAGAATGTGCAGGTTTGTTACATAGGTATACATATGCCATGGTGGTTTGCTGCATTCATCATCCCTTCACTTACATTAGGTATTTCTCCTAATGCTATCCCTCCTCAATCCCCTCACCCCCACTATCCCTCCCATTTAGTGGAATATTTTTTCAGCGTCAGTTTTGTTTTGCTACTAGATGAACATTGTGTCCAAATACTGTTGTTCTCTGGTATAACCTGCTTCTCCATTCTACATGGAGTAGTATGTACAGGGTCATCTCCCTCCCACCTAATGCTGAGTGACAGAGATATAACACAGTGTAGACAACTTTCTGTTTTCATTATTTACCATTTCTTCCTTCCAGGTTAGGAATTAGACACTGGAGTACACAAATTGATAATTTATATCAATAAACCATAAAGAGAAAACTTCGTAAATATGTTTAGGTTGGATTTCTACTTAAAGCCAAATAACTCTCTGTGCTCTTGCTATTGGGAGAGAAGTCCAGAAAATATGTGACCAGGTAAAACATTTTAAGTTAGTTAAAAGATTGAAGTTACATTGATTTTATCTCTATTTTTTAAATATTTACTATGTGATTTATTACTTATTTATCTTATTTTTAAAAATTGCATTTTAGGTTTTGGGGTACATGTGAAGAACATACAAGATAGTTGCATAGGTACGCACGTGGCAGTGTGATTTGCTGCCTTCCTCCCCTTCACCTATATCTGGCATTTTTCAGAGCTAAGGATCTCAATCTTCTGAAATATATGATACTCTTAAAATAACTTATGAATTATGTATGAATGGAAATAAGTTATTCTTTATATCTGTCTGACAAGTGCCTCACATAGCACTTGAGCTGTCACTTTAGGTGCTCAAAAATGTGCACTGACTGTATACATATCCCAAACAACTTGACTTTTAGCTAATGTTGACCAAACTTATATTAATGACAAAGTTTTACTTTCAAGACAAACACAACCTCTTTTCATGTATTTTATCAGGTGAACCACCCAGAATCACATTTGATTCTTCTCATTCTATCGCATATCTTACTTGCGATTAATAAGAAAATCCTCCCAGCTCTAATTTCCACATTTTTATCTCAGGACTGCTTCTCACCATCTCTGCATGTTACCATCCTAATCCAAGCCATCATATTTTGTCTAGGCTACTGCAATGAATTTACTCTTTGGTTTTCTTATTTCCCACTCTGCCCGTAGTCTATTTTCCACACAGAAGTTAGAATTATATATTTAAAACACAAAGCAAATCATGCTCTTCCCCGATCAAAACAAGCACTTTTGCAACACACTCCAAATTGAACACACTCCAGATTCCCCAGTATTGTCCTCAATGCTCTATGAAATCAGGTTCTTACCTAACTCTCTGACCTCATTTTTTACTGATACCTCTCTTGGTCACAGTGTTTTGACAATTTGGTCACTTTGCTGTTTGTTAAACATGCCAAGCTCATTACTGGCTCTTAACTTGGCATCTGCTCTTCCCTTGCCTAGACCACTCTTCTCTAAGACATTTTCATAATTCATTCCACTTTCTTTTAATAAAGCTATTACTCCCCAAAGTGCTGTTCCTGATTTCCCCATCTGGTAACATGTACTGGTTACTCCCCTAAACTCATTTGTTTCTTTCCTGGTACACATCACAATAAAAAATAACATTTTGTGTTTGTTTAATCTTTAACTATCTTTATCCCTAAGTAGAATATAAGTGCCTTGACTCTAAGGATCTCATGTATCTTGATTCCTGATGTACCTTGTAGGGAGAAGATTTTGGTAAACATATATTGAATTGAATTTATTTTAAATGCAATTATCTTTGATAAGATTTGTAACAATAAGACTCCAATTGTTTTAGCAGTAGACCATATGTACATTGACAAATTAGGAAGATCAAAGTAGAAAATCCAAGTATTAATAACCTTCATGTCCTTAAAATTCTGTCACAATTTCTGCATCAAACATGTAAAACACTCAGTCTTATAAGGTCGGGGAGAATAGAATAGGCAAGAGCAAATAGGTACAATTATTCATAGGACAGAAGAAAAAGAGCAGTTTTATTCAAATTTCTTTGGCATGAGGAACAGTACATTTCTTTATGCCATAGAGAATAATGTGAATAATTATCTGGCCAACAATTTGGAAATCTTAAAAAAAATTCAATTAGTTGTCTTTTAGATGAGCAATGAAGTTTATTTGTCCCCTTCCAAAAGTCAATCCCAATATTGTTTTTCTGTTATAAATATTGTATTCTCAGTATTCTGCTGCCCTCCTATGAGATGGCTATAATCAGGGTTAAGAAACTGAATATGGACAGTGACAGTTAGAATGGTGATCATTAAAAAAATTGGAGACAACAGATGCTGGAGAGGATGTGGAGAAACAGGAACACTTTTACACTGTTGGGGGAGTGTGAATGAGTTCAACCATTGTGGAAGACAGTGTGGTGCTTCCTTACTGGATCAAATAGAAATTCCATTTGACCCAGCAATCCCAGTACTGAGTATATACCCAAAGGATTAGAAATCATTCTATTATAAAGAAACATGCACACGTATGTTCATAGTGGCACTGTTTACAATAGCAAAGACCTGGAACCAACCTAAATGCCCATTGACGATAGACTGGACAAAGAAAATGTGGCACATATACACCATGGAATACTATGCAGCCATAAAAAATGATGAGTTCATGTCCTTTGTAGGGACATGGATGAATCTGGAACCATCATTCTCAGCAAACCGACACAAGAACAGAAAATCAAACACATGTTCTCACTCATAGGCGGGTGTTGAACAAGGAGAACACATTGGACCAAGGGAGGGGAGCATCACACAGTGGGGTCTGTTGAGGGGGCCAAGGGAGGGATAGTGGGGGGTTGGGGAGGTCAGGGGAGCAAAACATGGGGAGAAATGCCAGATATGGGTGACAGGCGGATGGAGGCAGCAAACCACATTGCTATATGTGCACCTATGCAACAATCCTGCATGATCTGCACATGTACCCCAGAACCTAAAGTACAATTAAAAAAAAAATAGAGCAACCACATGATCCAGCAATCCCACTGCTGAGTATATTCTCAAAAGAAAGGAAATCAGTATATCACAGAGTTATCTGCACTGCTTGCAGCAGCACTGTTCACAATAGTCAAGATTTGGAAGCAACCGCAGTCTCCATGAACAGATGAATGGATAAAGAAAATGTGGTACATTTATACAATGGAGTACTGTTAATCCATTAAAAAGAATGAGATCCTGCCATCTGCAACAACATGGATGAAATTGGAGATCATTATGTTAAGTGAAATAAGCCAGGCACAGAAAGACAAACATTTCATGTTCTTGCTTCTTTGTGGGATCTAAAAATCAAAACAATTGAACTCATGGACATAAAAATTAGAAGTATGATTACCAGAGGCTGGGAAGGGTAGTGAGGGGGTGGGGGTATAGGGAAGTGGGGATGGTTAATGGGTACAAAAACAATAGAAATAATGAATAAGGCCTACTATTTGACAGCACAACAGGGTGACTATAGTCAATAATAACTGAATTGACACATTTTAAAATAACTAAAAGAGTATAATTGAATGGTTTGTAACACAAAGGATTAAATGCTTGAGGGGATGGATACCCCATTCTCCATTATGTAATTATTACACACTGCATGCCTGTATCAAAACATCTCATCTCGGGCTGGATGTGGTGGCTCACGCCTGTAATCCCAGCACTTTGGGAAGCCGAGGCGGGTGGATCACAAGGTCAAGAGATCGAGACCATCCTGGTCAACATGGTGAAACCCCGTCTCTACTAAAAATACAAAAAACTAGCTGGGCATGGTGGCGCGTGCCTGTAATCCCAGTTACTCAGGAGGCTGAGGTGGGAGAATTGCCTGAACCCAGGAGGCGGAGGTTGCAGTGAGCTGAGATTGTGCCATTGCACTCCAGCCTGGGTAACGAGAGTGAAACTCCGTCTCAAAAAAAAAAAAATCTCATCTCATGTACCCCATAAATATATATACTTACCATGTACCCACAAAAATTAAAAATTAAAAAAAAAGAACTTGTTTAGTTATCTATCAGAATACTTTGGCTCAAAGCTATATTTTCATTTTAAGTCTTTTGCTTTTTGCCCCTAATGCTAAGAATGTTTTAGGTCATTAGCCTACAAAGATAAATTATTTTTATATCTCTTTTATATGTATTTCTGCAATTTTATGATTGTTCTCTGTATATAATTCACATTTTAAAAAGTAAAGTTGGCTAGAAGTAGCCAAAAGCCATCAAAAAGCACCAAAAACTTTGCCAATGAAAAATATTATGTAACACTCAGCTTCATTATTAGTATAGGAAAATTTTACTTTGATTCTTCAATATAACTGTTGAAGCATCATATACTCAATGTTGATTATATATTTTAGAGAATGTTTCAAAGATGAAAAAATTTCATCAGATCTTTAAAGAAAAAACTAATCTCAACTTTTCAAATCTCTTATAAATTAGGCTGATGTTAAAAGAAGGAGGCAGGGATAGAAGAGGCAGAAAATATAAGAAGGAGAAGAATGAGAAAATACTAATTCTTCAAACTACATTCATTCTCATACAGACATCTCAAATTGCAGTTTTTGAAAAAAAAAAAAACTCCAAGATTTTAATTATATAGTACAGAATATCCTATACATAAATGTAAGTTTGGAACATCTTACATTTTAAGTGAAACAATTAATTCTTCTGAGTACTCATGATGGATATTAATTAGATTGTTGAATCTGACCAAGAAGCTTATTCATAGAAAAATAAACTTGGAGGAATTTATTTAATCTTTTCTCTTACATTGCTGATATATAGGGTGAATTTTTAATTTTTCCTGTCCTTTCACTCAAAACTGCAGGAGTGAAGAATGACATAGCCAGTCTGTGACCTACAGCAAAATCCTAAGGATTACAAAAATGAAATCCTTAAACTATCTTAAACTATTGTGAGCTAAGAACAAATAGTATTGGGCTTACCTCATCCACGGAGTTCAAAGTCATGGCTTCACACTCATTGATCATCACTCAAAATCATAATCTCAAACTACTTAATGACTCATTCTGTACCTCCCAAACCTTTCCTTTATTTTTCTGGAAATGAAGATTTACTGTAAGCAAATTTCTGGGCAAACCTCAGAGATAAGGCAAGAGTTCCTTTTGCTTGCTTTTCTTTTTAACTTAAGTTCAGAGGGACATGTGCAGGTTTACTAAATAGATAAATTGCATGTCATAGGGGTTTGGTGTACAAATTATTTCATCACTCAGGTATTAAGCTTAGTACTTATAAGTTATTTTTCCTGATCCCTTCCTTCCTCCGACTCTCCACCATCTGATAGACCCTAGTATCTCTTGTTCCTATGTGTGTGTCCATGTGTTCTCCTGAGCCAGCTCCCACTTGTAAGTGAGAACATGTGGCATTTGCTTTCCTGTTCCTGAGTTAGTTTGCTAAGAATAATGGCTCCAGCTCCGTATGTGTTTCTGTAAAGGACATGATCTCATTTTTTTAGAGCTGCATAGTATTCCATGGCATATATGTACTACATTTTCTTTATCCGGTCTATCATTGGTGGGCATTTAGGTTGGCTTCACATCTTTGCTATGTGATTAGTGCTGCAAAAAACATATACAGGCATGTGTCTTTATGATAGAACAGTTTATATTCCTTTGAATATATACCTAGTAATGGGACGCTGGGTTGAAGGGTAGTTCTGTTTTTAGGACTCTGAGGAATCACCACTCTTTTCTACAATGGTTGAACTAATTTGCACTCCCAACAACAATATATAAGTGTTCCTTTTTCTCCACAGCCTTGCCAGCATCCGTTACTTTTCGACACTTTGAAAATAGCCATTCTGACTGGTGTGAGATTGTATCTCCTTGTGGTTTGACTTGGATTTCTTTACGGTTCTGTGATGTTGAGCTTTTTTTCATGTGCTTGTTGGTCACATGTATTTCGTCTTTTGAAAAGTGTCTTTTTATGTACTTTGATCACTTTTTAACTGAGTTGTTTGTTTTTTTCTTGTAAATTTGTTTAAGTCTTATACATGCTGGATATTAGAACTTTGTCAGATGCATAGTTTGTAAAAGTTTTCTCCCACTCTGTAGGCTATCTGTTCATTCTGTTGATAGTTTCTTTTCTTGTGCAGAAGCTCTTCAATTTAATCAGATCCTATTTCTCAATTTTTGCTTTTGTTGCAACTGAAGATTGAGAATGAAAAACCATTCAAAAGATTAAAAAAACCCAGTAGATTGTTTTTTGAAAATATTAATAAAATAGACCACTATCTAGCCCAATGAAGAAGAAAAGAGAGAAGACCCAAATAAACACAATTAGAAATGACAAATGGGGGCTGGGCAGGGTGGCTCATGCCTGTAATCTTTGGAAGGCTGAGGTGGGCAGATCACTTGAGGTCAGGAGTTTGAGGCCAGCTTGGCCAACATGGTGAAAACCTGCCTCTACTAAAAATCCAAAAATTAGCCAGTTGTGGTGGTGGGCACCAGTGAGCTGAGATCACACCACTGTACTCCAGCCTGGGTGACAGAGGGAGGCTCTGTCAAAAAATAAAAAATAAAAAAATAAAATTAATGACAAAGGGGATATTGCCACATCCCAGAGAAATAAAAATAACCATCAAAAGATATTATGAACACCTCCACAAACTGGAAAATTGAGAAGAAATGGATATAATCATGGACACATTCCCAAGACTGAGTCAGGAAGAAATTAAATCCCTGAATAGACTAATAGTGAATTCTGAATTTGAATCAATATTAAATAGCCCACCAACCAAAAAATAGTGCAGGGCCAGATGATTTCACAGCCAAATTCTACCCAATGTGCAATAAAGGGTTGGTACCATTCCTCTTGAAAGTATTCCAAAACATTGAGAAGGAGAGACTCCTCCCTAACTCAGATCACCCTGATGGCAAAACTTGGCAGAGAAACAACAAAAATGAAAACTTCAGGCCAATGCACTTGTGGAACATCAATGTAAAAATCCTCAACAAAGCACTGGCAAACTGAGTCCAGCAGCACATCAAAAAGCCTGTTTATCACAATCAACTAGGCTTTATCCCTGGGATACAAGGTTGATTTAACATACACAAATCAATAAATGTGACTAATCACATAAATAGAACTAAAGACAAAAACCACATGATTAACTCAATAGGTGCAGAAAAGTGTTTGATAAAATTCAAGACTTCTTCATGTTAAAGCCCTAAATAAACTAGGTATTAAACAGCCATCTATGATAATACCCCCCAGCCAACATTATATTTAATGGGCAATAGCTGGTAGCATTTTCCTTGAAAACCAACAAAAGACAAAAATGCCCTCTGTCACCACTCCTATTCACAATAGTATTAGAAGTCCTGGCCAGAACCATCAGGTAAGAGAAAGAAATAAAATGTATCCAAATAGGAAGAGAAGAAGTCAAATTATCTTTGTTTGCAGATGACATTATCCTATATCTATAAAACCCCATTGTCTCAGCCCAAAAGCCCTTTAGGCTGCTCAACAACTTAAACAAAGTCTCAGGATACAAAATCAATGTATAAAATTTGATGGCATTCCTGTGCTGTAACAACTGTTAAGCTGAAGCCAAATCTGGAACAGAATCCCATTCACAATTGCCACAGAAAGAATAAAATACCTAGGAATACAGCTAACCAAGAAGGCAAAAGATCTCTACAAGGAAAACTATTAAAAACTGCTCAGAGAAATAAGAAATGGCACAAACAAATGTTGAAAGATTCCATGCTCATGGATGAATCAGTTTTGAGATACCCATAGTGCCCAAAGCAATTTATAGATTCAATGCTATTCCTATCAAACTACCAATAACATTCTTCACAGAACTGGAAAAAAAACTATTTTAAAATTAATATGGAATGCCAAAAGTTCCTAAATAGATAAGGCCATCTTAAGTAAAAAGAACAAAGCTGGAGGCATCATGCTACCTGACTTCAGACTGTACTACAGGGCAACAGTAACTGAAACAGCACAGTAATGGTACAAAAGCAGACTCATAGATGAATGGAACAGAATAGAGAACCCAGAAATAAGACTACACACCTACAGCTATCCAGTCATCAACAAAGCTGACAAAACAATGCAAAATGGACTTCCTATTCAATAAGTGGTGCTGATGTAACTAGCTAGCCATATGCATATAATTGAAACTGGAATCCTTTCTTACAGCATGTACAAAAATCAAATCAAGATGGGTTAAACGCTTAATGTAAAACCCAAACCTCTAAAAACCCTGCAATGTGACCTAGGTAATGCCATTATGGACATAAGAATGGGTAAATATTTCATGATGAAGACACTTTTTGCTTTTTATGGCCAGTCTAGATGATTTCTCCTCCCACCATTCTCAAAAGATGTAGATTCTCTGCAGCACATGCCATCAGATTATGTTACTTGATTTCTTTCCTGATTGAAATCATCTATCAATCTTCAGGTTACTTGTCCTTTATTCCTGGAGATTTAAAAACTGACTCATTTATTCTCTTCCCCCACTATTCTTGCACCAATTTTTGTGACTTTAATTATTTGTGAATGATTCATCCAATACCTTGCCTTTCACATTCTTAACTTCTGCCCTTAGTCAGCTTTGTCTATTCCACTTCGGCTACACACCTTCATGGTGATACTCTAGATTTTCTACCTCTAATATCTCAGGGACTCAAAAATCTTATTTTAAAACATGTCACTTTCAGAACAAACCACCAAGTTCATTTTTGCCTCACTTTCTAAAAATACTTTATACTAAAAATTCTTTTTTTCTAATTGAGATTTTGTTGACTGATTTTATAACTCTTTTATAGTTGAAACTGCATCTCTTTCCTCTCTTTCTTTCCTTATCTGCCATGATCTGAAAGTATCATCACAAAATAAGCATGTGTTTACTTACTCTTTGCTTTCTCCATTGTGAAAGCATGTGAAAAGGACCCAAAGTATGTTTAAAACCAAGTATTTACTTACTATTTGCCTACACTGCAGTGATTTAACATTATTGAAAAAAATTCACATCAATGGCAATTTAAATTTCTGGTCCTAAAGTTCAATGAGCACAACGGATTTATAGATTTTTATAATTATCCAAAATGAATATTTTACATCTCATCACTCTGAAACCCTTTCCCCTCCCCCATACTTAAGCTAGTCTTCTAGCCTACTATATAACTACATTAGGAATAGTATAGTGAAACATTGTTATGTCAGTCAGAAATTTTCTCATTTCTCATCAGCAAATCTACCAACCTGAACCTGAATCCATATGTTTTCACCTTACCTCCTATTAAAATGGAAGAAGTGCTTGCTTCTATAAATGGTCATCTTTTCCTCTTTCCACAAGATTCAATAGTCAATGTCATCTTAGCCAGGAATTTCTGCAATTACTACTTTTTCTCAGATTATAAATTCACATTTTCTTTCTGGATTCTACGCATGTGCATAAAAACATAATTTGATATCACTCATATTAAAGCAAACAGAAAACTATACCCTGACTTCCAGCTATAATATGATTTCTCTGAATCTTTTCATAGTAAATTATAAATTACTCTGAAGTGTTACCTGAAGTCACCGTTTTCGCTTGATTCACATTTTCTGTTTAATCTAGGTGGGTTCTCATTCCCAACTCTTTGTCAAATCATGACTGATCTCCTTGCTGAAAATAATTGGGAATTCGTCACTCTTGGCAATATTCTGAATAAATACTCCACCGTCATAAAACTGTTTGTTTTTAAAAAATATAATCAATTTATTAATAGTTTATATACCATGTAATTCATCCATTTATAGTACATAATTCAATAGGTTTTAGTATTTTTACAAAGTTTCACAAACATCACCACAATAAATTTTAAAATAGTTTAATAATCCCCCAAAGAAACCCCACCCCCAGTTACTTCCCATTCTCTGCACACCCTCCACACCCCACCAGTTAGGCAACTGTTTACTGATCTACTTCCTGTCTTTTTTTGATTTGCCTATTCTAGATATTTCATGTACATAAAATCATACACTATACCAGCCTCTTTAATGTAGCATGTTTTTAAGGTTCACCCTTGTTGTAGCATATATCAGTACTTCATTCCTTTTTATTGCTGAATTATATTTCATTTTATGGATATGTTACATTTATTAATTCATTCATCAGTTGGTGAACATTTGGGTTTTTTTCCAGTTTGGAGCCATTAGGATTAACATTGCTATGAACACTCACATACAAATTTTTGTACATTTGCCTTAATTTCTCTTGGGTATATTCCTAACAATGGAATTTATGGGTTATATGGTAATGCCATGTTTAAACTTTTAAGAAATTGGCAGACTGTTTTCAAAAGTGGCTGCACTATTTTACATTTTCATAAGTAATTTATGAAGACTCCAATTTTTCCACATCCTCATTCCTGTGTTTCTCTCTGTTTAATTATAAGCATCCTAGTGAATATGCAGTGCCATGTCATTGTGGTTTTGGCATTTCTTTTCCTGATTGCTAATCTGTTGCTTCATGATGGAACAAAATTCTACTGGCAGCTTGAAAGAATGAGGTGTGATCATACTGTTATTTCCTTCCAGTTTCACAAGCCACCACACCTCTGTTGCATAGTATTGGGCAAAGGTGACAGTAATTGCAGACTAGATTTGGGCACTGGTTCTTGATTACACCAACAAGTAACTGAAAACTATGCCATAATTATTATAAACATATTAAAGAGCAATACTGATGCTTATAAGAGAGAAAATGTTATAAACAAAAGACTAGCCCACATTATTAGGGCACTATAACTACTTTGTATGATTCTATAATGGTGCATAAATGTCATCATGTATTTGTTGAAGCCCACAGAATGTACAACACCAACAGTGAACCCTAATATGAACTATGGATGTTTAGTGATTATGACGTATCAGTGTAAGTTCACCAATTACAACAAATATCCATTCTGATGGGTGATGTTGATAATAGGAGAGGCTGTGCACATGCATGTGAGGTCAGGGAGTGTATGAGAACTCTATACTCTCCACTCAATTTTGCTGTGAACCTAAAACTGCTCTGATAGAGTCTCAAACAAACAAACAAACAAAAAACCCAAACATCCAAATATCCAAAAGTTTCCTCTAACTTTGCCAGCTGCTCCTCCTCAGTCTTGCTGCTGATTCCTCTTAAACCTAAACTCTAAATGTTGGAATGTTGTAGTTCCACCTCTGTTCTCTCCCTAGGTGATTTTGTTCTATGTGTGTGTAAATACCATTTATATGCTGATTAATCCCAAACTTTTACTTTCAACACTGACCTTTTCTACCTACTTGACTTCTTTTCATTCAGTTTGTACCTTAAATTTATTTCCAAAATTAAATTATTTATAATGATATCTTTCATATCCAACTATTTTTATCTTTTCCCATATTCTCCAGTTAATTCAATTATGCCTTCAACCATTCAGCCATCTAAGATGCAAACCTAGAAGCCATTGTAATTTCTTTTATTTTCTTACCACGAATGAGCAAACTGTCAACTTGACATTCAAAATACCATCCAGATGTTTACCTCCTTGCTGCTTCTTTGTTATCAGCCTATTCCACTTCATGACACATGAAGGCAGTAGACACCTATCTTACATCTTTATTTCTACTCACGTCACACCTGTAATTTACTCTTACACAGAAGTGACTACAAGCTTTGTATTTAGTTGGTGAAAAATTAATCATGGCAAAAACCGTTAAAAATATTTGCAAAAACTGCGACTACTTTTGCACTAACCTAATAAAATTTGAATTAGAACCTATCACATTCAAGAAGGAAATGTTCTTGTCTTCCACTTAGGGTTTTCTTGAACAAGGAAATGGGGAATGTATAATGTATGAGGAAGTTGACCTTTATTTATTCAGGAGCTTGAAGATACTAAAATCCTGAGTATATTTGGGTAAGATTAGAGAAAGTGGAAACAGTAATTTATTTATAAAATTAGATTGGATGATAGTTATAAAGAGAGTGTTATTATTTTTCAATATGTCATTACAGACCTCTATTCCTTGGGGTAGTCAAAGTACAAATGTCATATCTTAAAATTACTTACTTTGCTCTTTTGTGGTATTAGAGAATTCATTTCTTTAAGAAATGATTAGATCAAGTGATGGAGTAAGAAGTTATACAGTTGAATGAAGAGAAAAATAAATGACTCAGTTCGTCCATTTGCCTAAGTTACTGGCTACCTGAGCTGCAGTTAATGCACCTGAGAAATCAGGTGGCTGGATGGAGTAATACCTGAGGCCGCTTCAGCTCTAAAGCCATGAGCCATCTCCAGTGATGTGTAATTACTCTAAATACCAGGTTTTATAAGATTGTTACTGGAAGTATTTGGCTTTTATTGCCAGGAAATCTTTGGCACTTTAAATGCAACTATGTTTTGGTATTTAGGAAAGCTGCCAGAAAGTGAATAAACATTAAGTACAGAAACTTTCTGTTTATTGCCAGAGTAAATAGAATAAGAGCAGAAGTGACTTTTATCTTTCATACCAAGTAATTAACTAAACTTGTCTCCTCAAAAATGATACTCTTATAGACAAATGATCCATTCACTTTCTGTACAGTTTTTTTAGTGGCTTAAGATAAATGTTTTCACCATCCCAGATCTGTGCTAATTAAGTAAAGCTTCAAAAAAAGGAGCTGAGTTGACACTTGATAGTTCATGTAATAACTAACGGGCTTTCAGCACTGGTTAATATAACTTAAGTGCAGGGAGGAAAAAAGAAGCAGTATTGTGTTAAAAAGAGTCATAGAAAAACAGGAAAATCAAACTGGAGAAAAATCTGTTGACACAGAGATGATAGTCCTGAATCATTTGCCTGTTGTTAAAGAATATTGATTTATATTGGTTATTTCAAGAATTGTTATGTGAGAAAAATTGGTAATTGTGAAGCACAAATCTAAGTAATTTTGGTGGCAGTTGTTACTATGACAGTGTTATTCATACAGGGCAGTGTGTTAACATAGCTTAGCATGTTCATGTTTGTAGGTATCAAGGAAGGGAATAATAAATCTCTAGGCATGAAACTGTATGGAGTACTGATAGGCAAAGCAAGGCACAGAAGTGTTTTCTAGCCTTTTGACTACGTCTGCTTACCAAAGGAAAGTGTTTTCATCCACCTGCAATTGTTTAAAGTTACAAGTTGTCATGCCATACTGAGATGGCAGATTTCTGGAAGGCAACAGAATAAATATCGTTGTGTGACAATTTCAAACAGAAAGAAATAATTTTCCCTTTCATCCCTTATATGCTTTTATAACTTCATTGAGATATAATTGAAGTATTACCCTAAGTTATATTTAAAATACCCAATTTGATCAGTTTCAACACATGCATAAGGTTTTGAAGCAATCACCAAAATCAAGATAGTAAAGATTTTCATCACTCCTCGTTTCCTTGTCTCCTTTTATCAACCATCCTCTTCTCCCTCGCCATCCTCAGACAATCACTAGTTGATTGATAAGTTTAGTTTTATTTTTGAGAATTTTATAGAAACAGCATCATGTAGTATACATCTTTTTTTATCTATTTTCTTTACATTCATTTTAATGATTTTGAGATTTATCCATGTTGTTGGCTCTATCTGTAGTTTTCTCCCATTTCTTGCTGAGTAGTATTCCATTGTATAAATATGACACAATTTGTTTATCTATTCACCTGTTAATGGATATTTGGTTTGTTTTCAGTTTTGTGCAATTACCAATGGAGCCACACGAACATACACGTGCAAGTCTTTGTTGATATACACTTTCATTTCTAATATTTGGGAGTGTATGACTGGGTCATATGATAAATATATGTTTATCTTATTGTAATCCCCCAAACTATTATCTAGAGTGGCTATACCATTTGGCATTCTTCTGTAATCTATAAGAGTGACAGTTGTTTTGCATTCTCACCAACGCTTTGTACTGTCATATTTTATTATACTATTTTTCAAAGTCTTCTTATTCAGTGGCACCTCATTGTGATTTTAGATTTACATATCCTTGGTGATTTATGATTTTGAGCATCTTTTCATATGCTTAGTATACATCTGCATATATTCTTTTGTAAATTATCTTTTCAAATATTTTCTCCATTTTTTACTGGGTTATCTTTTTATTATTGAGTTGTAAAAGTTTCTTATATTTTTGGAGACAAGGCTTTTTTCTGACATGTGCTTTGAAGATATTTTCTTCCTGTTTGTGGTGTTTCCCTAAAGTAAAAGTATTTTAATTTGGTATTCAATTCATCAGGATTTTTTTTTTAATGTTGTGTATTTTTTGTTTTCTAGTTAAGAAACATTTTCCTATTACCAAATTGCAAATACTTATTTCTGTTTTCCTCTAGTTTTATAGTTTCATTTTTTAGATCTGTGATTTGATTTAACTTGATATCTATATGTGGTGTGAAGTAAGGACTTAGATTTTTTTTCCCCATACAGATATTCTATCAGCATACTAACATAGGTTGAAAAGACCTTTTTTTTTCCATTGAATTGTCTGAGCACTGTTAAAATCAACTGAAATTATATGTGTAAGTGTATTTCTAGACTATTTGACTTCATATGCCTATCTTTTCACTAATACTAATCTCTATTGATTACTATGTCTTCATAATCAATCCCAACTTTGTTATTCTAGTTATTTTGCATTTTCATGTGTTGTAGAATCAGCTTATTAAATTGGTACAATATTGGAATTGCATTTAATAGGTAGATCAGTTTGGGGAGAATTATAATCTTAATGACATTGAGTTTTTCAGTCTGTGAACATGGTATCTCTCTCCATGTATGTGAGCCTTCTTTAGTTTCGATCAACAGAGTTTGTAGTTTCAGTATAGATGTAATGATGTAGACAATATTCAGTGTAAACAATACATAAATAAATGAGTATGGTTGTGTTCTAATTAAACTTTATTTACAAAAATGAGCAGTCAGCTGAATTTGGCCCATGAGTAGTAGTTTGCTGACCCATGATATAGGCTACTAACATTTAATGTAATTATGAGTATGGTTTAATTAATGTCTGACATTTTATTTTTGCTCTCTAATTTTCTACTTAAAAAATTATCTGTTTAATTTTTTTGTTTTCTTTATAATTGACACTTTTTCAAATCCTAGTATTAGATTTTTGGCTATATCTCTTTTTATTATATTTTTAATGATTGCTCTTCATATTATATAATACATGTTTAAATTTTCAAAGTCTACTTAGAGTTGAAACACTTCCCATAAAATGTAGAAACCTTGCAGCAATATAGACCTTTTAATATTTCTCTCTGACCTTTATGTTATGGTTGTCATACATATTATACCTAAAGGCATTGAAGCTCCATCAGACAATGTTATAATTTTTGCTTTCACAGTAATATGTTTTGTTGTTTTAAGCATGTCATTTATTCTGATATTTTGGTGTCTGGGGTCTTATTGACCCTGGGAAACTGCCAATCCATGGCCATCCAATTCCTTGAGGTAGTAAACAACTTGCCTGTGAGTGCACTTTTTATATGCGAACCAACCCATGAGAGGTCCATGCCTCTACCACTCCATTTATTGACTTTTCACAGGGTTTACATACTCTGACCACTCTTTCCCTATCGGAATCATCCCAGGACCAGGTACCAGACAGCTAGGGACATCCCAGTACTCCAGGGCTCACTGAAGTTATTCTAATCAGCCAATCTTAAACCTGGTTGGCCTACTGTGTCCTGCTCATTCCTTCACATAAAAACCACAACATAGTCCCCTGCCCATGTTTTCTTGTCTCTCCTGCATCCTAACTAACACTGGTACTTCCCCATATGTCCCTGTGTAGCTGAGGTACCCTCTTCTCTTAAGAACTATAAGTAAAAAACTATCTTTTCAATAGCAGTCATCTGACCTTTTGGTCTCATGACACCTTAATAACAATAAAACCTACATTTTAAAACTGTATTAAGAAACCTAAGAGAAAAAATAATTATTTTCTTTTAGTTGGCTTTTAAATATTTCTGTTTAACTTGCCTTATTCCTGAAACTTAAGTTTCCCTCTAGAATTAGTTATTTTGAGTTCATGAAACTTTCCTTAGCATTTATTTTTAAGGAACATTTGTTAATGATGATTTCTTTCAGTTTCCCTTCATCAGAGAATATCTATCTTTCTGGCCCCCATGGATTTTGATGAAAAATCAACATTCAGTGACAGTGTTCCCCAATATGTAATATGCCACTTTTCTGTAGCAGCTTTCAAAATGTTTATTTTAACTTTGGTTTTAGCAATTTGATTTATGTATGTCTAGGTGTGGTTGTGTGTGTGTGTGTGTGTGTGTGTGTGTTTGCCATTTTCGTGGCTCACTTGATTTCTCAAATCTATAAGTAGATATATTTCACCAAATTTGAAAAACCTTCATCATATTTTCAAAGATTTTTCTCTTTCTGAACCTCCAAAAACACATGCGTTAGATTTTTATTTTATATTTTCCCACAGATACCTGAAACTCTGCTCATTATGTTTTAATGTTTCTTCTCCGTATTTGTAATTGAATTATTTTTGTTGATCTTTTTTATCTTCAGTTCCTCTGTTATCTGTCTTATGCAACTGAACTTATTCAGTGAGCTTCTTATTTAAATTATTGTCTTTTTTTTCAAGGTTAAAAGTTCCATTTGGTTATTTTCATTGTTTCCCTCTCTGTGCTAAGAATAATTATTTTTCATTTATTTGCAGTATATTTCGTTTTACCTTATAAAGAAATTTTTAATAGCTGCTTAGCCTTCTTTTGACAGTTCGAACACTTGGGTTACCTCTGATGTGTGACATCAGTTTGTTGATGGTCTTTTTCTTTTGGTTGTCAGTCACATTTTTCTGATTCTTTGTATACCAAGCAATTTTGGAATTGTTATGTTATGTAGGTATATATACATATATATATATATGTAGGTATATAAGCTTCTGTAGGTAGTTATCAAAACCTCATTTTGCATTCCTTTATACTTTTCTGTGCTCGTTGGGTCTATCCCATGTATATGTATCACAAAATTAGGCTGAGTGTTTACAGATTCATACAAAAAATTAGGGAATCTTCTCTCCAGCTTTCTCCCTTACAGAGATACCTCAACATTTTCTGTCCATCCTTTCCTGATCCTTTGTATAGAATTATGTGTGTTCTATTGGTTGTTTAGCCATTCAACAGCTGAAACCTACTCTTGAGACAAATCCATGAGAGGAAAAACAAAAGTCTGGCAGATCCTTCACCATGCACATTACTTCGTTAACTTCGGACTGCCTTCATATTCTGCCTGCTTTTGTATATTTTATAGAATTCTCTGATAGTTTTTTTTTGTATTTTTTTCCTAGTAATTTTGGTTTCAATCATTGGGAGGGATACATCATATTGGTCTTATTCTGCCATGCTGCAACTGGAATTGTCTTTCCTTTACATTGTAAACCATCAATTTTTCTAAAAGAAATGACATTTTAAAATATAAGCAACTTGATCAAAAAGTATTTTAATATCAACTTGGATATCACCGCCTTTTGGAAAAGCTTGCAATATCCTTCAAATAGTAGCCTGAACTTTTGACTCCCTTTGAAGTAGAATTTTTGGTTTGGTAGGCTTCAGAGTTTCAATGTTATTATTTTACATATGGTACTCAATTCTTTATGTGTAGTGTATGAGCAGTGCTATTCGTTTCTTACTCAAGTTTCATCTTTTTAGTGGACTTAAATACAAAGTTTTCTTTTGCAGTAGAGTTGAAAATTATGCCTGTGGTTAGAAGAATTCTTTCCTGTTACTAATATTCCTCCTTTGTGATAAGAACTCTATGAGCACACTGTTCCTTGCCTCCTTTTTGCATCCTCACTTTTTACTTTGGGAAGAGCTATAATTTAAAATAATTGCTGAGTTTGAAATAAAAAATATTGAGTAGGCTTAACATATCTTATTTTATTACTCTTTGTCTTGGAAGTAAGAATTTCACAGGAAGCAGCTGGCTGACAGGTAATTTATTCTATTTGGAAGCTGAGAAATGGAAAACCCACCTTTTTTGCAAATTATAAGCAATATGCTGCAATATCAACATCCACTAATGTCTAATTTTGATATTTCATGTTTTTACTTTGTGTTTTAAAATAACTTTTGACTTATAGAAGAGTTGCACATATAGTACAGACAGCTTTCATCTACAATTCATCTAGCTTCCCCTAATGTTAACATCTTGCTTAAGCATGGTATGATGATCAAAACTAATAATTAACATTGGTATAATACTGTTAAATAAACCACAAACTTTATTTAGAATTCTCCAGCTTTTCCATTATTTTTTATTCAAATCTATAATTCAGTATTCTTATATGCCCTTATTTCTACCATTCTGTGGCAGTTCTTCAATCTTTCATTCCATTTTCTGTCTTGATGATTATTGGTCAGGCATTTTTTAAAAAATGTCCATTAATTTGGGTTTGTATGATGCTTTTTCATGATTAAACTGAGACGCTGAACTTGGAGAAAGAATTTTACATGAGCAATATGCCCTTCTCATTCCATCATACCAAGGGCTAGAGGATATCAATACATATGACCAATCTTGATGATTTGGCTAAGATCGTTTTTGTCAGGCTTCTCTGATGTAAAATTTTTATCTTTGTCTCCCCATGTTTAGTTCATTAGAAGTAAGTCATGAAGTCCAGTTCCCACCCAAGAACACGGAAGTTAAGCTTTACTTCCTGGAGCGAGAAGCCTCAGGAGATTTGTGGATATATGTTAAACCACTACAGTAATAGTAAATATTTTTAGGGTATACTTTGGGGTTGTGCATGTTTCATGTTTTTTCTTAAGAATTTGACCACGAATGATAGAGAATAGTCACATTTTTTGCATTCTTTAGTGAAGGAAGATGGTTAAAATGGGCAACCATCTGATGAGTATTGGAGGGTTTTACCTCTAGAAATGGGAATTTTTATAAAGGTCTTTTAGGGTACTTGGGTTTGGGTTATTGATAGTTAAATAATCTTTCACAAGTTTTAGTTTCTACAACTTTAGACAACTATTTGCTTGGGCCAAAGAATCTTGTTGCTATGGTGAGTCTCAGAGATATATGAAGGAGACTATTTCATGGGATCATACACATATTTATTCTCCATAGATAAAGAGAGCTTCAATTTATTTCTAAACCTATTTTTTTCCCAATTTTCCATGTCTTGCTTCATTTACTCTGAACTTTCACTTTATTCTTTTCCTCTGGTTCTGACAATAATTCCTTATATCCGTATTCTTTAACGTACTTGATCCAATTGATTTTTAAACTAAAAATGTAAGGAAGACAGATATCATGGCCTCTACTTTTCAAATGAAGAAGTTAGTATTCTGAGAAATGAAGATCACACAGCTTGATCAATAAGAACAAAGCCCAGGATTAGACTCAAACTTTTTACTTGTTAATACAATACTTTCTGTATAACACCATACTAGCTTCTGTATTCATTAAAAAACCACAGAAGCTACTGAATATTCATGTTCTACAAGGTTGCATGAGCCAATGACTAACAGAGATGGAGTCATGCCCCCTATTGTGTTCTCTGTTTATCTATAGCTTAATAATGGCACTTTCCTTCTGCTTTTAGCTTTACAATTATGTAAAATGCTCTCCTGAAGTAGATACCACAAACTCTATGCCCATCTTAGGTCTTTGTGAAGTGAATTGTAAATAAAAATGTTAAAGGACTATGTAGCCAAATTATTCCAGACAGCAAGATACTACCTAAAATAATCAAATTAAAGGGATCATGTTTTAATTAATAAGGTGTTCTTCAATGTTCTTTTTTTTCTTTTTTTTTATTTTTTAATTTTTTATTGGATTATAGGTTTTGGGGTACATGAGCAGAGCATGCAAGACAGTTGCGTAGGTACACACATGGCGGTGTGCTTTGCTTTTCTTCTCCCCTTCACCCACATTTGGCATTTCTCCCCAGGCTATCCCTCCGCACCGCCCCTCCCACTGGCCCTCCCCTTTTCCCCCCAGTAGACCCCACTGTTTAGTACTCCCCTTTCTGTGTCCATGTGTTCTCATTTTTCATCACCCACCTATGAGTGAGAATATGCAGTGTTTCATTTTCTGTTCTTGTGTCAGTTTGCTGAGGATGACGTTTTCCAGATTCATCGATGTCCCTACAAATGACACAAACTCATCATTTCTGATTGCTGCATAATATTCCATGGTGTATATGTGCCACATTTTTCCAATCCAGTCTATTATCAATGGGCATTTTGGTTGATTCCAGGTCTTTGCTATTGTAAACAGTGCTGCGATGAACACTCGTGTACATGTGTCCTTATAGTAGAACGATTTATAGTCTTTTGGATATATACCCAGTAATGGGATTGCTGGGTCAAATGGAATTTCTACTTCTAAGGCCTTGAGGAATCGCCACACTGTCTTCCACAATGGTTGAACTAATTTACACTCCCACCAACAGTGTAAAAGTGTTCCTTTTCTCCACATCCTCTCCAGCATCTGTTGTCTCCAGATTTTTTAATGATCGCCATTCTAACTGGCGTGAGATGGTATCTCAATGTGGTTTTGATTTGCATCTCTCTGATGACCAGTGACAATGAGCATTTTTTCATATGATTGTTGGCCTCATATATGTCTTCTTTCATAAAGTATCTGTTCATATCCTTTGCCCACTTTTGAATGGGCTTGTTTGTTTTTTTCCTGTAAATCTGTTTGAGTTCTTTGTAAATTCTGGATATCAGCCCTTTGTCAGATGGGTAGACTGCAAAAATTTTTTCCCATTCTGTTGGTTGCCAATCCACTCTAGTGACTGTTTCTTTTGCCGTGCAGAAGCTGTGGAGTTTCATTAGGTCCCATTTGTCTATTTTGGCTTTTGTTGCCAATGCTTTTGGTGTGTTGTTCATAAAGTCCTTGCCTACTCCTATGTCCTGGATAGTTTTGCCTAGATTTCCTTCTAGGGTTTTTATGGTGCCAGGTCTTATGTTTAAGTCTTTAATCCATCTGGAGTTAATTTTAGTGTAAGGTGTCAGGAAGGGGTCCAGTTTCTGCTTTCTGCACATGGCTAGCCAGTTTTCCCAACACCATTTGTTAAACATGGAATCCTTTCCCCATTGCTTGTTTTTGTCAGGTTTATCAAAGATTGTATAGTTGTATGTATGTTGTGCTGCCTCCGGTGCCTCAGTTTTGTTCCATTGGTCTATATCTCTGTTTTGGTACCAGTACCATGCTGTTTTGATTACTGTAGCCTTGTAGTATAGTTTGAAATCCGGTAGAGTGATGCCCCCCGCTGTGTTCTTTTTGCTTAGAATTGACTTGGCTATGCAGGCTCTCTTTTGGTTCCATATGAAGTTCATGGTGGATTTTTCCAGTTCTGTGAAGAAAGTCAATGGTAGCTTGATGGGGATAGCGTTGATTCTGTAAATTACTTTGGGCAGTATAGCCATTTTCACGATGTTAATTCTTCCTAACCATGAACATGGAATGTTTCTCCATCTGTTTGTGTCCTCTCTGATTTCGTTGAGCAGTGGTTTGTATTTCTCCTTGAAGAGGTCCCTTACGTTCCTTGTGAGTTGTATTCCAAGGTATTTTATTCTTTTTGTAGCAATTGCGAATGGCAGTTCGCTCTTGATTTGGCTTTCTTTAAGTCTGTTATTGGTGTAGACGAATGCTTGTGATTTTTGCACATTGATTTTATATCCTGAGACTTTGCTGAAGTTGCTTATCAGTTTCAGGAGTTTTTGGGCTGAGGCAATGGGGTCTTCTAGGTATACTATCATGTCGTCTGCAAATAGAGACAATTTGGCTTCCACCTTTCCTATTTGAATACCCTTTATTTCTTTTTCTTGCCTGATTGCTCTGGCTAGAACTTCCAGTACTATATTGAATAGGAGTGGTGAGAGAGGGCATCCTTGTCTAGTGCCAGATTTTAAAGGGAATGCTTCCAGTTTTTGCCCATTCAGTATGATATTGGCTGTTGGTTTGTCATAAATAGCTTTTATTACTTTGAGATACGTTCCATCGATACCGAGTTTATTGAGGGTTTTTAGCATAAAGGGCTATTGAATTTTGTCAAATGCCTTCTCTGCGTCAATTGAGATAATCATGTGGTTTTTGTTTTTGGTTCTGTTTATGTGGTGAATTACGTTGATAGACTTGCATATGTTGAACCAGCCTTGCATTCCTGGGATGAATCCTACTTGATCATGATGAATAAGTTTTTTGATTTGCTGTTGCAATCGGCTTGCCAATATTTTATTGAAGATTTTTGCATCTATGTTCATCATGGATATTGGCCTGAAGTTTTGTTTTCTCGTTGGGTCTCTGCCGGGTTTTGGTATCAGGATGATGTTGGTCTCATAAAATGATTTGGGAAGGATTCCCTCTTTTTGGATTGTTTGAAATAGTTTTAGAAGGAATGGTACCAGCTCCTCCTTGTGTGTCTGGTAGAATTCGGCTGTGAACCCATCTGGACCTGGGCTTTTTTTGTGTGGTAGGCTCTTAATTGCTGCCTCAACTTCAGACCTTGTTATTGGTCTATTCATAGTTTCAGCTTCCTCCTGGTTTAGGCTTGGGAGGACACAGGAGTCCAGGAATTTATCCATTTCTTCCAGGTTTATGCACATAGAGTTGTTTGTAATATTCTCTGATGATGGTTTGAATTTCTGTGGAATCTGTGGTGATTTCCCCTTTATCATTTTTTATTGCATCTATTTGGTTGTTCTCTCTTTTCTTTTTAATCAATCTGGCTAGTGGTCTGTCTATTTTGTTGATCTTTTCAAAAAGCCAGCTCTTGGATTTATTGATTTTTTGAAGGGCTTTTCGTGTCTCCATCTCCTTCAGCTCAGCTCTGATCTTAGTTATTTCTTGTCTTCTGCTGGGTTTTGAGTTTTTTTGATCTTGCTCCTCTAGCTCTTTCAATTTTGATGATAGGGTGTCAATTTTGGATCTCTCCATTCTCCTCATATGGGCACTTATTGCTATATACTTTCCTCTAGAGACTGCTTTAAATGTGTCCCAGAGGTTCTGGCATGTTGTGTCTTCGTTCTCATTGGTTTTGAAGAACTTCTTTATTTCTGCCTTCATTTCGTTGTTTACCCAGTCAACATTCAAGAGCCAGTTGTTCAGTTTCCATGAAGCTGTGCGGTTCTGGGTCGGTTTCTGAATTCTGAGTTCTAACTTGATTGCACTATGTTCTGAGAGGCTGTTTGTTATGATTTCAGTTGTTTTGCATTTGTTGAGCAGTGCTTTACTTCCAATTATGTGGTCAATTTTAGAGTAGGTGTGATGTGGTGCTGAGAAGAATGTGTATTCTGTGGATTTGGGGTGGAGAGTTCTGTAAATGTCTATCAGGTTTGCTTGCTCCAGGTCTGAGTTCAAGCCCTGGATATCCTTGTTGATTTTCTGTCTGGTTGATCTGTCTAGTATTGACAGTGGAGTGTTAAAGTCTCCCACTATTATTGTGTGGGAGTCTAAGTCCTTTTGTAAGTCATTAAGAACTTGCCTTATGTATCTGGGTGCTCCTGCATTAGGTCCATATATGTTTAGGATCGTTAGCTCTTCTTGTTGTATTGTTCCTTTTACCAGTATGTAATGGCCTTCTTTGTCTCTTTTGATCTTTGTTGCTTTAAAGTCTATTTTATCAGAGATGAGAATTGCAACTCCTGCTTTTTTTTGCTTTCCATTAGCTTGTAAAATCTTCCTCCATCCCTTAATTTTGAGCCTTTGTGTATCCTTGCATGTGAGATGGGTTTCCTGGATACAGCACACTGATGGGTTTTGGATTTTTATCCAATTTGCCAGTCTGTGTCTTTTGATTGGTGCATTTAGTCCATTTACATTTAGGGTTAATATTGTTATGTGTGAATTTGATACTGCCATTTTGATGCTAAGTGGCTGTTTTGCCTGTTAGTTGTTGTAGATTCTTCATTATGTTGAAGCTCTTTAGCATTCAGTGTGATTTTGGAATGGCTGGTACTGGTTGATCCTTTCTATGTGTATTGCCTCTTTTAGGAGCTCTTGTAAAGCAGGCCTGGTGGTGACAAAATCTCTGAGTACTTGCTTGTTCACAAAGGATTTTATTTTTCCTTCACTTCTGAAGCTCAGTTTGGCTGGATATGAAATTCTGGGTTGAAAGTTCTTTTCTTTAAGAATGTTCAATATTGGCCCCCACTCTCTTCTGGCTTGTAGTGTTTCTGCCGAGAGATCTGCTGTGAGTCTGATGGGCTTCCCTTTGTGGGTGACCCGACCTTTCTCTCTGGCTGCCCTTAGTATTCTCTCCTTTATTTCAACCCTGTTGAATCTGACGATTATGTGCCTTGGGGTTGCTCTTCTTGCAGAATATCTTTGTGGTGTTCTCTGTATTTCCTGCAATTGAGTGTTGGCCTGTCTTGCTAGGTGGGGGAAATTTTCCTGGATGATGTCCTGAAGAGTATTTTCCAGCTTGGATTCATTCTCTTCATCCCCTTCTGGTACACCTATCAAACGTAGGTTAGGTCTTTTCACATAGTCCCACATTTCTTGGAGACTTTGTTCATTCCTTTTTGCGCTTTTTTCTCTGATCTTGGTTTCTTGTTTTATTTCATTGAGTTGGTCTTCGACTTCAGATATTCTTTCTTCTGCTTGGTCAATTCGGCTATTGAAACTTGTGTTTGCTTCACGAAGTTCTCGTATTGTGTTTTTCAGCTCCTTTAATTCATTCGTATTCCTCTCTAAGCTATCCATTCTTGTTATCATTTCCTCGAATCTTTTTTCAAGGTTCTTAGTTTCTTTGCATTGATTTAATACATAATCTTTTAGCTCACAAAAGTTTCTCATTATCCATCTTCTGAAGTCTAATTCCGTCATTTCGTCACAGTCATTCTCCGTCCAACTTTGTTCCCTTGCTGGTGAGGAGTTTTGGTCCTTTCTAGGAGGCGAGGTGTTCTGGTTTCAGATGTTTTCCTCCTTTTTGCGCTGGTTTCTTCCCATCTTTGTGGATTTGTCCACTGGTCGTTTGCGTAGTTGCTGACTTTTCGATTGGGTCTCTGAGTGGACACCCAGCATGTTGATGATGAAGTATTTCTGTTGCTCGGTTTTCCTTCTACCAGTCTAGCCCCTTTGCTGTATAACTGCTGAGGTCTGCTCCAGACCCTGCTTGTCTGGGGTGCACCTCTAGCAGCTGTGGCAGAGCGAGGGATGCTACCAGTTTCTTTTTCTGCTATCTTTGTCCCAGGATGATGCCTGCCTAATGTCAGTCTTTTGGATATAGAGGGGTAAGGGAGCTGCTTGAGGAGACAGTTTGTACTTTATACGGGCTTAGTTGCTGAGCTGTGCGCTCTGTTGTTCATTCAGGGCTGTTAGGCTGCTATGTTTGATTCTGCTGCAACAGAGCTCATTAAAAAACCCCCTTTTTTTTTCTCAAATGCTCTGTGTTGAGAGGTTTGGGCTTTATTTTTGGATGTTCGATGATGTGTCCTGCCCAGCTAGAAGGCAGACTAGCCACTGTTTGGCTGCCGAGGCTCCGCCCTGCTGTTGTGTGATTCACCCTGTTCCTGCAGGCTCTGCTGTGGTCTCCGCCACGCCCTGCGGTGGAGTCTCTTCATTTTAGCGTGTTGCCTCAGCAACGGCAGGCTGTGTCAGCAGTGGGCGTGTATCTCAGTAGGGACGGGTTGCCTCGGCAACGGCTGGCTGCGTCAGCAGTGGGCGTGTATCTCAGTAGGGACAGGTTGCCTCTGCAACGGCTGGCTGTGTCAGCAGTGGGCGTGTATCTCAGTAGGGACGGGTTGCCTCTGCAACGGCTGGCTGCGTCAGCAGTGGGCGTGTATCTCAATAGGGATGGGTTGCCTCGGCAACGGCTGGCTGCGTCAGCAGTGGGCGTGTATCTCAGTAGGGATGGGTTGCCTCTGCAACGGCTGGCTGCGTCAGCAGTGGGCGTGTATCTCAGTTGGGGCGGGTTGCCTCGGTAGTGGTGGACGCCTCTCCCCCACAGAGCATCTCGGACCATCTGCTCGGGATAGTTTGAAATCACGGTTTTGTTCGTCCCACTGGGTATCCCAAACGATCTGTCCCTGCAATCCCCTGGGCTGGGCTACTGTCCAAGTCTCGTTCAGTCTCAAGTCCAGCCCTCTCAAGTCTCAGGTTGCTGGTTCAACAGGGCGTCCGGACACGCGCACCCTGTCGGGATTGCTGGGTAGGGCCGGCTGCTGCTGCCCCGGCTGCCGGCTTCGCCAGGCAGACCTACTGCCTGGCGTCCCATGTCTTTTTATACTTAAGAGTTTCCCCGTTCTGTGGGCAACAAAGATCAGTCTGTAAATGCAGCTCTGCCTCACCGTTTGAGGATTCAACGCGAGCTCCAATCCTGGGTTGTTCTCACAGCGCCATCTTGAGTCCTCACCTCTCTTCAATGTTCTAAGTGAATGATAATTAATTGTAACTGGGTTTATGACTAAGGTATCCAAAGGATTTCTTTGTAGTCTGATTGCTTTAGTCAGATGAGCCATATATTAGGCTCATATTTTATTTCATGGACCACTAAATGTTGAGGCATAGTGGAAAGTGTAAAGATAAGAGTCTATTACACCTTAGCAGTAAATCCTGAGCTGGAGGATGATGCTTTTATCTCAATGTAGTGTAGAATTAGTCAGGGGAAGATAGCGCTGTAGGAGCAGCTCTGGATTGCAGCTACCAGTGAAAGCACAGAGAGTGAGTGGATGCCGCATTTCCAGATGGATCTTTATTGCCCACAGACCAGGAGATTCTCAGGTGGAGGAGCCTCACAGGTCGCCAGCACAGCTGTTTTGGCTGGCGCGGTTGTTTTGGCCAGCGCCGCAGTGCAGCGGCTCTCCATACAAAACACACTGGTCTGGTTGCCCTGTTAAACTGGCAATTGGAGATCCAGGAAGGCAGATTAGCCCATTCATCTGTTTAAATGGGACTGAAACATAAAACATAAAGCCAGGCCAGGAGATTTCCAGGCAGCCATGTTGTTTCAGTTGGCACAGTGGGTCGCTGCACAGGAAATCACGCAGATCGCAGTGCCCTTTCAGCAGGGGACTGAAACACCTGGGAGAGTCAACCACTCAACTTAAAAAAAAAAGAGCTCTGAGGCAGGGAGCCAGGTGATCAGGCTCTGTGGGTCCCACGCCCACAAAAACAAACAGCAATTGGAAACACTAGGGGTTGAGAGTTTCATGGCAAGCACAGCTAAAACCGGGATTGCCCAGCTCTGTGGGGGAGGGGTGTCCGCCATTACCAAAGAACTCCACCCCTATGGAGGTAGTCTGCCATTGCTGACGCAGCCTGCCATTGCTGAGGCAACCCACCATTGCTGAGATAACCCGCCATAACAAAGAGAGTCCGCCATTACAGAGATGGGCCAACATTGCCAAGGCAGTTTTAACCACACCCATATAAACAGGACCACAGAGAAATAAACACAGCAACAGGGCAGAGCCAGCAGCAGGGTGGAACATACAGCAGCTAAAGAAAGCCTCTGCAGGCAGTGACTACACTGCCTCCTTGCTGGGCAGGACAGCCCTGAAAAGAAAAAAAAAAGAGGCAGCAACACAACGGATACCCATAAATAAAGCCCTAACTCCCCGGGACAGAGCACTTGGGGAAAAAAAGGGGGTTTATGAGTTCTGCTGCAGCAGACTTAAACATACCCACCTAGCAGCTCTGAATGAACAATGGAGCTCACAGCTTAGCACTTGAGCTCCTAAAAAGAACAGACTGTCTCCTCAAGCAGCTCCCTGACCCCTGTATATCCAAAGAGTCACCTCACAAAGGACTGATCAGACTGACATTTGGCGGGCATCATTCAGGGCCAAAGATAGCAGAAGAAGAAACTGGTAGCAACCCTTACTGTTCTGCAGCTGCTGCAGGTGACCCCCAGGCAAGCAGGGCCAGGAGTGGACCTCAGCAGTCCTAAAGCAGAGGGGCCAGACTGTTAGAAGAAAAACTTAGAAACAGAAATAACTTCATCATCAACAATCAGGACATCCACTCAGAGACCCAATCTGAAAATCAGCAACTACACAGATGACAGGTGGATAAATCCACAAAGATGGGAAGAAACCAGCGCAAAAAGGAGGAAAACACCCGAAAACAGAACACCTTGCCTCCTACAAGGGATCACAGCTCCTCACCAGCGAGGGAACAAAGCTGGACAGAGAATGAGTGTGATGAAATATTGGAATCAGACTTTAGAAGGTGGGTAATGAGAAACTTCTGTGAGCCAAA
The DNA here is from genome assembly GCF_049354715.1 of Callithrix jacchus. NCBI lineage: Eukaryota > Metazoa > Chordata > Mammalia > Primates > Cebidae > Callithrix > Callithrix jacchus. The sequence goes on from NC_133517.1 coordinate 47,535,328, forward strand.
AGAACATGTTCTAACTCAATGCAAAGAAACTAAGAACCTTGAAAAAAGATTTGAGGAAATGATAACAAGAATGGACAACTTAGAGAGGAATATGAGTGAATTGATGGAGCTGAAAAACACAACCTGAGAACTTCACGAAGCATGCACAAGTCTCAACAGCCGAACTGACCAAGCAGAAGAAAGGATATCAGAGGTTGAAGACCAACTCAATGAAATAAAACGAGAAGGCAAGATTAGAGAAAAAACACAAAAAGTAATGAACAAAGTCTCCAAGAAATGTGGGACTATGTGAAGAGACCTAATCTACATTTGATAGGTGTACCTGAATGTGATGAAGAGAATGAATCCAAGCAGGAAAACACTCTTCAGGATATTATCCAGGAAAACTTCCCCACCATAGTGAGGCAGGCCAATATTGAATCCCGGAAATACAGAAAACACCACAAAGATATTCCTCAAGAAGAGCAACCTCAAGGCACATAATCTTCAGATTCACCAGGGTTGAAATGAAGGATAAATGCTACGGGCAGCCAGAGAGAAAGGTCAGGTGACCCACAGAGGGAAGCCCATCAGACTCACAGCTGATCTCTCAGCAGAAACCCTACAAGCCAGAAGAGAGTGGGGGCCAATATTCAACATCCTTAAAGAAAAGAACTTTCAACCCAGAATTTTATATCCAGCCAAACTAAGCTTCATTAGTGAAGGAAAAATAAAATCCTTTGCCAACAAGCAAGTACTCAGAGATTTTGTCACCACTAGGCCTGTTTTACAAGAGATCCTAAAGAGGCACTACACATAGAAAGGAACAACCAGTATCATCCACTCCAAAAACATACCAAATGCTAAAGAGCATCAACAAAATGAAGAATCTGCATCAACTAATGAGAAAAACAACCAGCAGGCATCAAAATGGCAGTATCAAATTCACACATAACAATATTAACCCTAAATGTAAATGGGCTGAATGCACCAATCAAAAGACACAGACTGGCAAATTGGATAAAAATCCAAAACCCATCAGTGTGCTGTATCCAGGAAACCCATCTCACATGCAAGGATACACAAAGGCTCAAAATAAAGGGATGGAGGAAGATTTACCAAGCAAATGGAGAGCAAAAAAAAGCAGGAGTTGCAATTCTCGTCTCTGATAAAATAGACGTTAAAGCAACAAAGATCAGAAGAGACAAAGAAGGACATTACATAATGGTAAAATGATCAATACAAAAAGAAGAGCTAACAATCCTAAATATATATGGACCCAATACAGGAGCACCCAGATATATAAGGCAAGTTCTTAATGACTTACAAAGAGACTTAGACTCCCACACAATAATAGTGGGAGACTTTAACACTCCACCGTCAATATTAGATCAACCAGATAGAAAATGAACAAGAATATCCAGGACTTGACGCAGACCTGGAACAAGAAAACCTGATAGACATTTACAGAACTCTCCACCCCAAATCCACAGGATATACATTCTTCTCAGCACCACATCACACCTACTCTAAGACTGACCACATAATTGGAAGTAACTCACTCCTCAGCAAATGCAAAAGAACTGAAATCGTAACAAGCAGTCTCTCAGACCACAGTGCAATCAAGTTAGAACTCAGAATTCAGAAGCTAACTCAGAACCTCACAGCTTCATGGAAACTGAACAATGGCTCTTGAATGTTGACTAGATAAACAATGAAATGAAGGCAGAAATAAAGAAGTTATTCGAAACAAACAAGAATGAAGACACAACATGCCAGAATCCATGGGACACATTTAAAGCAGTCTCTAGAGGAAAATATATAGCAATAAGTGCCCACATGAGAAGAGTGGAGAGATCCAAAATTGACACCCTATCATCAAAACTGAAAGAGCTAGAGGAGCAAGATCAAAAAAACTCAAAACCTAGCAGAAAACGAGAAATAACTAAGATCAGAGCTGAACTGATGGAGATTGAGACACGAAAAACCCTTCAAAAAATCAATAAATCCAAGAGCTGGTTTTTTGAAAAGATCAACAAAATAGACAAACCACTAGCCAGATTGATAAAAAAGAAAAGACACAATAATCAAATAGATGCAATAAAAAATGATAAAGAGGAAATCTCCACAGATTCTTCAGAAATTCAAACCATCATCAGAGAATATTACAAACAACTCTACGCACATAAACTAGTAAACCTGGAAGAAATGGATAAATTCCTGGACACCTGTGTCCTCCCAAGCCTAAACCAGAAAGAAGTCGAAACTATGAATAGACCAATAACAAGATCTGAAGTTGAGGCAGCAATTAAGAGCCTACCACACAAAAAAAGCCCAGGTCCAGATGGGTTCACAGCCGAATTCTACCAGACACACAAAGAGGAACTGTTACCATTCCTTCTGAAACTATTCCAAATAATCCCAAAAGAGGGAATCCTTCCCAAATCATTTTATGAGACCAACATCATCCTGATACCAAAACCTGGCAGAGACTCAACAAGGAAAGAAAACTTCAGGCCAATAACCATGAAGAACATAGACACAAAAATCTTCAATAAAATACTGTCAAGCCAATTGCAACAGCACGTCAAAAAGCTTTTCCACCATGATCAAGTAGGATTCATCCCAGGGATGCAAGGCTGGTTCAACATACACAAGTCTGTAAACATAATTCACCACATAAACAGAACCAAAAACAAAAACCACATGATTATCTCAATTGACACAGAGAAGGGCTTTGACAAAATTCAACAGCCCTTTATGCTAAAAATGCTCAATAAACTCGGTATTGATGGAATGTATCTCAAAATAATAAAAGTGATTTATGACAAACCAACAGCCAATATTATACTGAGTGGGCAAAAACTGGAAGCATTCCCTTTGAAATCTGGCACTAGACAAGGATGCCCTCTCTCACCACTCCTATTCAATATAGTACTGGAAGTTCTAGCCAGAGCAATCAGGCAAGAAAAAGAAATAAAGGGTATTCAAATAGGAAAGGAGGAAGCCAAATTATCTCTATTTGCAGATGACATGATAATATATCTAGAAGACCCCATCATCTCAGCCCAAAAACTCCTGAAACTGATGAGCAACTTCAGCAGTCTCTGGATACAAAATCAATGTGCAAAAATCACAAGCATTCCTATACACCAATAACAGACTTAAAAAGAGCAAAATCAAGAACAAACTGCCATTCACAATTGCTACAAAGAGAATAAAATACCCAGGAATACAACTCACAAGGAATGTAAGGGACCTCTTCAAGGAAAACTACAAACCACTGCTCAAGAAAATAAGAGAGGAAACAAACAGATGGAGAAACATTCCATGTTCATGGTTAGGAAGAATCAATATCGTGAAAATGGCCATACTGCCCAAAGTAATTTACAGAATCCATGCTATCCCCATCAAGCTACCAATGACCTTCTTCACAGAACTGGAAAAAAACACCTTGAACTTCATATGGAACCAAAAGAGAGCCCACATAGCTAAGTCAATTCTAAGCAAAAAGAACACAGCAGGAGGCATCACACTGCCAGACTTCAAACTATACTACAAGGCTACAGTAATCAAAACAGCATGGTACTGGTACCAAAACAGAGATAGAGACCAATGGAACAGAACAGAGGCATCAGAGGCAGCACAACATATCTACAACCATACAATCTTTGATACACCTGACAAAAACAAGCAATGAGGAAAGGATTCCCTGTTTAATAAATGGTGTTGGGAATACTGGCTAGCCATGTGCAGAAAGCAGAAACTGGACCCCTTCCTGACACCTTACACTAAAATTAACTCCAGATGGATTAAAGACTTAAACATAAGACCTAACACCATGAAAACCCTAGAAGAAAATCTAGGGAAAACCATTTAGGACATAGGAGTAGGCAAGGACTTCATGAACGAAACACCAAAAGAATTGGCAACAAAAGCTACAATAGACAAATGGGACCTAATCAAACTCCACAGCTTCTGCATGGCAAAAGAAACAGTCATTAGAGTGAATCAGCAACCAACAGAATGGGAAAAAATTTTTGCAGTTCACCTATCTGACAAAGGGCTGATATCCAAAATTTACAAAGAACTCAAACAGATTTACAAGAAAAAAACAAACAAGCCCATTCAAAAATGGGCAAAGGATATGAGCAGATACTTATCAAAAGAAGACATGCCTGAAGCCAACAAACATATGAAAAAATGCTCATCATCACTGGCCATCAGAGAAATGCAAATCAAAACTACATTGAGATACCATCTCATGCCAGTTAGAATGGCGATCATTAAAAAATCTGGAGACAACAGATGCTGGAGAGGATGTGGAGAAATAGGAACACTTTTACACTGCTGGTGGTAGTGTAAATTAGTTCAACCATTGTGGAAGACAGTGTAGCGATTCCTCAAGGACCTAGAAATAGAAATTCCATTTGACCCAGCAATCCCATTACTGGGTATATATCCAAAGGACTATAAATCGTTCTACTATAAGGACAGATGCACACAAATGTTCATTGCAGCACTGTTTACAATAGCAAAGACCTGGAACCAACCCAAATGCCCATTGATGATAGACTGGACAGGGAAAATGTGGCACATATACACCATGGAATATTATGCAGCCATCAAAAATGATTAGTTCATGTCCTTTGTAGGGACATGGATGAATCTGGAGAACATCATTCTCAGCAAACTGACATGAGAACAGAAAATGAAATACCACATATTCTCACTCATAGGTGGGTGATGAACAATGAGAACACATGGACACAGGGAGGGGAGCACTACACACTGGGGTCTATTGGGGGGATTAGGGGAGGGACAGCGGGTGGGGGGAGTTGGGGTGGGATGGCATGGGGAGAAATGCCAGATGTGGGTGAAGGGGAGGAAGGCAGCAAATCAACTGCCACGTGTGTACCTACACAACTATCTTGCATGTTCTTCACATGTGCCCCAAAACCTAAAATGCAATTAAAAAAAATCAATCAGACAACAAATAATAACAACAACAAAAAAGAATTAAAGGCATGGCCTGTATAATGAGACAGTCTTCTCAATCATAGCTCCTTATTTTGTGACCTTGGACAAGCCCCTCCTTTTTTCTACACCTTGGTTTCTTCATTTGCAAACTCAATATTAAGTGAGGTTAAGTGTGACAGTGTTTGTAAGTATATGGTAATTCCTGGCATAAAGTAAATTTTCAATATATTCTAGCAGTAAGTACATTTTTTAGTCTATAGTATCAAGTGTTTTATACTTAAAATTTTTATATCAGTCAGTACAGTTGAAATACTGTGGTCTTTGGAGTCGTATACACAAATTTTTCCACTTAATGGCTTTCTGTAACCCCAGACAATTTATACAACTTGTATGAATCTTTTTCCCCATCTGGAAGACGTAAATAAAAAATAATAAAATAATAAACACATATTGAAAGCTTCTTATATGCCAGTTATTTTGATGATATATTACCTCCATTATCTTATTTAAAACTTACCCTACACAATTTAAATAGGTCTCATATGTAAATCATCTTGTATTATGTCTGACCCTCTATTATGTGCTAAATGCAATTTAATTTTCTGCCTCCTTCCCCTATCACCCACCAGAGTGATATTGACTGATTAATCCACATATTTAATCAATTTATGCACAATGAAATGAGTTTACTCTGCTTTGGTGTTACTGTCTGAAGTTTAGTTTTCTCACTTGCAAAACAGGGATTAATTGTACCTACCATAATACACTACCTGCAAGGTCCTTACCAGCATGCCTGACACTTAATAAGGATTCAATCAGTTATTCATTTTATTTTTTTCCTTAAAACATTGCTCCTAGACTCAACATTAAGAATGATCTTAAATGGTAACTCTTTTGTGTAGTAAGAAACCGTGTCATGCAGAGACATTTATGAATAGAGATTGATTATATCAGTCTTCAAGAAAACACAGTTCGGAGTTTGCTATCTACTATTCTGTAGCAGTAAGAGTTTTTTCAAAAAGCATTGTGCAAACTCTGATTTCATTTATATGATCCCCTAAGAAACTTTTTAGAAAAATAGTCACCCAAACAACTGCTTGTTAACCAGAGTACTTAATTTACTTGTTCTGGGTTACATTGTCGAAAAATCTTTCCTACTTGGAATGAAAAATATATCACATTTGTGGCTCCCGCTGGAGGTCATGACGCTCGCGAAGGCGAGGTCATCAGTTCAAGGCTAACCTGAGAAACCTCATAAGCTCAAACTGATTGGCAAAAAAATAAATAAATAAAAAAAGAAAGAAAAATATATCACATTTGATTTCCTTCCCAGTTTAGATTATAATAGTACAAAATAAGCAATATATTTTTATGTGCAAACTGTTTGAAGGAACAGAAGGAGACTGTGTGTTTCTTTTTTGGCCTTAGGCAAATCTTTCCATTACTCTAAGCAGAAAATATAATTTTATCATACACGTGAGATGCTTCTAATGACTAGCTATTACTTTCTAGCTACAGATTTGTGTGATGAATGAGTGGTATTTCCTTTCAGTTATTTCTAATTTACATGGGAAATATTAGGATAATTAGGACATTTATCATCCTTTTCATGACCTAGATATATAATATGGTACTTTCATTAGGAAAACATATGGAAAAGAATTGTAATTTTATTTAGTAATTCAGCTAGTTAATTTTTGTGTATAGAGGATCCTCTAGGTGTAAAATAATGTTGAAGATGAAAAGGAAGAAAGGCCAGAGTATTAGGGCATGAAAATTCTTCAGCAGAAAAATCTTCCATGAACACACAGCCACAAATAGTATTTCTAAATATGTGTCCAGGTTATAAGAGAAATACTTTTTTCCTTAAGTACCTGTATGGTACTCCCTAGAATATCTGTTTTATTTCTTCACATATGATTCAGGAGCATGAGAACCGGCAAGTTTTTTTTTTCTTTTTTTGAGATGGAGTCCTGCTCTGTCCCTGAGGCTGGAGTGCAGTGGCGTGATCTCAGCTCACTGCAACCTCCGTCTCCTCCTGAGTTTAAGCTACTCTCCTGCCTCAGTCTCCTGAGTAGCTGGGATTATGGGTGTCCCCACCACACCCAGGTAATTTTGTATTTTTAGTAGAGACAGAATGTCACCATATTGGCCAGGCTGGTCTCGAACTCCTGACCTCAGGTGATCCACCCACCTCAGCCTCCCAAAGTTCTGGGATTACAGGTGTGAGCCACTGTGCCTAGCCCAAGAACTGGCAAGTTTTTACTGAGAGAATAAAGTTGTATTAATTCCTTAATGTATTTCTTCTATGGCATTTGTGCACACAATACCAAGATTGGATTTTGGTTTCAGATAATTTACCTTTCCCTGTTCTTAGCCCAGATATTACTGATGAAATTGACTCTTTCCTTCAGAAACTGGCAGAAAATCTGATTGGCTCCTACTTACACAGTTAGTTCAAGGATGAGCATGTGACAGAACTAGATCCAATGAGATGAAATGAGGATTCTTGCTAAAATTTTTCAAAGAGAAAATCTCATTGTTTCCTATTGGACCTGGAATATAAGGTAACGTGAAACTAAAGATGCCACTGCTGTTTGCTACATTTGCCACATGTGGCCCAATATTGAGATGGGAAAATATAGATAAATAGAAACATTGTATGAGTTCTTAATTCAGCAGCGCATCATTTGATTTTTCTGATGTATGTGCTAATGTACACTTGTTATTTAAGCTCACTTAGATTTCTGTTACCTGTAACTTTCTTGTTTCAAAATGGTCCATACAGGAAGGCCATTCCTCCTTTCACTGTTCTGTTCAAAACAGAAACTTCCAGTGATCTACTTCTACCTCCAACAGAACAACACAATAGTTACAAAATTATAGAGAAATTTCCATAGTCAATGCAATTTGGTGTGGGATTACACTAATCAAGTTAGAGGCTCAGCAGAATTTCTTTAGTGGGCTTTAGCATTTCAAGTCTAGCCAGCTTTAGATCGGTGATAAAAGAAGCAAAAATAGGCTTCCTCATTCTACCACTAGTTCTCTTGCCTCTATTTCTTTTCTCCTAGGTAAGTAATTCACACACATTCCAAGAGCAAACAACAGCTCTCTGAAATAGCATTGTCTTTGTCTGTATTTAAAAAAAATTGTATTTTTTTTTTCTAAAAACATCAAAATCCCCAAAGCTTTCCCTTGCTAAACTGAAAAGCCTTTACCATTGGCAGGCAGAGGAACCTAGCTCTTCCCTGTCTCCAGCTTTTCTTTTCAGACGAGTTATGAGTGTCCATTAGATAAACGCAAAGGACATGTTAAAGCATTTTTCAAAGAAATTTGTTTTGAAAAAATAAATCTTCTGCCTCACATAAATGAGAAAGTAGTTGCAACTTTAAAAATTAAATGAGTAACTCTTGTTTACAATGTAAACTGGCACAGCCATTCTAGAATGAAGTCTAGCAGTATTTGATGCTATAACTGGGTGTGTATGTCCTAGGACACAGAATTTCACTCCTGAGTTAACATCCCAAAGAAACTCTGGATCAGGACTTTAACTAAGTTCTGCTCTTCCAGGTGTTTCCCTAGGGGGTAGAAAGTAGAAGGCAACCTAGGAATCCATCAATAGGGATTAAGTAAAATGTGGCAGAGTGAGGAACTATGGGATATAATGCATCAATCACAAAATATGAATATGTCTCAGAAATGTTAACAAAAAGTAAGCAACGAAACATGATATACAGCATACCTTTCTATAAATAAAAAATACCCCACTACCATGCAAAATATACTACATATTTTGAAAGGGTAAAAATATTTAGGGTACAGTTGAAACATTTGAAGCAGGTGACTAATAGGATGGGAGAGAAGTAACAGTTGGGTTTGGAGAAAAATTAAAAACAGATTATAATCACTCTTAGGTGAAGAGTACAATTAAATCAACTTTCTGCTACAGAAATGGCAGTAACAGCATAAAAATGGGCTCCTTTTGACATTTTGCCTTATTTGTTCTCAGATACAGTTTCACAGGAATTTATTGTACCACAGGTAAAACATGCCTGTCTAATAGGAATATAAGCTATCTATGTTTGAGAGTTCCCTCAGTTATGGTTAAATGAGGAGACATGAACAAAGAGCAGAGCAGGAAATACTAATAGGTTTTCTGACATGTACTTTTAGAATCATTTACTGTGATAAATTGCTTTCAGGACATAAAGACTTGCTTATACTATTGCCAAGGTAATATTTCATTAGAAACTGCATATATATGTATATATGCATGAATATAAATAGTTTCACTTTTTAGTCCCTGTTTTTCTGATTTCAAAGATAATAAATATATTTACCTTATGAAAAAATTAGGAAATATTGAATAATTCTGATAAGAAAATCAAAATAACCTATAGGCATCTATCAGAGGATAAACAATTTGAAATATTTCAGTGGATTTACTTTTAGGATTTTCTGTTCTGTACTTGTGTGTGTTGTATATGTACATATATAATGACACTTTCATATACATGAAAGAGAAAAAATACTCTAATTTTATTGTCTTAGTTCAGGCTACTATTACAAAGTGCCATAGAATGATTTATATTCCTTTGGGTATATACCCAGTAATGGGATTGCTGGAAGGAATGGTTATACTTAATATAAAAAATGCTGTGATTAGCATCATGGAAAGATGCTGATCATTTTTTTCTCAGGATCTATTACTACAAGTAGATTTGCTGAGTTAAAGGACACATACATGTTGGTGGTTTTAGAAGTGGATTATGACATAAGGGTGGAACCTGAAGATGCTATATGAAAGACCTACGTGTTTTTAAGCTTATACTATTTTATGGCACTTTTGCCTTGAGCATATTCAGAGGCATGTTTCTAAGGATATTTTAAAAATTATTAAAGAATGAATCTAAGCTGAAGATGAATAACAAGGACACCACAACCAGAACAACACATATGAATCCGAGTTCCGAGATTCGCGGACTGCATAATCTTGGACAAGTACTTGGCTTACTTGTCCTTCAGTTTCCTCATCTATAAAATGTAGATAAAAATAGTACCTGCCTCATGTATTTGTTTTGAGGATTATACACGTGTGTGTGTGCATGTGTGCGAGTGTGTGTGCATATACACACATGCTTAGGTCAATGGTTGGCAAATAGTTACAACTCTAAAAGCATCAGTCATTGCTGGGTTCAGTGGCTCAATCCTGTAATCGCAGCACCTTGGAAGGATGAGGCGGGTGGATCACCTGAGGTTGGAAGTTTGAGACCAGCCTGGCCAACATGGTGAAACCCTGTCTCTACTAAAAATACAAAAAACAAACAAATAAAAAATAGCCAGGCGTGGTGGCGGGCACCTGTAATATCAACTCTTGGGGAAGCTGAGGCCGGAGAATTGCTTGAACCCTGGGAGGAAGAGGTTACAGTGGGCCAAGAGCATGTCATTGCACTCCAGCCTGGACCACAAGAGCAAAACTCTGTCTCAAAAAACACAAACAAAAATAAAAGCAGCCGTTGTTGTTATTAAGATAATAATTAGACTGAATCCTAAAAGCAAGAAACACTCTGCTACAACTTTGACACCTCCTTTAATTTGTTGCACTGTCTGGTGTTTGTAAAGTCACTCTGGAAGAGGAATAATTAGAAGAATGTGATTCATCTATATATGGCAAAACAGCAACACACACACTCACCGTGGAAAATGTGATGACTTTCATCTATCCTACCGAACTGTGCTACCTTTAATAGAACACAGTACATTCCTCAAAACTCTCTTTTCTATGAACATCTAAGGCCAAAGAGCAATGACAGGACTGCAGTTTGTAATCTCTGTTGCTTTTCTGTATGGTTTAAACCTGGACCCTCCTCTATTATCTAATGAAAATAAACTGTAATTGCAAAGATAAAATTTAGTGACTGGAACCATGTTAAATTGTAGTTATTTTAACAAGCTCTGCCTTTTTAATTAAATATCATGCCTCAGAGGATTTACTTTCAAATATTTGCTTACAATTTTCTAGTTAAAAATTTCAGCTCCAGAGGTTTTTTTTAATGGTTTATTGTCTGTTGTTTCATCTTTCTTTTTTAAATCTCAATTCTTAAATGCTGCCAACATATTAAAGTTCATTTTGTTAAAATAATTTTGTTTTGCAGGAATGAGAAAGCATTTGACTTAGTGTAGTAGTCACACACCTATTATATTCAACATACTGTTCCAGACATAGCAATGAATTCAAGTAAGTCTAAACTAGGGGCGTTTCATCCCTCACTCTTATGAGTTGTGTTGTCTGGCTTTCTGCATGGCATAAAACCTTTCTCAGTTCCATTCCTGGGCACTCTCCAGAACATCTGAGCTCCTTTTGGATGTATCACTTTTATGACAACCTGAGTCTACAGCTCCGTGTGGGTTTCTTACCTTTGGCTGGCTGGGAGAGGCTTGAAAGATCACTTCCAAGGTGGCCCTCTTAAGCTTACCACTGCAGTTAGTTCTCTGTGTGCATTAGGCACTAGGTCCCTTGGAAATAGAGATATATATCAACCTTTCAAGTGGGTGCTACCAAAGCTCCACTCCCTAGGTTTGGGGTTAAGAGGCAGCACTCCCTAACACATACATTCAGAGTTTAGGACTGAACACTAGATTATCTCAAAAGAAGCCTACTTTATAAAACCCCTCTAACACAACCCTTGGATCCCTTAATATACTCCTCATATAAACTTATTTTGGGAGAATAAAACCATTTATCTGATATTTCCTTTGAAAATCTGCATCCTAGTTTACTGGGAATCTCACTCTGGAATTTCTTATTTTTGGTATTTTTGTGCCCTAGTCAAATATTCAAATTTGACCTTCTGAAAACCAGAGTACGGTGATTTAGAGCATGAACCCTGGAGCTAGCTAACTGATGTCCATCCTTGGCCAAAATATTCTAGCTGATGTAACTTAAGGCGAATAAATTAGCAACTTTATGCCTCAATCTGAACATTTGTAAAATGAAAATGTTAGGGTACCTGATGTTATCAGGTGTGAATCAACTAGCAATTGATTTTTAAAATCTCCCTGCTGGTTGATGGATGGTCACTGAAATTCTTTCTTCTCATAATGAAGTTCCCAGAATGAAATTACACTCCAGAAATGATATTCCTCCTCCTCTTATAACATAAAAGCCAAATAAACATGAATTGGTAGTTCATTTACCGCCATGTTTTTATTGCTCAGTCACAGCAGAAGAATTTCTACTGAATGTCTAGGTAGAACTCTGAACAGCAGCGGCCTCACCTGAAGGGGTATAGCTCCTTCAGCACTTGAAAGTTAATACGACTGAAAATCGAAGTTCAAAAGATTACCAAACTATTAAATTTCTCTATTGAAGTAGTTTTTCCCAAAGAAAGTCAGTATTCCTGCATTCCTACCACCCCCATGTTTCTATTGTCTTAGTAAAAATCACAAGGGACCCACCGATGTGACTTAACTCAGTAGTGAATACCCAGTGGTCACCTTACTTTAATTACCAGGGGATCTTGACACAGTTCATCACTTCATATTCCTGAAACATTTTCATTTGTCTTGGTTTTCTTCCTATCTCACTGGTCATCCTTTCATAGATTCCTGTGATGCTTCCTTCTTTTCTGCTCAAGTTCTTAATTTTTGGAGTGCTCAGACCTTGGTTATAGTTTCTTCTCTACCTGTACCCACTCTCCTGAAGATCTCATTTAATCTTCGGACGTTAATTACCATCTTTTTGCTAAAAAATTACAAATCTATAGTTTTAGCTCAAGCCCATTTCCTGGAATCTGAATTTATATCTCCACTTGCCTATTCAACACCACAATTTAATGTCTAAGTAATATCCAAAATTGAACTTGGCCAAATCCCTACACCATCCTATTCCTCCTTTCCCCCTTTCTCTCCTGAAGAAGAACCTTGCTCTCTCTATCACCTTTCAACCTCAGTTGACAGCAACTATGTCCTTCCAGTTGATTAAACCATATCCTTGGGGTCATTCACAAATTCTCTTTCCTCTTATAACTCACATTGAATTAATTTGGAAGTCCTATTTTCTCTACTCTTAAAATATGTCCAGAATTTTATCATTCCCATGAATTACATCATCATCATCTCCTGGAATATTGCACTTGCCTTCTAATTAGCTTCCCTATTTCCACGCTCACTTCTTGTATTCTATTTCCAATTCAACAGAGAGATTTTAAAATGTCAGATTATGTCATTCATCTGCTCAGTTTCCAATAATATTACACATAGACCCAACTTGTGCCCTAACAATTCTACTACTGAGCACACACTCAAGAGAAAATGATTTCATATGACAATACAAAGACTTATACAATACTATCAATAACAGGTTCATTCATAATAGTCCAAAACCAAAAAAAACTTTGGTGTCTATAAACTGAAGAACTGATTTAAAACATCATGGTATGTTCATGCAGTGAAATAATACAGAGCCAAAGGACAATAATTAGCTACCAGTGCATACATTAACAGAAATGAAAGTCAGAAATATTGTGCTGAGACTGAAAAAGCCAGACTGCATACTGCATACTGTATGATCTCATGTATAAAGAACAAAAACATATGAAACGAATCTATAGGGATAGAAATCAGAATAGTGGTTGCCTCTTTGGAGACATTGGTATTGAATGAGAAACAACGAAAGGAAACTTTCTGGGGCCAGAGTAATATTCTATATCTTAATCTGGGTGATACTGACACAAGTATTGATATGCATAGACATTCACTGAGCTTAAGATTTCTGTATTTTGCTATACATAATCTATTCTTTATAATTTTTAAAGAATCTAGTTTGGCTGTGAAGTGGACCTCTAAAAATCTTAGAATAACCTGAGGCTTTTGTTGAGTTAGTCTGCTGTTGATGTTCTCCAAGTCTATGTATTCAAAGACCCCTGGAGACACATTAGGTGCATTTTAAATTACTGCATTTGGTTATTTTACAGTACCCCAAGGGTAGCAAAAAGTCTGTTCTCTCTTTGTAGTTAAACAAACTTACCCTAACTGGGAATTCCTTAGCTAATGCAATAACAGGATAAAGGGAAATGAAAGGCAGGCATTTATTAGATTTTCCTTCTACCACACTTGAGTTCTGAGACAGTGTACTTTACCTTTTGACCTGCAGTTGTGCTTGAGAAATAGCCTGTACTTAGAATCTTTGCTTGGCAAACTGTCCTTGCTGTGGAAAGTTGCCCAGGTGAAGCAACAGTATGACTGCAGAATAAGATTGACAAGGAAGCCTCTTTGACTCCAGGGGAGAAATTGCTCTCTACTTAATATCAGATTTCTGCTTTAGGTTCTGCTGAAGTACATTATAACCCCATTGTTTCTCTTTCTAATGTCAGCTGCAATAATCTACATTTTCTGAAACCATCAGGTGCATGTGTATCTGTTAAACAGTAAGAGCTTTAGCACATGCCACTTTAATAGGTATGTGGCCCATTGCTAGGCCCCCATATGATGAAGACTTAGATAGAGGGACTCCTCTTTTCCCTGGCACTCCCTGTGAAGAAACCTGCATATAAGGAAAAACAAGCAGCCTAACAGAAAAGTACTAGATTATTAATGACTTGGTTGTACACGATAGCACTCTACCTAAAAAGGCAAAATTTCTCATTATTATAAATTGTTGATACTGTTTATGTTATTGAGCACTTGTTAAGTAACATTCAAATTGGAATAATGTAGATTTTTGCCACATTTCTATGACTTGGGTTTTGTCATTATCCCTATTTTGCAAACAAGAAAAGTGAAGCTTAGAGCAATTAAGAAACTTGTTTCATTCAATATCATATGGTAGCTAAATATTCCAGCACATACCTTCAGCTACAGCCACGGGTTTGAAACTCAGATGCTCCAGTGGATCCTCCCTATTTAGGGTCTGACAACTTTTAAATCTTTTTTAACTTTAAAATCTTCCACCCAGGTAATTGCAAGGCATAAGTGAAGCAATATAGATCAAGTGCCAAGTATTTCTCTAAAACCGATTCCAAAAATGATAGTTATCATCTTAGTTTTCCTCTTGCCTGTTTTTGAAAATCAGTACATATCCACATTTTAGAACCTCTAGCAAATATCCAGTTCTTGACTTCGAAACAATGGCTCCATTAAGAAATATATGCTATTTGAGAACCATATGAATGTACCAGCACTGCGTTTGTCACTAACTAGACAATGAACTCACTATAGGTTGTACAAGATAATCTTCTCCAAAATGGGATCAAATATGATACATTTTATAAGAGGTATATTGACAGAAAACACTAAGTTTCTTCAGTAGCCTGGGGTATCATTCTATTTGAGCCATCAATTGTTTACAAGATTATTTCATTATCTTCTCATATATTTAAAGTTTTAATTTACATTTAGTTGAAATTTGTTTTCATATCAGTTTGAAGACTATTCTCACTGGTAGTCAAAATTAAATAGGTGTTGAATGTTCCATTTTCTGTTATTTCTGGAGTCAGGAAGATCTGATACCAACAACTTGCTTTCTGTTCATATAACCTTGGCACATTTCCTAACTTCTATGAACCTCACTTCCCTCTGTGTAAGATGATACTA
This sequence comes from Callithrix jacchus, assembly GCF_049354715.1. Classification (NCBI taxonomy): domain Eukaryota; kingdom Metazoa; phylum Chordata; class Mammalia; order Primates; family Cebidae; genus Callithrix; species Callithrix jacchus. Next base: position 47,550,880 of record NC_133517.1, read on the forward strand.
ATAATAACATCCTTGTACTTTTGCTTTTTTCTGTCAAGATTACATAGGGCTTCTTAGCTGAATATTGAATGTATAAGATAATTTTGAAATATTACTTTTTTCTCTCATTTGCACCATGTCCAGTATTTTGTCTATTACTTGTAGGTTTTCTTGCTGCAACACAGCTAAAATAGCATTTTTCATTTTATTGTTTGCATTAAGCATGAGCTTCAGCCTTCTTGGCCTGTCCTTTAGAGTTTGTAATATACTTTTATTTTGTTTTATCCTTGGCTGTATGACCATTATGTCACAGCCTTTTAAAATAAAAGGTCATAAACCAACTCTCTATGCAGGTGTCTTGGCTTATATAGTCATCTCCTCTCACATTTTCTTTGTAATTTCGTTTTCAAGTTTGTTTCTTTGGAATAAGATGTCCTTTTGACCCATTTGACATAGCTTGTAGCTCTTTTTTCTCTTAAACTTTAAATTGTATGCCAAGAACTAAAGTATAAGACGTCTCTGAATGTGCCTATTATTTTCATTCTTGGCTATTTAGAAACTAACATACCTTATTACTTTCCCCCCAAGTTTTCTATCACATATGCATCATCCTCCAGTTTTTTTTTTCTTAAAATTTAGAATTAAATCCAAATAATTAAATCTCTTTTTGTTTCCTCTGCTCTTCAGTCAATAAAGGCATCTCAGGAAGAAAGAATAATAATTTATTAGGTATCTAGGTCTTACCTCTAAAACACTCCACTTTCACTAAAACCAGTTTCCAAAAGAAAGTCCTATGTTTGAAGTCCCACAACACTTCTAGGTCTGACCCCTAAAACATTTTCAAAATAATTTCTGGGAAGGATTATATCACTTCCTTCATCTGACAAGTCTTCAACCAAAATAATTTCATTGAGAAATTGCCTTTTTAGGACACTGAAGGCTAGAGGCAGAGATCCTACTCAGTGACACTTGGGCAGCAAGGGATTCTGCTTTCTCTCCTGCAACTGGATATGATTTTGCCAAGACTGCTAGGCTCCAGAACGAGGTGAATGTTTCTTCTAAGGGCATGCATTATTTTTGTAGATTCTTCCTGAATGAAGACAATGTTTTGAAGTAAAAGAACTGAGATGTAATGAAACTAAAGTGTCTCAGATCTAGTAGGTCTCTTCCCTGTGCAAATAGCAATATCTCAGTAGCACCTTCTACCCACTCTTGAATTGTAGGTGAGAAGCATGGGTAAGTTGATATATACAGTATTTGCTCCTATGATATATGGATCATTCACTTCTAATGACATGTATTGGAGATTGGTATTATTACATACAATACAAACTTTTTCCATAGCTGTGTGTGTGTGTGTGCTCTTGTGCACACACACATTTGTATGCATGCATGCACATGGGCACATGAGTTTTTGCTACTAAGAAGCAACTGACCTAGAATGCTGTAGTTGGTAGTAGAAGTGTAATTGGCAAGGAGATTCTCCCAACCGTCACCACATGGTTAACTATTGGAAGGATGTTAAAGACGCTTAAGGAGAATACAGATTTTCGGACACTATAGTGGAGAACAGATAGTCTATGGGCTGACTCATTAGGCTGCTGAAGGAAGTTTTGTGGTGAAGTTTCACTTGCAGACTGTGCTACTTGATCCCCATCTCGAGCCAGCCAGGTCCAATGAATGGAGCACTAAGTTGAGAATGAGCTAGATCAAGGCATAGTTCCTTGTATTCCCTTAACTATGCCAGTCAAGGGAGTTGAAAACCGAAGTGAGGACTGGTTTAAGATACCTCAAGTGTCAAAAATGAGTATCCCATTCCTAATGCTTGGAATCGTGATATAGGATATGACAGATGTCCCAAGGACTCCATCTATGCCAGAAGCCCAATCTTGACTTGAATTTTAGGAAAACTTTATCCCACACTGTTGACTAAAACAAAGCCGCCGAGTCACCAAGTTAAAGATAATTCTCATATCTTTGGTGATTATGGTGGTTCTATAGAATGTATATTTCAGATTATGGAATATGGTATATTACATTTTACATAAAGATTTAAAGTTTGCCCTAAAGATTTTTATTGCAAAACTATGTGAAATCCCTGTACTTATCTTTGTAAGCAAATCACTATAGTATACCATTGGTATTGGGGAAAAAAGTCATATAAATATAACATTACAACTGAGCTATCCTGTAATTGTCTGTTTGCTATTCATGAGTTTTTCTTTTGAGTTATCATTTTGAACATTATATAGACTTATGGAAGATATTTTCTATAAGTTGTCAGTGTTAGTTTTTAAAATGTAATTTTAAGCATACTTTAAAAATAATTATTGGTATTAATTTAGTTATAAATTTTGACACTTAAAATTGGTCTTTGGAAATTCAGACGATGAAATATTGGACAATAAAGATTTAACTATCTAAAGACTTTAATAAATTAGAGTTTAACACTAAAGCTTTTTGTGTTAAAAATAAATTATTCTAGTCCTCATAAAAATAAAGAGTTGAAGAATTTTAGACATATCCTCTTGAGGCTTTTTTTGTCTGTACCCTTGCCTGTAATTGCATGGGATCCTATCTGAAAGACAAGGTGCTCCATTCCTGTATATATCTCATTTCACCTGGAGGAAATTTGCTTTTCTTTATAGACATGGTGCTTGAGAAGGGTGGCCCCATGTCCATGCTTGCCTGGGATACTCTTAGTTTATGTCTGTTATTTCAGAGTGGTGATTAACAGAATCACATTCTACTTTCAGAATGTTTCAACTTGAACAATAAAGTAAATGACTGCCCCATGCTCCAGTCATGCCATCAAGGGGAGTCATAGGAATCTTTATACTAATCCAAGGTGCTTGATAAAAGAGTTTCAAGAAAAGACTTATAAATTGAGGTAAAATATTTAAATGTATGACATTGATATAAGAATATATAGCTTATTGTCCCCCACATTGTGGAAGATGGGGAAATGTATTCATATACACTCATATTAAAGCCATGTTTAAAATTTTATTAAAAATAAAGGTAAGTGACCGAATGCTGTGGGTCATGCTTATAGCCCCAGCACTTTGGGAGGCTGAGGCAGGTGGATCACCTGAGGTCAGGAGTTCAAGACCAGCCTGGCCAACATGGCAAAACACCGTCTCTACTAAAAATACAAAAATTAGCTAGGTATGGTGGGAGGTGCCTGTAATCCCAACTACTTGGGAGGCTGAGGCAGGAGAATTGCTTGAACCCAGGAGTTGGAAGCTGCAGTGAGCCAAGACTGCACCATTGTACTCCAGCCTGGGTGACAGAGTAAGACTCTGTCTCAAAATAAAAAAGTATATTAAAAAAAAACAAAGGTAAGTTGAAAACCTAAACATGAATTCATATTTTTCTGTTCTTTCACTAAAATAACTAGGATCTTCTGTGTCATTTTGCTTTACATCAGTTATTATGTGAAACCACAAATTTTCACTCCAGGCAACCAGATTTTGGCGTATAGATCTGTTTCTTGGAGAAAAGCTCATTCTGAATTTGTGAAATAAAAAAGCAAAGTGAGCCTAGATATTTTTTTGAGAGAAAGCAATTCATTGTGAGCATGGCAATAAAGGAGACAATTAGAATAGTTATATTGTATACATTCTGAAAAATAATAACATTAACTATGGTTACAATCAAGTGAAAAAAGCTTGAACTATAAAAGGCTATAAATATTTCATGATGCTCGAGAGAAATCAATTACATAAAACGTGTGAGAGAGAGAAGTTATACACACTAACATGAGCCAATTCCTTACTGGATTACCAAACAGATAGCTGTGTGTGATGCTTGGTGCCTGCATGTGTGACCACCCATCCAGGGTCAGCAAATGGACTGCAGGGAGTCAGGAAGTCTGGGTTTATGATCACGGTCCTCAACAGATTTAGCTTATGGACCACACAAAGAAAGAGATATTAGGTCAGATTATTGTGGTTTACTGAAGAAAAGTCAGCTTCCCACTTTTAGATATTAATGGGGATCTCCGGACACTGATTCTTCCTTAATTCCGCAGAATTAAGATGTGCTCTAGGCAATGTCATTAGGCTTAAGAACATACACTATATTGGATTCCTGCAATATTTTCAATCAAGGCATACATTATTTACCTTCTTCCTAAATAGTAAGTTATAGAAGGACTGTGATGTAGACACACACACAGACACACACACACACAATAAATAAACAACCTGAGATTTTTCAGATCTGGCAAGACTTCACTTCCATTGACAGTACACTGTATGCAATGTGACCCCCTGTTCTAAACTCTGCAGCCACAGGAAACTAATTGAGATGGGCTGTTTTTCATTCTGCTCTGAGGAACCCCATTCTGTCCAATAATTTTCAGAATATTTGACTAAGTAAATAGACATCTGGATATAATCGTATTGGTCTTTTCTGAGCAATCTGTAGCCAGCTTGAAAAAAATAAATATTTTTTTTCTTTTTTTTTGACATAAGAACACTTTTATTTTAATCACTTAACACTTGCGTAGTATTCAATTTTGAGACTGAAATACTTGTTTCCCCTGATGAGGAAACAGTGTGAGTTGACAGAAGTTAATCCTCACATTATTCAGACAATCCTAAAACCTGATTCCAACATCTGCCTGTATCCCACAATGCAAGCCAAAGCCTTTTTTCATTTTAATGTTGGACAAGTATAAGGACCATATAATCTGCATACATTAACTTTAGGTAACAATAACTTAAAAGCTAGGGAAAGGTATTATATTATAGAGATTTAAAAATTGACTATACAATAAATGATGAAGAAAACTAACAACAGAACAAAGCAATGTTCAAATAGTGAATACAATTGACAAATGGGGCCAAAGGATCAATATTTATCTTGCACCATCTTTCATGCAATGTCTCAGCTTTTTTCTCTCAAACATAAAGGCAGATTAATTCAAAGTTGCCCTATTAAGAATATTTGTTTGTTTCCTTCTGAAATTAATATTTGAATGGAAACTGTATTAGTAACTCATGGTTTCCTACAGAAGTTTAAGATTCCCCTAGAAGATGGTCAGATTTAGACAAGGACAACAGGTGATTATTTCAACGTATGAACTACAGGTAAAATCTAAAGGAACATACATAATAAAGAAAATTCTGGGCTGGGCGCGGTGGCTCACACCTATAATCCCAGCACTTTGGGAGGCCGAGGCGTGTGGATCACGAGGTCAAGAGATCGAGACCATCCTGGTCAACAAGGTGAAACCCCGTCTCTACTAAAAATACAAAAATTAGCTGGGCATGGTGGTGCATACCTGTAATCCCAGCTACTCAGGAGGCTGAGGCAGGAGAATTGCCTGAACCCAGGAGATGGAGGTTGCAGTGAGCCGAGATTGCACCATTGCACTCCAGCCTGGGTAACAAGAGTGAAATTCCATCTCAAAAAAAAAAAAATTATAATTTAAGAAACATAGTAAATAAATAATCTCCATGAAGACATCATCCTTTGACTTTTATTGTCACTTTTTTCCCATTTACTATACTTAAAAGTTTCTCATTACATTAAAATTAGATTAAATTGGAACTTTGAAATTTCTTCATAACTGCAACATTGATTCCCAGTCCATCTATACATACAGTTAAATGATCTCCTCTGTGAGCATGGTAGTACCTTGTTTTGAGTAATAATTTTTACTAAATTAGCTTTCAAAAAGCATTTAATTCTCATTGCAATGAGGTACAATATAAGTTTTCTGCACATTATTGTTTCTCCTAAACTCATGAGTCCATTCTCTCACGTTATAGGGCTTTCTTATATAGTTTCTAGGACAGGTTCGAATTTTTAGGATCAGGCTACTTGACTCTGAAATAAAATTCCTCACCCTTCTAAAGTTAAGAAAATTGGTTGCTGTAATTATCCAACAAGACAAAGGGAAGATACTGTATTAATATCTGAGTTCAATCATAAATCTTTGTAACAAGAAGTATTTAGAAGGTGAAGCAGATTTTATCTAATGCTCAATCAGTCATTTTCCAGCAGATAGATCTTTTCATTTTAATTTCTTAGCAGTTTCTTTCTCTCAAATTAAATTCCACCTTTCGACAGATGGGTCTTTGCCCTGGAGCACCACTGATCACAACAAATGGTTAGAAGAAAGAGTAATGTTATAAATCAAACTGTTCATTACCTTGAGCAGATAACCAGGCATGGTATGCTTAACTATAGTCAGTTTGAGATTTTTACTTTTTAATTGCAGACATTATTTTACTCTCTATTAGCTTTGCAATATTACATAAGCTTTTTAGATAGCTTCAAAATGCAAGTATGTATTGCTGCTTTAACATATATTATTACAGAGCATCTTGAGCCAATGAACCTTCATAGATTATTGCAGCTGACTTAGTCAGCACTGTGATATCTAATTATAATCATTCATTTCATTAAAACTACTGCTTGCTTTTACATGGATACAGATTAAATCCTGTATTATTGCATGTAGCAAAAAGGAGCAACTCTATTCCTTATTCTTCATTTCGTTTGTACTTCCATTTTCATGGCTACTTATTAAAACATGTTTAATGAAGGCCTTCTGCCACTATAAATGAGGAGTATTTATAATAAAAATGTTTATAATAATATAAAAAAGAGACATACAAGTACATTTGCTACTTTTTTTCCTGTGTTAGAATCAGCCCAGATTTTTGTCTTGACCTATATGCAAATTTAATAATTGAACACTTAATGAAATTAATTTAGAATTATCACTTATTTTTAGCTGTCTTTTTTATTTATGTCTTTTTATCAACAAAAACAAATAATATCTGTTTCTGATTTCATCTTTACTCACCTCAGAGTACCTAGCATTTATTTCAAAAATATGACCAATGCAAATGTAAATACATAGATGTGAGAGCTGTTTAAAATGAGAATAAATGGAATAAATGCGTCCTTTCACAAAGCACAATTAAGCCTAGCTATCCTGCTCTCACTCTCTTCTTTCTATTTGTCACAATGCATTCAATGAAGACAAATACCCAGGGTACACTTACAGCAAACTCATTATTAATACATGAGGTTTCTATCAATGATCATAGTCTTTTAATAAATTACAGACTTTTTTTTCATTTTGCTAAAGAGAGAAAATAGTCTCATGAAGGCAAAACTAAATGGCATAATCATATCAATCCCTGAATATTTTAGTACCTGAGTGTCTAATTTAAATATAACTATAAATCTTTTAGTCTACTTAAACTATAATTTAAATCCAAGAATAAAAATTAAAACCAAATAAAAATTTTGGAAAAAATGTTATATATGTACATACATATAAAATGTAAATAACTATTATTTCTAATCTATTAATTGCCTTGAAATTAATAAGTAACATAATAAACACTCCAGTAAAAATGAGTGAAATATATGAACAGACAATTCACAGAAGATATAAAGTTGTCCACAAAAGTAGACAATGAGACAATATGGAATCTATAGGTATACAAATATGCAGAAATCAAAGGAAATATATATATATTTTTGAACTATTTGATCTATAAGGCTTTCCCTTTTTTAAAATCATTTAATCACAATAACCTACCAGGGTATATTCAGACAACCTGATCTCAAACTTCTGTTAGATGGGCAAATTTGCATAATAAACCTTTGAAGAGAAATTGTTCATTTTTATTAAAAAATTAAGTCTTTCTATATGTTTTATAAACATTTTTTCACATTTGGTAATTTATCCTGAAAGTTTAGTGGGGCATTTGCGAAGTTTTGACTACAAGGATGTCCTTAAAGTATGAGAAATGTTTTAAACATCCTAAAACTGAAGACGGGTTAAATACATTATTCTATCTCTAATTTACAGTTCACAGAATAGTTCAGTAAAAGAATATGTAATATTGTGCAAAGATATTGGTGCTATAAATTAAAAACCAAGTTATTTCTTGTTATATCATTCATTTATTCTGTAATGAAGGCCCTCTTTTTTTAATCTATATTCACATATACACCCACACAAAAGGGCTTTTTTATGTTAATAGTAATGACAGTCTTAAGAATGATCTACATAATGATTTGTAACCTTCTTCTTTTCCTTTATTTATGTTTTCTAATGTTTCCATATTGTCCACCTATATAATAGGATCATATTTTGAAACATTAAAAAGAGGCTTTCTGCAAAATCTTTCTTGTTACCAATGACCCTCCTCTACTATTCCTACTGTATCAATAAATTTTTATATGGAACAAACTCAGAGGAGAACAAATGCAGCCCCATGAAAAGAAGTGCGTTAACATTCTGAATGTCCTTTTAAAATCTGATCATAGAAGCAAATCTTTCGTTTTTCAAGAGCCAGGCTTTGCTGCAAAACAAAAAAGAAACAAAAAACAAAACAAAACAAAAAAACAGTTGAAATATTCCAAAAGGCTAGAACCTAGAAACTGTTGTGGTCAGAGTAATTTAAAAATCGTCCCAGTTCTTCATTCTTACGTATATTCATGCTCTTGGCATTAAACCTTTTGCAGTTTCTCCCAATAGGAAGTAGAATCTCTTTCCTCATCCTCTGATTTTTGCTGGCTTTGTGACCTGCTTTGGCTAACATCATGCCACAGAGATAGAAATGCACTGGTCTGATGTCTTTAAAGTCACTAGGTCTTTCTAGAAGGCAGATTCAAAGTGTGAGAGGACCGTCTATAAGCTTCATTAACTTCACAGTAAATGCCATTCTAACAATAAGGAAATGGGTGCTGCAGGAACTCAGAACTCAACGAGAACCAGATACTGATGACCAATCATAATGCCTGACACAGAGGTCATGGCTGACAGCAGCAGATGCTAGAGTATGATGTTCAAAGTCCAGTTGAGACAAGCCACAGGTCGGTGGAGGCCAGAGCACAACATTCAAGAGCAGAAGAGATCAATGAAAGCACCAGGTGACAGCATACAGACCCAGTGCCCTCACCCTTTGATCACCTGGAGAAGAAAAAAAGAAGGGCTGATAGGAGCAGGAAGAGGGAGAAGGAGGGAGGCTATCCTGTGTGGCCCAAATTTAAATCCTTAATTGATCACATTTAAACCAGAAGTGAATGAGATGCTTCAAATTATTAACTTCAAAATTCTTATTATTAGTGAAGTAAAAGCTTCCAATCTAAGTTTAATTCAGTGCTGGAGATTTAAGAATTATTTTGGTACATGCAAGCTGGTGCATGGATATTTAATTCACTGTTTTATCTATCAGTGATTTAGAAAGGAAATGCTACGTTTGTTTTGTTATTACTTGGTTGAAGAAATATAGATACAGATAGAAAATATTTTAATGTCAAGTGTTTAGAGGATCGAGGTAGAAAAAATAACATTTCAGTATAGAAACAGAGGCTTTGGAAGTCCAGAGGCCCCACTACACTGAACTGTGAAGTATACAGGGGAAAGAAAGCATGAGGTGAGAATCATACAATCATACTTGCTTAGATTTTAGATATGATTCCTCTAGAGGCTTTATCTAGTCTCAGCTATGGCAAAGTATAAAGATCCGACTTTGTTTATTTGTTTGTTTTTTAAGTAAAGTCTTGCTCTGTTGCTTAGGCTGGAGTATAGTAGCACAATCAAGGCTCACTGAAGCCTCAAACTCCTGGCCTCAAGTAATCCTCCCACCACAGCCTCCCAAAGCACTGGGAGTACAGGTGTGAGCCACTGTGCCCAGCCCAATATTCCCCTTTGAAGGTAACTTTTTCTAGCTCAGGGCCTGTGGTTCAATGTGGAATGTTTATACTCTGAGCTTTTAAAGAAGTGCCTCCAACCATTTCATCGCCTGGTACAGGTAAAATTAACAGCATTTGTAAAGCACAGTGAAATAACATGGAAAATTATAAGATATGGCAAAACATTTATTAAAATTTCTTTATGTTTTATAATTATTAGTTAAATAAAATCACAGATTAAAAGAAGACATTTAATACTTAATGAGTATGATTTCAAGAATTAAATTTCTAAATTTTAATGAGAAACTTAAACTTTCATTAAACAACAGTACCATGTGAACAACTTTGAATGATGATCTTTTTAAACTCTTGCTTGTCATCATCAATGCCAACATTGGTTGACCAAATAGGTGATACAAATTTTTAAGAAATTTTAAAACTTTTAAAACTTTATGGTAGTAAAATTCAGTATAAAAATATTTTTTATTTTAAAAAAATGATAAATGTAATTATATTTCCTCCAAACAGGTGAAGAAGTTTTCAATCAAGTTGAATTTTTCTTATTATTTCAAAACAAAGATAAAACCCTAAATTACACGAAGTGCATGTTAGTTCAGAGCTATCACTGTAAAGATAAGAAAAATGCCTCTAAAAGGGCACATAAGTGACAGAGAAATGGAGAGTTCAGAACCTGTCAGGACTTCCTGTCCCAGCCTTTCCATCCTGCCCTCCTTCCCTGAATGGCCACAACTGACTGCTCTTCTCACAGATCCACAAGGCCACCTGGCCCCTCAGGCAGTGCATTCCCCTCATCTGCCTGTGGAGACAGCTGGTTGCACTGTGAAGCACCTCCTAACCTAGCTGGGCACAGCCTATTACAATGGAACAGCAAGGGTTAGGCGCCCTGCAGCGGTTTCTAATTAGTGTTAGCTTCTTGAGAAATGTTATCAGATCCTTTCACAGACAGGCAGCCTCCATGCTCCACAGGCAAGGCTGCTGGGTCTCCAGGCAGCCAGTTGTGAGGCTCTGGTAGCAGGTACCCAGCTATTCTAGAAATGCCTGACTGAGAATCTCTAAAATGACTCACTGTTATACTTTGTCAAAGTAGTTGATGTGAAAATATTCATAATATCATGAAAAGTCAATTATGCATCTTGTTCCCAGAAGCCTCTGACAATTAAGGTAATTATTTAATTGGTATGTGTGCAGACCTTTTTTACCTAAAATGTGTGCCAAACACAAAGGAAGCGAGAAATGTGAAATATAGCTAAAAATTTTGTTTGGCATGCATATTTTAAAATGGATATTTATTCTAAAATCTAAAGGGTTTTTCTTCCCATTTGGTGCCACTTAACTAATTAGTGTTTATAAAACACTATGCTAGGCAGTGTGAGGAGTGATGAAGGGAAAAGGGAAATATATGGTTTGATTGCTCAACTCTCAATCAATTAATGAAAGAAAACAAATAGGAGATAGAGTACAGCATGGAAATGCTATAGGCTTGAGTGGCACTAAGACCCCCTAGCTCAGCTGCCGCACCCCCGAGGTTGTCATCTTTCTCATCTCCATCCCTGGGCGCAGGAAGAGATAGAAGCTGGACAGACTCCACCTACCTGTAAGGGACTGCTGAGAATCTGAATGGCATTTACAAAACCATTACCCTGAGCTCCACCTGGGTGCCAAATTAATGGCATAAAATTAAGAGAAGACAGCAAACTGACACAAGAACAGAAAATGAAATACCGCTTGTTCTCACTCATAGGTGGGTGTTGAACAATGAGAACACATGGATACAAGGAGGGGAGCACTACACACTGGGGTCTGTTGGGGGGAATAGGGGAGGGACAGTGGGGGTTGGGGAGTTGAAGAGAGATAGCATGGGGAGAAATGCCAGATATAGGTGAAGGGGAGGAAGGCAGGAAATCACACTGCCATGTGTGTATCTATGCAACTATCTTGCATGTTCTTCACATGTACCCCAAAACCTAAAATGCAATTAAAAAAAGAAAAAAATATATAGATTAAAAAAAATTAAGAGAAGAAATTTGAAGAAGTATACCAAGTTTTTTCCAGATCATTATGTATTCAGAATAGAGCAGGTACTTAGCAATATCTACAGAGATGAATTAGATCATTTTTTTCTAACAGAAGAAAACACAAAATAAAAACCTGCAAATATTTATTATACAACATAAATGTCCCCAGTATTGCTAATAAAAATGCACTGGAAAGAAAAAAGGCAAATAAGTATAATTCAAGTGAAGAGAATGTTTGTGTGAATATCATAAGACCACATTCTCGTTTCAGTTCACAAATTGCTGGTTTTATAGAGATGCTCATACTCTATATTGGATGCATATTTCCTAAACTATTTACTTTGGTCTGTCATTTCCATAAAACCAGAACTACCTAGTAGCAGGTAGTTCTCAGCAAGTGTAAATTAATGCTTTATTCTTCCTTTTGTTCTGCTCCCATTGAGGGTTTTCTCCATCTTTTCTGTTGTTTCTTACATTCCCTACGCTTATCTGTGTGGATGATCACTTAGATGTTGCTAAAGCTTACATCAGTAGTTGATGAAATTTGATGCTCTTTCTCCATCTGTACCTATGTTAATATTGATATCAAGAAAGATACAAACGTCTTACCAGGTAAATATAAGATAATAATGCAGTTCATGGAGCTGCTATTAATACCATTTCCAGCTCCTCAAATTATTACATTCTTCTCAAGCTTCCTAAAACAAGGTGGCTAATACTGGGAAGCATTCCAAACATGCTGAAAAGAGTGAGACCTGATGGAGCCACTGGGTAGAGAATCTCTTCAGCTTTACATTTCACTTCTCTTTTGATATATTTTTCTACCAGACAGTGTAATATGGATTTATAAATCAGTACAATATCTCCCTTAGGAATCTTTGACATCATTATAATCATTTGATAGAAAATGCAATGTTTAAAAGTTGAAAATTTTTCACTCATGTTAAACCAACCTATCGATAAGAATGTATCTGATGTTTTCAATGTTAACGTTTGTGCAAAGTTAAAAAAAAAGCAGGCAAATGAGTACTGACGCTGGGTTCAGAATGGTATTTCAAATGTGTGATTGCTACAGCATTGATGTTTTTCTCCACAAAGCGAAAATGAAGAAGTACCAATTTTTTATTTAGGATTCTTATTTTATTTATACCATTTTTCTTCTGGAAATTATTTTATCATGAGTATTATTATCTTTTGGTTGATTTTACTAGAGTGTATCCACTTTAGGGTTAAGCATATTTTGATATTATTTTTCTTATATATTTTTAATTGTGCTTTAGGTTCTGGGATACTTGTGCAGATCATGGAGGATTGTTGCATGGGTACATACATGTCAATATGGTTTGCTGCCTCCATCCCCTCGTCACCTATATCTGGCATTTCTCCCCATGTTATCCCTCCCCAACCTCCCTACCCCCCACAGCCCCTTCCCAGTCACCCCCAACAGACCCCAGTGTGTGATGCCCCCCTCCCTGTTTCCATGTGTTCTCATTGTTCAACACCTGCCTCTAAGTGAGAACATGCGGTGTTTGGTTTTGTGTTCTTGTGTCAGTTTGCTGAGAATGATGGTTTCCAGCTTCATCCATGTCCCTGCAAAGGATATGAATACATCCTGTTTATGGCTGCATAGTATTCCATAGTGTTTATGTGCCACATTTTCTTTATCCAGTCTATCATTGATGGGCATTTGGGTTGGTTCCAAGTTTTTGCTATTGTGAACAGTGCCACAATAAACAAGAAACTTTAGCAAGTCTCAGGATACAAAATCAATGTGCAAAAATCACAAGCATTCCTATACACCCTAGTGGTATTTGATGCTGAGCATCATTTCATATTTTTTTGTCATCTGTATATCTTCTTTGGTGAAGTGTCTGCTCATATGTTTTGTCAATTTTTTAAAAAGAGTTATTTTCTTATTGTTAAGATTTAAGAGTTTTTTTATGTATTTGAAATATGAGTCCTTTATTCAGATATGTGTTTTACAAATATTTTCTCCCAGTCTTACCTCTCCATTCTCTTAACAATGTCTTTTGCAAGGCAGAAGTTTTTAATTCTAAGGAAATTCTTTTCTTTCATGAATCTTTAATGTATAATTCTGAATCTAAAAAGTCATCCCCAAACTCAAGTTCACCTAGATTTTCCTATGTTATCTTATAAGAGTCTTATGGTTTTTATTTTATATTTGAGTGTATAATCCATTTTGAGTTACATTTTATGAAAGGTGTGAGGTCTGTTACCTGCATTCTTTCTGCACATTGACATCCGGTTGTCTCAGTAGCATTTGCTGAACAGACTATTTTTTCTCTCCATGTAATTGACTTTACTTCTTTATCAAGGATAATTTGACTATAAATGTGTCTATTTCTGGGCTCTCTGTGCTATGTAGGTTGGAAAATATTTTCCTGTGGTTAACTACTAAGTGAACTGAGAAAAAGTCGACGGTAATATTTCAAAGGCACTCTCAAGCCTCAGAAAATAGTAGCCATGTCTACATTTGATAGCTCTGTTCATGAAAGGAAACATAAAAACTTGAAGTAGACTTCAGTATTTATTCAGTAAATCTATATCTATGGATTCATGCCTGGATTCATATCAAACTACACTATCTTGATTACTACAGCATTATAGTAAGTCTTGAAGTCAGACAGTATCAGTCCTCTGATTTTGTTCTTCTCCTTCAATATTACTTTGTCTAGTCTTTTTTTTCCTCTTCATATAAGATTTGGGGTCATTTGTTGACAGTCCACCAAACAGCCTGAAGGGTTTTGACTGAAATTGCACTGAATCTATTCATCAAGTTAGGAAGGACTGACATTTTGACAGTATTGACTCTCTCTATGCACATGGAATATCCCTCCCTTTGTGAAGATCTTTCATTTTTTAAAATGAGAGTTTTGTAGTTTTTCTCATATAGATCTTGTACATATATGGTTAGATTTTTATGGTTGGTTACATTTATACATAAGTTTTTTTTATTTTTCTTCTTAGATACAGGCTCAATGTGTTCCACAGGCTGAACCAAACTTTTGGGCTCAAGTGATCCTCTCACCTCGGGCTCCTGAGTAGCTGGGACTGTAGGCACATACCACTGCTCTGCACTATTTCATTTATTTTGCTGCTAATGTATATAGACTTGTGTTTTTAATTCCAAGTTACCATTGTTCACTGCTGATATATAAGTAAGCAGTGGACTTTTAAAATATTACCCCCTTCCTGCAACTTTACTATAACCACTTACTAATTACAAGAGTTTGTGGCTGTTGATGGTGGTGGTGGTTTTTCTGGATTTTCTATGTACGCAAGCATGCCATCTACAAGCAAAGACATGTTATGTCTTTCTTCCCAATCCATATGCCTTTCATTTCCTTTTCATTTCCTACTCTATCAGCCAAAACTTCCAATGTGATGTTGAATAGGAATGTTGAGAGTAGACATCCTTTTCTCATTCCCATTCTTAGAGGAAAAATATCTAACTTCTTTCCCTTAGATTTTAAACTGTCTTTCTAAAATCCTGAAACCAGTCAGTTTTGTGAAGCTGTGTTTCCTTATTGTCTAAACACATAGAAGCTCTGGTAACTGGTGAAATTGGTAAACTGTGATTCTTTTTTTGTTGTTTGCAATATTTTCTTATATATGTTTTTTAGGATTGTAATAACTCTTGATAGAAAAAGTGTGGCCAAATAAGTTTCTGAAATACATAACAGAAAAATAAACAGTGTATTCTGTAGACCTACTTTGGGAAACATTGCCATTCTATGAGCTATGGATGTCTTGGGTGAACATTACCATCACAAAAGATGTATTGCTAGTCCTTTGTGTAAAATGTCTTGGAATCAGTGCTGCCTCCTTCTCCCAGAGGAGATCTACACAAAGTCACCAGAAAGAGTCTAGTTGCAATGGAGGGTGTGAGCAGTGCCTTGTGCAAATGCTGGCACTAGAAAGCATGGGAGAACAGATGCCTGCTACTGGATGCAGCCATACACATATGCTTGCAAGTCTGATTCATTATGTATAACCTTATGTAGCAAAAAATTCCAGAAAGAAATTATTATTGAAATCTTGATTACTCCAGGGTTTTACATTCCCTTTCACAGCATTATCAACTGAGGACATAGCTGCTATTTTCTGAGGCTTTGGAGTGCCTTTGAAATATGACCTTCAACTATTCTCAGTTCACTTAGCAGTTAATCACTCATAAGAAAACATTTTCTGACTTATATACATTTTAAATGCAACAAAGTGGCTTTACTAAAGTATGGCTGGGGACTACAGCTATTTGATGGTGGACAGTGAAGTGTCTAACAGAGACAGGGAGTTATTTTGACCCAGTTTATTTCAGCAATTGGGTCACTAAGAAAGCCCTTCATTCCGACTATGTCTGTTTTTTTATCCTTTCCTTTTCCAGGATCTATTAAAAAGCTGAATCCTTCATCAAGTTATGCCTATCTACCCAGTGTCCAGGCTGTGATTTTCTAATACAAGATAACAGTAATAAAAATGTATTAACTGACATTTATTTAATATTTACTGTGTGCAAGTCATTGTGCTAAGTAATTTACAAGTGTTCAGCTTCACATCACTTGCTGCTTTGACCGAGCTGGTTACATGATCTGGTGCCTCTGAGTCTCCCAACAGTAGGCTGTCCTGGGTCTCATCTCCAGTGAAACATGAATTGCGCTGTACCTCCAAGCTATGCCTTCTATTTTCTACTTGGAGGTCTGGGTTCCAACTCCAATCTACAGTTGAACTTAGGATCCATTGTGTATTGTCTTAACAATGTTAACCATCATCATAGGTCAAAGTAGCTCATTAAGTTTGCAGGTATCAATTGCTACATTATAAATTAGTGGTCAGTAAGCCACCTGTTTTTTTCTGTTTTGTTTTGTTTTATTTCTTGGATAGCCTGTGAGCCAAGAATGGTTTAAATAGTCACATTATAAATAGTTATTTCAATACCCATAATTGCCTTAATTGTGGTTTCTGGCCAAAAAAATCTACAATATTTACTATATGCCCGATTAAGGAAAACATTTGCTGATCTCTGTGATAGAGTGTATAAAAAATAAAGTCTTAGTGTCTTGGTAAAGTATCTAGCCACATTCTTGGGTACCACGTAGTTACTTTACATTTGGAAAAAGGTATCAATGTTTCTCACTCTTTTTTGGATGATCAATTGATTGCATTGTGTTTTTTTAAATTGTTCTAGCTAGCTGCTGGAGGACTCAAGATGGCGCTGTGAGAATAACCCAGGATTGGAGCTCTTCTCGTTGAATCCGCAAACGGTGAATCAGAGTGGCATTTCCAGACTGATCTTTGTTGCCCACAGAACGGGGAAACTCCCAAGCATAAAAAAGACACGGGACGCCAGGCAGTAGGTCTGCCTGGGGAAGCCGGCAGCTGGGGCGGTGGCGGCCGGCCCTACCCAGCAATCCCCACAGGGCGCGCTTGTCCGGGTGCCCTGTTGAACCGGCAACCTGAGACTTGAGAGGGCTGGACTTGAGACTGAACGAGACTTGGACAGTAGCCCAGCCCAGGGGATTGCAGGGATTGGGATACCCAGTGGGACGAACAAAACCGTGATTTCAAACTATCCCAAGCAGACGGTTCAAGACGCTCTGTGGGGGAGGGGCATCCACCACTACCGAGGCAACCCGCCCCAACTGAGATACACGCCCACTGCTGATGCAGCCAGCCGTTGCCGAGGCAACCCACCCCAACTGAGATACACGCCCATTGCTGACACAGCCAGCCGTTGCCGAGGCAACCAGTCCCTACTGAGATACACGCCCACTGCTGACGCAGCCTGCCATTGCTGAGGCAACACACTACAACGAAGAGACTCCGCCGCAGGGTGTGGCGGAGACCACAGCAGAGCCGGCAGGAACAGCACGAATCACACAACAGCAGGGCGGAGCCTCGGCAGCCAAACAGTGGCTAGTCTGCCTTCTAGCTGGGCAGGACACCTCATCGAACATCCAAAAATAAAGCCCAAACCGCTCAGCACAGAGTATTTGAGAAAAAAAAAAAAGGGTTTTTTAATGAGCTCTGTTGCAGCAGAATCAAACATAGCAGCCTAACAGCCCTGAATGAACAACAGAGTGCACAGCTCAGCAATTAAACCCCTATAAAGTACAAACTGTCTCCTCAAGCAGCTCCCTGACCCCTCTATATCCAAAAGACTGACATTAGGCAGGCATCATCCTGGGACAAAGAGAGCAGAAAAAGAAACTGGTAGCATCCCTCACTGTGCCACAGCTACTAGAGGTGCACCCCAGACAAGCAGGGTCTGGAGCGGACTTCAGCAGTCGTACAGCGAAGGGGCTAGACTGGTAGAAGGAGAACCAAGCAACAGAAATACTTCATCATCAACATTCTGGGTGTCCACTCAGAGACCCAAACGAAAAGTCAGCAACTACGCAGATGACCAGCGGACAAATCCACAAAGATGGGAAGAAACCAGCGCAAAAAGGAGGAAAACACCCGAAACCAGAATACCTCGCCTCCTAGAAAGGACCAAAACTCCTCACCAGCAAGGGAGCAAAGCTGGACGGAGAATGACTGTGACAAAATGACGGAATTAGACTTCAGAAGATGGATAATGAGAAACTTTTGTGAGCTAAAAGATCATGTATTAAATCAATGCAAAGAAACTAAGAACCTTGAAAAAAGATTTGAAAAAAGATTCGAGGAAATGATAACAAGAATGGATACCGTAGAGAGGAATATGAATGAATGAAGGAGCTGAAAAACACAATACGAGAACTTTGTGAAGCAAACACAAGTTTCAATAGCTGAATTGACCAAGCAGAAGAAAGAATATCTGAAGTCGAAGACCAACTCAATGAAATAAAACGAGAAACCAAGATCAGAGAAAAAAGCGCAAAAAAAATGAACAAAGTCTCCAAAATGTGGGACTATGTGAAAAGACCTAACCTACGTTTGATAGGTGTACCAGAAGGGGACGAAGAGAATGAATCCAAGCTGGAAAATACTCTTCAGGACATCATCCAGGAAAATTACCCCCACCTAGCAAGACAGGCCAACACTCAATTGCAGGAAATACAGAGAACACCACAAAGATATTCCGCAAGAAGAGCTACCCCAAGGCACATAATCATCAGATTCAACAGGGTTGAAATAAAGGAGAGAATACTAAGGGCAGCCAGAGAGAAAGGTCGGGTCACCCACAAAGGAAAGCCCATCAGACTCACAGCAGATCTCTTGGCAGAAACACTACAAGCCAGAAGAGAGTGGGGGCCAATATTGAACATTCTTAAAGAAAAGAACTTTCAACCCAGAATTTCATATCCAGCCAAACTGAGCTTCAGAAGTGAAGGAAGAATAAAATCCTTTGCGAACAAGCAAGTACTCAGAGATTTTGTCACCACCAGGCCTGCTTTACAAGAGCTCCTAAAAGAGGCACTACACATAGAAAGGATAAACCAGTACCAGCCATTCCAAAATCACACTGAATGCTAAAGAGCTTCAACATAATGAAGAATCTACAACAACTAACAGGCAAAACAGCCACTTAGCATCAAAATGGCAGTATCAAATTCACACATAACAATATTAACCCTAAATGTAAATGGATTAAATGCACCAATCAAAAGACACAGACTGGCAAATTGGATAAAAATCCAAAACCCATCAGTGTGCTGTATCCAGGAAACCCATCTCACATGCAAGGATACACAAAGGCTCAAAATAAAGGGATGGAGGAAGATTTACCAAGCTAATGGAAAGCAAAAAAAAAGCAGGAGTTGCAATTCTCATCTCTGATAAAATAGACTTTAAAGCAACAAAGTTCAAAAGAGACAAAGAAGGCCATTACATAATGGTAAAAGGATCGATACAACAAGAAGAGCTAACGATCCTAAACATATATGGACCCAACACAGGAGCACCCAGATACATAAGGCAAGTTCTTAATGACTTACAAAAGGACTTAGACTCCCACACAATAATAGTGGGAGACTTCAACACTCCACTGTCAATACTAGACAGATCAACCAGACAGAAAATCAACAAGGATATCCAGGGCTTGAACTCAGACCTGGAGCAAGCAAACCTGGTGGACATTTACAGAACTCTCCACCCCAAATCCACAGAATACACATTCTTCTCAGCACCACATCACACCTACTCTAAAATTGACCACATAATTGGAAGAAAAGCACTGCTCAACAAATGCAAAACAACTGAAATCATAACAAACAGCCTCTCAGACCATAGTGCAATCAAGTTAGAACTCAGAATTCAGAAACCGACCCAGAACCGCACAGCTTCATGGAAACTGAACAACTGGCTCTTGAATGTTGACTGGGTAAACAACGAAATGAAGGCAGAAATAAAGAAGTTCTTCAAAACCAATGAGAACGAAGACACAACATGCCAGAACCTCTGGGACACATTTAAAGCAGTCTCTAGAGGAAAGTATATAGCAATAAGTGCCCATATGAGGAGAATGGAGAGATCCAAAATTGACACCATATCGTCAAAATTGAAAGAGCTAGAGGAGCAAGATCAAAAAAATTCAAAACCCAGTAGAAGACAAGAAATAACTAAGATCAGAGCTGAGCTGAAGGAGATTGAGACACGAAAAACCCTTCAAAAAATCAATAAATCCAAGAGCTGGTTTTTTGAAAAGATCAACAAAATAGACAGACCACTAGCCAGATTGATTAAAAAGAAAAGAGAGAACAACCAAATAGATGCAATAAAAAATGATAAAGGGGAAATCACCACAGATTCCACAGAAATTCAAACCATCATCAGAGAATATTACAAACAACTCTATGCGCATAAACTAGTAAACCTGGAAGAAATGGATAAATTCCTGGACTCCTGTGTCCTCCCAAGCCTAAACCAGGAGGAAGCTGAAACTATGAATAGACCAATAACAAGGTCTGAATTTGAGGCAGCAATTAAGAGCCTACCACACAAAAAAAACCCAGGTCCAGACGGGTTCACAGCTGAATTCTACCAGACACACAAGGAGGAGCTGGTACCATTCCTTCTAAAACTATTTCAAACAATCCAAAAAGAGGGAATCCTTCCCAAATCATTTTATGAGACCAACATCATCCTGATACCAAAACCCGGCAGAGACCCAACGAGAAAACAAAACTTCAGGCCAATATCCATGATGAACATAGATGCAAAAATCTTCAATAAAATATTGGCAAGCCGATTGCAACAGCAAATCAAAAAACTTATTCATCATGATCAAGTAGGATTCATCCCGGGGATGCAAGGCTGGTTCAACATACACAAGTCTATCAACGTAATTCACCACATAAACAGAACCAAAAACAAAAACCACATGATTATCTCAATTGACACAGAGAAGGCATTTGACAAAATTCAACAGTCCTTTATGCTAAAAACCCTCAATAAACTCGGTATCGATGGAACGTATCTCAAAGTAATAAAAGCTATTTATGACAAACCAACAGCCAATATCATACTGAATGGGCAAAAACTGGAAGCATTCCCTTTGAAATCTGGCACTGGACAAGGATGCCCTCTCTCACCACTCCTATTCAATATAGTACTGGAAGTTCTAGCCAGAGCAATCAGGCAAGAAAAAGAAATAAAGGGTATTCAAATAGGAAAGGTGGAAGCCAAATTGTCTCTATTTGCAGATGACATGATAGTATACCTAGAAGACC
This sequence comes from Callithrix jacchus, assembly GCF_049354715.1. NCBI lineage: Eukaryota > Metazoa > Chordata > Mammalia > Primates > Cebidae > Callithrix > Callithrix jacchus. The sequence goes on from NC_133517.1 coordinate 47,572,244, forward strand.
CCATCACCTCAGCCCAAAAACTCCTGAAACTGATAAACAACTTCAGCAAAGCCTCAGGATATAAAATCAATGTGCAAAAATCACAGGCATTCGTCTACACCAATAACAGACTTAAAGAAAGCCAAATCAAGAGCGAACTGCCATTCGCAATTGCTACAAAAAGAATAAAATACCTTGGAATACAACTCACAAGGAACGTAAGGGACCTCTTCAAGGAGAACTACAAACCACTGCTCAACGAAATCAGAGAGGACACAAACAGATGGAGAAACATTCCATGTTCATGGTTAGGAAGAATTAATATCGTGAAAATGGCTATACTGCCCAAAGTAATTTACAGAATCAACCCTATCCCCATCAAGCTACCATCGACTTTCTTCACAGAACTGGAAAAAACCACCATGAACTTCATATGGAACCAAAAGAGAGGCCGCATAGCCAAGTCAATTCTAAGCAAAAAGAACACAGCGGGGGGCATCACACTACCGGATTTCAAACTATACTACAAGGCTACAGTAATCAAAACAGCATGGTACTGGTACCAAAACAGAGATATAGACCAATGGAACAAAACAGAGGCACCGGAGGCAACACAACATACATACAACTATACAATCTTTGATAAACCTGACAAAAACAAGCAATGGGGAAAGGATTCCATGTTAAACAAATGGTGTTGGGAAAACTGGCTAGCCATGTGCAGAAAGCAGAAACTGGACCCCTTCCTGACACCTTACACTAAAATTAACTCCAGATGGATTAAAGACTTAAACATAAGACCTGGTACCATAAAAACCCTAGAAGGAAATCTAGGCAAAACTATCCAGGACATAGGAGTAGGCAAGGACTTCATGAACAAAATACCAAAAGCATTGGCAACAAAAGCCAAAATAGACAAATGGGACCTAATGAAACTCCACAGCTTCTGCACAGCAAAAGAAACAGTCACTAGAGTGGATCAGCAACCAACAGAATGGGAAAAAATTTTTGCAGTCTACCCATCTGACAAAGGGCTGATATCCAGAATTTACAAAGAACTCAAACAGATTTACAGGAAATAAACAAACAAGCCCATTCAAAAGTGGGCAAAGGATATGAACAGATACTTTACGAAAGAAGACATATATGAGGCCAACAATCATATGAAAAAATGCTCATCGTCACTGGTCATCAGAGAGATGCAAATCAAAACCACATTGAGATACCATCTCACGCCAGTTAGATTGGCGATCATTAAAAAATCTGGAGACAACAGATGCTGGAGAGGATGTGGAGAAAAAGGAACACTTTTACACTGTTGGTGGGAGTGTAAATTAGTTCAACCATTGTGGAAGACAGTGTGGCGATTCCTCAAGGCCTTAGAAATAGAAATTCCATTTGACCCAGCAATCCCATTACTGGGTATATATCCAAAAGACTATAAATCGTTCTACTATAAGGACACATGTACACGAATGTTCATTGCAGCACTGTTTACAATAGCAAAGACCTGGAATCAACCAAAATGCCCATTGATAATAGACTGGATTGGGAAAATGTGGCACATATACACCATGGAATATTATGCAGCAATCAGAAATGATGAGTTTGTGTCGTTTGTAGGGACATGGATGAATCTGGAGAACGTCATCCTCAGCAAACTGACACAAGAACGGAAAATGAAACACCGCATATTCTCACTCATAGGTGGGTGATGAAAAATGAGAACACATGGACACAGAAAGGGGAGTACTAAACACTGGGGTCTACTGGGGGGGAAAAGGGGAGGGCCAGTGGGAGGGGGAGGTGGGGAGGGATAGCCTGGGGAGAAATGCCAAATGTGGGTGAAGGGGAGAAGAAAAGCAAAGCACACTGCCATGTGTGTACCTATGCAACTGTCTTGCATGCTCTGCTCATGTACCCCAAAACTTATAATCCAATAAAAAATTTAAAAAAAAATTGTTCTAGCTAAAACATTTCTATGTTATATTATCTTTTTCATCTCTCTTATTCCCCTCTTTTACCCCATCTGTTTATTTTTTTCTTGTTTAACCTTCCTTTGAGAGGTAGAACGCTATAGTAGAAATGTTTTAGGCTTCAGAATTAGGGCCTTCATTCACAACTGGGTCAGTCCCTGCTGCTCGTAGAGTTCTGCAACTAGAGTCATGAACTTAACCTGGATACTGTTAGAAATACAGAATGCCAGACTCCAACCCCAACCTGTTGAATTAGATCCGCATTTTAACAAGATAACCCACTGATGCCTAAGCATAGTTAAATTTGAGAACATTTACGTCACTTAATCTTCTAGTCACAGTATTATTGTGAGGATTAAAGATAATGAATGTGGTACACTTAGCTCAGGGATGAAATAGAATCTGTGCACTATGTATTGAATTTATATTTTGAAGTCCTACTCTGGGCATGCGCGCACGCGCGCGCACACACACAGACACACACACACACACGACTATAAGGCGATATGTCTATAAACCATAGAACACCAAAGATTGTCAGAAAATCAGCAGAGGTTGCTAGAGAGGAATGGACTCAATTAGCTTTTACAGCTCTCAAGAAGGAGCCAGCCCTGTTGACATCTCTTGATTTTTAGTCTCCAAACCTGTGAGGCAATACATTTCTATTGTTAAGCCACCAAGTTTGTGGTAGTTTGTTACAACAGCCCTGGAAAATTAATATGCTGTGATCAATTGGAATGTCTCTTTATTCCTGGACCAGAGAATTTCTCTTTTACAGAATATTTCTGTTTTTTTTCTCTTTCCAAACTCAAATTTTATTAAAGACTGTTTGTGAATCTTGAAGTACAGAGAAGCAGGTGATATTAATAATACATATTATTCTTTGTATGAAGCTGAATAACCACTATCAGATCTCAGGCAATGAAATGTATTAGGTAAAGATTTTTGGTTCCAGTTCTTTTATATTTTATTATTTTTTAATCTTTTAAGTTCTCCTTCCTTCCTTCCTTCCTTCCTTCCTTCCTTCCTTCCTTCCTTCCTTCCTTCCTTCCTTCCCTCCTTCTTTTTCTTTCTTTCTTTCTTCTTCCTTTTCTTTCTTGAGACGGAGTCTTGCTCTGTCTCCCAGGCTGGAGTGCAGTGGCGCCATCTCGGCTCACTGCAACCTTTACCTCCTGGGGTCAAGTGATTCTCCTCCTGGGTTCAAGTGAGTAGCTGGAATTACAGGCACCTGCCATCACATGCAGCTAATTTTTGTATTTCTGTAGAGACTGAGTTTCACCATGTTGGCCAGGCTGGTCTTGAACACCTGACTTCAGGTTATCTGCGCGCCTTGGCCTCCCAAAGTGCTGGGATTACAGGCGTGAACCACTGTGCTTGGGCCCTATTTTTTATATTTTTAAAAAATTTACTTGAAGTTCTGGGATACATATGCAGAACATGCAGGTTTGTTAACATAGGTATACATGTGCCATGGTGTTTTACTGCACCAATCAACCTATCATTTAGATTTTAAGCCCCACATGCATTAGATATTTGTCCTACTGCTCTCTTTTCCCTTGCCCCTCTGACCCCTCAACAGGTCTTGGTGTGTGATGTTCTGTTCCCTCTGTCCGTGTGTTCTCATTGTTCAGCTCCCACTCATGAGTGAGAACATGCAGTGTTTGGTTTTCTGTTCCTGTGTTAGTTTGCTGAGAATGATGTTCTAACATTTCTTCATGATTGCCATTAGAATTTAATTCTACATACTTTCAGTATAAATGTTACATGATTTTGGATTATAGTAAAATACTTACCATTTAAAAATTTTATTTTATTGGCTTTTAGACTGTATTGGAGCAGAAAAATAAATGCCGAGTGGGGTCAATCTCAATTTTGTGTGTTGTACTGACTCCTCCTGGCACCACGGTTTCAGAATCATTGAAACCTGACGTTAATAGAGCCTTTCAGCTCCATCAAACTGGAAACTTCACCTTCTTAAAATGCGGTTGCCATAGAAACAGCAGAGTTCTAGGATTTTTGTTTTCAGAAGGTATCAAAAGACTCAATGCCAATTTATGAGCACACAGCATGACAAATTAACATGTGCATTCTGTGTTATTTTTAATTTAAAGAGGGGACAAGAAGAAAATGGCACCTAAATGTTGTCACTAAATCTATTAAGGAACTCTTGTTTAATCCTTATACCACATTTGATTCATTTATTTATATCCACCCTTTGTTGCAAAAAGTGATTTAAACAGCCTGAGCCCTGGAAGTTGTTACCAGACAACTGGACAAATATATACATCATGTTTTCATCACTTATGATTACATTCTCTGTAAAGGTTTTTTAGTTAAACCTGAGGCTAAGTATATATTTTTTTCTTTGTCAGGGTGATAGCTATACTACTTTATCCTTTTTCTAGCGCTGTGTCCTATGGTAAATCCCTGCTTTTAAAAATCTCTTTGTAATCTTCTAATTAAGTCTTTCATTCTAGTACTCCTTTTTGTCTGATAAAAGAGGATTGAAACCTCCCCACTGCTTTCCTTATACCTCTCACTGTTGCTGCATCTCTAAGTATTCAGGAGCAAGGCCACAAGACCCTGTATGTGAAGCTTTGTGGGAGGGGAGTTGTCATGATTTGGAGGTGAAATCTGAGAAAACTGAATTTCTCTCTGATCTTCAAACTGACCTTGAATTAGTTAAAGTGAAAGAGATAATGCATTGTAATAAGAATGGCTGGTTTGAATCAACCTTCTTAACTAAAAATAGTTTGTCCCAGGTCTTCAATAAAAGAGGGTTATTTTCATGATTCTTTCCATTGACCTAGAGGTATACTTTCAAAAGATTTATTGAACATAAAGTTAGCAATCATGATGCAAAATATGAATACGTTTTATTAGAGTCTTTTCAGAGGGAAGATTGTGACAGAGTGACCCTCAGTGTAGTGGAACGGAAGAGATCAGGGTTCAAAGCATGGCGCTGCCATTTTCTCTAATGTCTCCACAGCAACAGCATTTTAATGTCACATAGAATGATTAATTGTGCCAATTCCAAAAGATACAAGACCATGGTGTCAGGAAGGCACATGTAAAAAACAAAAGAACTAAACACAACTACTGAAGTAAGTTATTTAATCTGTTTCCCTCTGATCCCTAGAGCTGGGAACCTACCTAGCACATAACAGGTTCTCAATATGTAGCTGCCAAGGATGGTTTTACTCAAAGCTTTCATTTGTTTTCATGTTGAATGGTGATTATAAAGCTATTCCACAGAATTTTTTGAATGTTAGTGACAATGCATAATAAGATGGCCTGACACATTACTAATTTTCAATACATAGCACTATTTCCTTCCCAGCTAGACAGTGGGTTACTTGAGGATAGCAACCATTCATTCTTTGCCTTTGTACCCCCAGGTCCTATCCCAGTGCTTTGTTCATAGTAGGCACTTAGTATTTGTTGAATGAATAGCTAAAGAAATACAAGTCAGGGCACCCAAAATTGGGTGACTCCAATGATTGCTTGCTGAACACAGTAACTCATCCAGGTATTGGCACATAACCCAAGTTTGGTAAGAATACATACTCACAATTTTACATTACAATCAGAGCTAATGGGAAAGAACCCTCTTTACTTACTTTTTGGTATAAGATTCTAGGATATAAGCTTGATGACACTTAGAACCATAGTTCAAGTTCAAGTGGATAGCCAGGGTCTTAAAAGACAAAGCTAAGAGACAGAAAGGAGTAATGATGAGAAAACAATATAAAATGAAAAAAAAGAAAAAAAGCATTCCTACATCCAGACATCCATGAGGCTGACTCTACTCCTGCCCTTTCTGTGGGCAGGTTATGTGAGTGTGATATATTGGGGGATGGGTAATGCCACAACTTCATGTGGAATGGGAGAAGTTTAATTGAGAAACTGCTCTAGGAGATAGTCACTGGTCTCTGGCAAGCATAAGAATAATCTTGTATGGAGAATAAACACTAAAGGGTCAGGCACCCAGCACTCAGAACCTAGATGACAGCTATGTGGGGTTTAAGAGGGCATCTGGCAATTCTTTATGAAGTCTGGATTCAAGTTCTAGAAAATAATTCCCATCTATTCACTGGTCCTGGAAAATTAAGTCTGAGTGCAGCTTCTACTCTTTATGATCAGGTAATATGAGCTTCCAAAGCTATAAACTGGATAATCTTGCTTATCTCCTCACAATGATCTAATAATTTTCCCAATTTTGGCAAAAATTAGCTGAGTGGATATCTGTTTCTTGAAACTGAGAGTCTTGACTACTATGGACTTAATTTATGCCAAGCATTGTGTTAGGCTTTAAGCACAGTATAAGCATGGTTTGAGACTCCGTTGTTCAATGGTATAACCCAAGCACTGAGCCCCATGCATGGCATTTAATAGGCATTAATAAAAACACAATGAATACATAATTTGCCAGTTTATTTTATTTATTTTTTATTTATTTATTTTTTGAGGTGGAGTTTTGCTCTTGTTACCCAGGCTGGAGTGCAATGGCGCGATCTCTGCTCACTGCAACCTCTGCCTCCTGAGTTCAGGCAATTTTCCTGCCTCAGCCTCCTGAGTAGCTGGGATTACAGGCATGCGCCACCATGCCCAGCTAATTTTTTGTATTTTTAGTAGAGACAGGGTTTCACCATGTTGACCAGGATGGTCTCGATCTGTTGACCTCATGATCCACCCGCCTCGGCCTCCCAAAGTCCTGGGATTACAGGCGTGAGCCACCGCACCAGGCCCAAATTTGCCAGTTTATATACAGTCTCTCTTTATCTTCACAGTAAGTTATAATCTTCACTTTTTATCTGAAAATTGAGATTAGAGAAGTCAAGACACGATTGGTAAGTGGTAGAGTTCTAATAAAACCTAGGTCTGTCTCCCAGATACAACTTTCAATTACTGTCATCTCATCACTGCATAAAAAGTGATTTGTAGGTTGCTAAGAGGTACCATAATTCAGTGTCCAGGAATTGAGAGTTGAGTTATTCATACTCTTGTAACCCCTGTCTCTGTTGCATGTTATTAACAAAAGAGTTCATTTTCATGCCTCGTTGCATTTGTCTTCTTGCAAAGTGAAGTATGCAATTTCTGCAAAAGTAAATTTTTCTCCTCAATGGACAAAAGTTTAAGTGGAAGGGAGAAGAGTTTCTTGTGACTTTCATATTTCCATGACTATTTTCCATAAACATGATCATGGATATCATAGCAGAAGAATGAGACTCTATTTAGCACTGTGGGTTCTTCCCTTCAACCCAGTCTTCCCTAGCACCAGGCAAGACAAAATTTGTATATTTCTACTCATTTCCATTTGTTGAATTAGCACATAGAATATACAGGAACCAGTAAGTCCTATATTTATATCAGTGTAGCCCATCCTTTTTGCTTCAAGTTGAGGTTTGGGGAATTCTGAAGACCTACTTCTATCATTCATCAGACTGATGCTTTTTTGACTGCAGATAGTGGACATGCCCCAGACTACAAGCTTCTCTATGGGAGAGTAGGCACAACATCCAGGGTGTGTTAGGAGTTGCTATCCAAGCCACGAGCAGATGGTTGCCATCCTAACTACTCAACAGATCAAATGGAATTGAAATATCCTGTGACATTTCCAAATGAAAGCGGCCCAAAACACATGAACTCTTAGACAAAAGAAAATACTTTGCCCATCAACAAGTGGAGAGATTTCAAGTTTTTCTCTTCTGCTTTTCTCAGTTCTCCTCCAGAAAAAACTAAACCAAAAACAAACAAAACAAACAACAACAAAAAATAATGGAGAAGACCTCCTACTGGATACCAACATCATGTTTCATTTTGTTTTTCTGTTCTCTTGTAACCAGAATATTTCTGAGAAACAAACAGGCTCCATGGCCTCTATGATACTGCCAGAGTGGTCAGGGAAGAGAGAAAGCAGAAAGTAATTCATGCTTCGTCTAACACATAACATGTAGTTTTCGTAATTGCATTATAATACCCTTAATGTGTTATATTAAACAAGTCTAAAATCATGTCAAGTATATTAAATTTTATTGTTTTATCATTAAATATTTTACCATTTACTTTTATATCATATTTCAAGTCAAAATGTATGATCATACTATCCCATACTAACATTTCTGTATTTCTATTTGATAATATACACTAAGAAATAAATTTACAACCAAAAAATTTCATTCTAAAAAATCTTTCTGATATCATAAATTGATTTCATGAGAGCATACACTTCCAATTCACCAAGTAGGTATGCATTTGATATCAAGACCATAAATATTATAACAGCAAATCAAGTCTTTTGCATTGAGTTATTCTTTATGTTTTGTTTTAAAAATTGCTTATCTGAAGTTTCCTTAGTGGAGTATTTTTTTTTTGTATTAGTAGTTCAAAACATGGGAAGTTGGATTTCTCAAAAGAATTACATTTTTCTGAGGTCTTTAACTAGGAATCTTCAGGCAAGAGTTTATATTTTATTTGGAAATTCATACTTAATTTTTTTCCTCTCATTTATTTGTGAATTTTCAATGCCAAAAACTGTTTCAGCCTAGAAATGAATGAATATATTGATTATTTATTTATTTTTGAAACAGGGTCTCACTCTGTTGTCCAGGCTGAAGTGCAGTATTGTGCTTACTGGTGAAACTATTTCCTTTACCATGTATAATTACACAAGGGCACCTACTGTTATCATTAGTCATTAATGTTGTGTTAGTCATTCTACAAATACAATGAGATATAAAACACCATATATGCATATATGAAAGAAAGAAACAAGATAGTATTATTTGTAAAAGAGAAGATTGAATACTTAAAAATTATAAAGGAATTAACTGAAAATCCTATAGGTTTATAAAATATTCCAGTAAAGTAGCTGTATTAAAACTCTGGAAAAAATTCATGACATCTTTCTATAAGGGAGACAAATGGTAAACCAGTAATGCTGAAAGAAATCATGGCAGATGATGGTGCACTGAGTGGTAGCCCGTCTTGAAGCTATTGCATTGTATGCACGTAATCTTTGCTAACACAATTCAATACAGTCTCTTGCACTTGGTTTGTGACTATTAATCTGATATTCGTGTTTTTTTCAATTCCCACTAGTAACAAAACATAAAACAGCACACATACACCTGGAAAAAGCAGTAGTACACATTCAATATATTGCTTCAAGTCTATATCACCATGAAATCTGTGTTATAATACAATCTGAAGGGAACTTAATTTTCTTTATATTCCATGGAACATCGTGTTGACTTCTTTATTCATGACATCATGTTAATCATATCTGGTGATTAAGAAGTGGAAACACTCTGGATACATTGATGAAACACATATGTACTGGGAATGAATATAAACACTGCAACGATTAAGAAGTCCACCATACTAATAAAGTTTTTAGAACTTCATTAGTCAGGGGCACACCAATATAGCTTTCTAAGAGAAAATATGTTTTGCTTTGCATGCTGTATCATTTACCATTAACAAGGAGGAATAGCGCCTAGTAGGCCTTCTTGAATTTAGAAGGTAGTAGAAACTACCTTAGGAATATTTATCTGACCTCTTTATCAGGTGACTTGAAGTAATACCTAGTTTGAGCGGGGGTATAGAAAAGACTCTGTAGCATACTGAAGATATGGTACAAATTTTTCTGCTTTTGGGCCATGTGACCATCAAATACAATACCACTGAAGGTATTTATGCTAGATAAGAACAATTGCTGGCATGTATGAGAAATCTCAACAAAAGAGTCACGGTGAGTATCCTACGTTTCTGGATCAAGTACATGCCTTCTGTTAAAAAAGAAAAAATAGTAATTACCATTTGAAAACTATATCCAATAGCATAGCTAGATCCAAAAAACAACTACTGTCCATGGGACATCCAGTGATTGTGCAACCAGAGCTTCCTGTTAATAGCAATGTATTGTCAAGTTCACCAAGGTATAATGTCAAATAAGCAAAATAGCAACTCATCGTATCATGATACTTGTCCCTTAACATTGTTAAAGGACAAGACAGTCCAATGGCTCAAATAAATCACACAAACATGTAGCCTAGATCCCTTAGTCACCTACACTTGCATTCAATGATTCTCCCTCTCCTCAACTATGGCCTCTTCTCTACAGCTAGCTGATGGGGCTGTAGTATACTTGATTATCTCTTTTGTGTGATGGGAGAAGGGACTCTGAGGTAAGAATATACATAGACACTTGGACAGAGGCAAATGGTGTTAGCAAAATGATGTGATTTTGGGGTAATTATTTAGTCTCTTGGGCAAATCTAACCTGGTGTCTATTTTTGTAAATCAAGTTTTATTAGAACACAGCCACACTCATTTGTTTATGTATTGTCTATGGGTGTTTGGGGCCTATTATGGCAGAGATGGTAGTTGCAAACCAGACCAGATGGCTTGCAAAGCTTAATATATTTGCAACTTGGTCTTTTATATAAAATGTTTGCTCACCCCTGATGCTGATCATTAATAAGGGGTCAAAAGAAAAAGATCAGAAGATCAGAGACATGAGTATCTAGGAAATGTGTGAGTGCAGACATGAAACTCAGCAAAAATTGTGCAGATCTTCGTCTCATCTCAATGCCTACCAGTCATCATCCACTGATAAAGGGACAATAAACAACTGGGTGGAGAGAATGTCTCACTCAGTGGATTTCAGCTAGCTTCTGTTGTCAGACACACCGTATCCTGGCATGAGAACTATGCATGGGGTCAACATCATGGACTCCCTCTCACAAAGGCTATCTAGCTACTACTATTTCTGTATGGAGGAATATCTATACTTACAAAGAGTGATGTGTCTTAGATAATGATATTTCGCTTGCTAGTACAACTATTTCAGACTTTAAAGGAGGCTTATGCTCTTGATTGACCAACATGAGGTTATAAAAAAATTGAGAGCATTATGTTAAGGATGCCATTTAATAGCTCAGGAGGTACAACAATGGACCATGACCAGCGGATCCACTGATTCTTCCATGTAACTCATAACCTTTATTGAACCCACATGACAGAGAATTGGAATAGACTATTAGAGATTTAGCTATGGCTTCAGTCTGGGGATAACATCCTGTAGCTTTAAAGCACTGTCCCCCAAGTATATTTGTTAAACAAGTGGTCTTTATAGAGTACTGTCTAACTAATAGGTAAAATGCACAGGTTTCTTCTCTTACCATTACTCTCAGGGACTCCCTTGGGGAATTTGTGCTTTCTATCTCTGAAATTTTAACCTATGTATAAAAATAGAGGTACTGAAACATTGGAGGTGGGTGGGAGGTGGCAATAGTGAGGAGTGCTCCTATCATGGACACAGAGAGTGTTCGGCTAAATCTAAACCTATGATTACCACCAAGTCATTTAGAGTTCCTCATGCTGGTAGAAAAGTGGTGAAATAAAAGAGCTACTGAACTGGCAGGAGTAATTCATTCTGATTTTTGTGAAGAGCTAGGATTGCTGAAAAATAGTGAGAGTGTAAGGAGGGCTATATCTGGAACTCTTAAAATACTGAATATCTCTTGGAATTCTCATGTCCCTTGATAAAAGAAAAGTCACCACTGTGTCATCTGTGACCTGAAAAGAGCAATGTAACCGGAGTCTGGGCACCTAAATGATGAAAGCAACTTATATAAATGAAGTGCTGGCAAAGTCTGGAAGATATTTAGAATGACTAGCTGAGAAGGCAGATGATAATTATGATTAATTATGACCTTGGGATGAGTTTCAGCCTGTTTAGATCACAGTAAATTCCATTAATCTTTTCAAGTTTTGTTTTGTTTTAGCGAGTACGGTGGGAACCATTTTGATTAATTAACTTCAGAATGGACTCACTGTAGAGCATGAGTGACTCTGAGTGGTACAGGGGCTGGGTGCAGAGGCTATTCATTGCCCCATCTCACATGGTGGCCCACCTTGGAGCTTACCTGCAGCACCAATAAGAACAATGTATGGTATGCTGGCAGCGTCCTGTCTTAAGCACCAGTGTTTCTCTTCTTTTTCCAAAAGCTCCTTCCAGCGCTATGAAAGCTTGTTCAACTGCACCAAAGCACAATTTGAAAATATAGAGGAATTAAAATCTCAGGACACATGAAGAACCAGTCATGTTCTACATCATTTTAAAATTAGTCTTTAGTAGGATTGAACTTTGATGGCCAGAGTAGTAACCTATATATTAATGCATCCTTTATTGCCTTTTTACACTTTCCGGTCTAAAATTTCTCTGCACTTTTTTAGAATTTCCAGAGTCACCTCTCACCTAAATTATGTACATACAAGTCTTTGTCTTAGGTCAACTTTTGGGCAAAACCAAACCAAGACAAAAACCTCTGTCTCAGTATTTATACTTCACATCTCAAGAACAATTGACCTGTGAGACTTTACTGACCAGGCCACAGAACACCTTCTAACCCAAGCCTATCAGAAAAGAAAGAAGATCCTTTTTCAAAATTAATCTTATCTCATCTTCAAATATTATTGACATTCTTATATATTTGAACCAGAAATTATAAATTAGTAAGTTTATCCAGGGTTTTTAAACCTGGTGGTACATGTGAGGCATTCATTAAGGGATATTTCTGGGATGTAATCTATGAAACTATGATTCTGCTAATTTGATTAGAACAATTTTGAAATAAAAATAATATAAATTTTCACTTTCAAGTATGTATACTAGGTCACAAAATAGCAGAGGAGTTATAAATACAATAAAAATAAATGTAAAAAAATATAGAAATATATAAATAGAGATATATGTACACAAAGGCACAGACATAGATACCAATATAGTATCTGAGAGCTATGAAAAGGGTAAAGTCCAAATAAATTAAAATTCCAAAGAGGGTAAGAACTGTTCCTAAGTGCACTGAGGGTTGTTGCTATGGCTGGGTAGAAATTGAAGCTTGGTCTTGGCCTAGGCAGTGGGGAAAATTAGAAAAATTTGAACAGCATGTAGAGCTGAATGACAAGTTGCAGACTTGAGAGGTCTCAAAGACACAGCCAGATTTTCACATGGAATTTGCTGAGTTGAGTCTTAGACTACATAGGACAAAATATTACACCACACACAAAAATCAGTTCCAGATGGTTCCACGTATAACTGTACAGAGAAAATATTTGGAATATTTAGAATAAATGTAAATAGAATATCTTGAAGTAGAAAAAGGTGAAACCCAAAATCCCACTATTTAAAATATGAATAAATTAAACTATATTAAAATAAAAATGTATACTCATAAAAAGATAGCACTGAGTGACAAAGCAAGCTGCAAAATAGGATTATATAACAATATAACAAATAACTATTTCCAAAAACATATAAAGCACAAAATATATAAATGTATATTTATAAAATACATTCATCAATAATGAAAGGGAAGATAGTTCACGAGAAAAAAATGGGAAAAGGTTGGAATAGACCCTTTACAAAAAGGATATCCAAATGACCAATATAAATCATAATAAGTGGTATGTTTTCTTCTGTTAGTCATCAAAATAGTGAAAATTTAAACCACACTGTGATACCAATACACACCCATCGGAGCAGCTAAAACGAAATAAACAAAATATGAAACAAAACAGAATATATCTAGGCTGCTAGAAGTTACAACCTGTTTCTTTTGGAGAAGGGATGAGGATTAGGTATTAGAACTGAGAGGAGCATTGGGGGTTTTGTTAATATTCTATTTTTTGGATATGGTTTTTTTCAATTTATAAAAAACTTGATTTGCATGCTTATTTTTACTTCCTTCTCTATATTATATTTCAATGGAAAGTTTAAAGAAAAAGCTAAATATTGTAACTTCATCTGTTATTACAAAGAATATCTGGATTACAAGTTTAAAATATTAGATATTTGTAGGTGAAAAACTAAGTTGTTAATAATGGCTATTTAAGTATGGTGCTATGAATTAATTATTTTTCTTCTTTCTAGGTATATGTGTTTAATAAGCAAATATAGTTTTAAAATAGAAAGTATTTTAAGCTGTAAAATAGAAAGTATTTTAAGCTGTAACTGCTTTTTTATTATGTTAAATTAAGTCTATTTACCACTTTTTTAGTCATGCAAAGAAAATTAAAAGATATGGGGACGGTCGCGGTGGCTCACGCCTGTAATACCAGCATTTTGAGAGGCCAAGGCGGGCTGATCACGAGGTCAAGAGATCGAGACCATCCTAGCCTACATGGTGAAACCCCATCTCTATTAAAAATCCAAAAATTAGCCAGGCGTGGTGGCATGGGCCTGTGGTCCCAGCTACTCCAGAGGCTGAGGCGAAGAATCACTTGAACCCAGGAGGCAGAGGTTGCAGTGAGCCGAGATTGCGCCACTGCACTGCAGCCGGGCTACAGAGCAAGACTCCGTCTCAGAAAAAAAAAGATATGGGAGTAGGTGGGAATGGCCAATGACAAGAAAAAAATAGAATGAATAAAACCTACTATTTGATAGCACAATAGGGCGACTATAATCAATAATACTGTAATTGTATACTTGTAAATAACTTAATGTAATTGAATTGTTTATAACTCAAAGGATAAATGTTTGAGGGAATGGATACTATATCTCTATGATGTGCTTATTTCACATCGCATGCCTGTATCAAAACATCTCATGTGTCCATAAATATATGCACCTACTATGTGCCCACAAAAATTTTCAAAAATACTTAACAATTTTAAAAAGAAAAAAGAAGTAAGAATATTAAAAAAAGAGACTTGAGTAGGCTACCATAATGATAGTTTTTAGTGTCTCTACATGCCTTTATTATCCACAGCCATGTTGCTGATATCATTATTACAAACCAAGTAGTGAATGAGAAAAGAAATATGTCTTGGCTATTTATGCTGCTCATTGTTCATGATGAAGTTCTTGTAATAGCACTGAAGTTGAGATACCTTGACCACACATTTAAGAAAAACTTTATCAAAGTGTAATTGGTAACCGATGTACAAAAAAGTCCACTGTTCATGCTTAATGTATACTATTTAACATGCTGGGATATATGCATCCACTTGTGACATCATTACCCCAATCAAGGTAATAAGCATATCCATTACCTCCCAAAGTAGTCTTTGTCTCTTTTATCCCTTTGTGTATGTGTGAGTGTGGTGCTAAGACCATTTCACACAAGATCTAGACTCTTAAAATTTCAGGTGCACAATACTGCATTATAAACTCTAGGTACAATGTTGTACAGCAGATTTCTAGAACTATTCTTAATCACTCCCTCTTCCTCCTTCCAAAACGTTCAGCATGTTCCCCTTTAGTACAGCTGTAGTCTTGCACACTATATTCCATCTCTCACACTTATTTGTTCTTCTCTTCCACTAGTCATTTCCATGATCTTACAAAGTTTTAATAGCTATCTCTTCAGGAAACACTGATTAACTAATGTTGAAAATCTACCTGAGATCATTCCAACTGCCCCAAATGGAAATTTTTAATAAAGAAAGGAAAGATTCACAATCTATTATTTAATTTTTATTTTTAACCAGTAATATAAATCATCATATTATTTTATATAGAGAGAAATCAAAGATAAGAAAAGACAAGGGACATGTCAGAAATCATACAGCGTTAGAGGCCAGGCACAGTGGCTCACACCTGAAATCCCAGCACTTTGGGAGGCTGAGGCAGGCAGATCATTTGAGGTCAAGAGTTTGAGACCAGCCTGGCTGACATGGTGAAGCCCTCATCTCTACTAAAAATACCAAAATTAGCTGGGCCTCATGGCGGGTGCCTGTAGTCCCAGCTACTTGAGAGGCTGAGGCAGGAGAATCACTTGAAATCGAAGACAGAGGCTGCAGTGAGTGGAGATTCTGCTACTGCACTCTAGCCATAGTGACAGAGTGAGACCATCTCAAAAAAAACAACAAACAAAAAGAAATCATACAGCTTTATTGAAAGCATTGAATTATTATGAAGAATTGAAATTAATGGGAAAGTAGTCTTTAGCAGTAGAGGTAGGAGATTTAGTGCAATCTTGAGTCGCAATTTTCTAATTTACTTGCTATTTTTTGATCATTCAAATAGTAAAATAATGTCAACTAAAATTCCAGAACAACCAGTTGAATACAATAAATGCCTTATCCATATATTACAGTGAGCAAGAAGCCTAGATGACATACATCAACATACTGTCACTTGTCTTTTAATTTCCATTATACTGTGAACAAATTTGTTTGATGATTCAAGAGATTCAATAGTGACTTCTGGGATCACTAAACTAAGAAGTCACGGTCTCCTCCTCCCAGGTAGTTTTCCTTATGTAAAATCTTTAAGTTGAATGCATTTCACATTTTGGAGCAATGATAAACTTACTGTTTGACCCTTGTTCCCACTGATTGTCAAGTTAATGGTTTATAATGTGAGAGTGAAGCAATCTTAGACAACAGAGGACAAAGTCATTGAACATGCAAAAATTCAGTAGGATTTGTGGTTAATTTCTGTATTCATCAGATTTTAACAAGGAAAACAGAAACTATTGTAAATATTTAAAATAGAGATTTTAATATAGAAAACTAAATACATAGGTGATATAAGAACCTACAGGATAATTAAGTAAGATAGAAATAAACCATTGCAGGAAGCCACTGTCATTTCTGGGCTACAGGATGTGGTGTTTACTGAGACCAGACAGGGAAAACACAGTAGAAGTTGGAATTAGAGTGGGCTTGTCCATCAGGAGCTAGGGACATGAAAAAGACCCAACTCTTGCCAAAAAATACTACCAAAGGCAGAGGCATTGGATCTTAGAATCCCTAAACACAATCCCTAAAACAAATAAAATAGATTCAAATTATAAAAAGACTGTGAATATAACTCAGATTTGTGGGAATATATTGGGAGAGGTTTGGGCAACATGGTAGCAGAGTGGAAAGACACATTCTAGATTTACACTTTGCTGGATTTTCACCCTGCTCTCAATACACCTGCATGCATGCACACACACAAACACACTCACACCTAAAAGAGAGTGAGCCATTAGTTTCAGGGCAGTCTCAGCCCTTAAATTTGACCAGTCACTTATCAAGTAATCATTAATCCCTTATTCCTAGCATACTGTTAATAAAAAGCTCCCTGAATAAATGAATAAACTAACTTGGAGCATTTTGAAAGTGGTATATAAGAGATGATTGATAAAAAGTCACCTGAATCAATGAATGAACTAACTTAAACCATTTTGAAAGTGACAAAAAACCAAATTTGGTAGCAACATGTAATGTTTGTTTACTTTAGGTAGCATTTAAAAGAGACATGAAAAATATAAGATTATAGATTATATATAACTGTACATATATAATGTAACTAAATATTTAGTACATTTAAATATTGTACTATATATATTTGACAATATATTGTACATTTAAATATAATGTAACAGTATATATAACTGTACATATATAATGTAACTAAATAACTATTATTTATCTTCTAATATTTGTTAATACTGTCTAAAATTTATAAGGTAAGATATTTAATAGTGCTTTCTCTGTTACACTGTTTGAATTTCTTTGAGAGATAGTTTTCTACATTTTTTCATATTTTTTATACCCATAATTTAACTATGAATTGTTCATCTTTACACAGTAGTGGAGAATAATGTTATAAATACCCAAATACTCATCAGCAAAATTATTCATGTTAACTTTTACTTTTTATTTTATTTTAATTAATTTATTTATTTTTTCTCTTCCTTTTCTTTCTTTTTTTTTTTTTTTTTTGAGACGGAGTTTCGCTCTTGTTACCCGGGCTGGAGTGCAATGGCGCGATCTTGGCTCACCGCAACCTCCGCCTCCTTGGTTCAGGCAATTCTCCTGCCTCAGCCTCCTGAGTAGCTGGGATTACAGGCACGTGCCACCATGCCCAGCTAATTTTTTGATTTTTTAGTAGAGACAGGGTTTCAGCATGTTGACCAGGATGGTCTTGATCTCCTTGACCTCGTGATCCACCCGCCTCGGCCTCCCAAAGTGCTGGAATTACAGGCTTGAGCCACCGCGCCCGGCCAACTTTTACTTTTTAAATAATCATTTTATTTTAGAATAGATTCAAATTATAAAAAGACTGTGAATATAATACAGAGAATTCAAATTCTCCCCATACTCAGTTTCCTCTGTATTAACTGATCTTTCATTGGTAAAGTACATTTGTCACAATATTGAACCAATATTGACACATTATCATTAACAAAAGTTCACAATTTATTCACCTTTTTTTGTTTAGTTTTTATCTAATGCCCTTTTTCTATCCCAGGATTCCACCCAGGATATGAAATTACTTGTGGTTGTCAATTTCCTTAGGCCATTATTACCTATGATCATTTCTCTTTTTTTATTTTTGAAAACCTTGAGAGTTTTGAGAATTACTGGTCAGGTGTTTTGTAAAATGTCCTTCAATTGGGATTCTCTGATGATTTTCTCAGGGTTTGAGTAGTGTTATGCATTTGGAAGAGGAAGGCCACAGAAGCAAAATGTAATTTTCATAACATTAGGTCAAGTGTACTTACTATCAGTATGATTATTATTATTGGTATTAAGCATGATCACCTAGTTAAGGTAATCTTTGTCAGATTTCTCTGCTAATATGTTATTCTTTTTTTATACTTCTTTCTATGCTGTACTCTTTGAAAAGAAGTCACTATACATAGCCCACATTTAAGAGTAGAATATCTGCAGACAAATTATTTGGAATTCTTCTGTGAGGAAGACTTGTCTGTTCTCCCTTATTTATTTACATCTGTGTATTTGTGGATATTTATTTTGTGTTATGGCTTATAATCCAATGGCACTTTATTTTGTTGATCAAATATTTCCAGCTTTAGACACTGGGAACTTTTTCAGTTGGCTCTTATGTGCACAGTTGCTGGATTATGTGGTTAAATGATGCTTAGCTGTGTAAGAAATGGCTCAACTGTCTACCAAAGAGATTGTACCATTTTTGCCTTTCCACTGGAACTAAATGAGAGTCCTGGTGCTCTACACCTTGTTGCCAGCAATTGGCCTTTTGAAGACATAGGTAAAATGCCAGCCAGATGTCAATACCTTGAGGGGCTGAGGCAATGTCCTCCAGGGTGCTGCATATGTTCTAAATCAGCATCTAATGCATGGGACTGTTTCTCCCATAGCTGGGATTCACAAGTCCAAGAATCAAAGGGTGTTAGTAGGAGTGACTCCGTGCACTATTACTTCAGTAATTCACTAGCAAAATGTTTGCTTCCCATCCCTCCAACCTTAGGATGTGATTGTTTAGAAGTCTTAGTTCTCAATGGAGGTATGCTTCTACAAGGAGACACAACAGTAATTCCACTGCACTGAAAGTTGAAATGGCCACCTGCCAACATTGTGCTCCTCATGCCTCTGAATCAACAGGCAAAGACAGGGATTACTCGACTGGCTGGGGTGGTTGATCTTGATATCCAAAGGCAAATTTTGTTGCTATATACCATGGAGATAACTAAGAACTTATGTGTTGTACAGAAGGCATCTTAAGGCATCTCGTAGTTACGATGTCCATGATTAAAGCCAATCAAAAACTGTAATAATGCAATTCATACAGGATTACTAGTGGCTCATATTCTTCAGGAATGAAGGTCTAAATCACCGCACCAGACAGACCTCTGACTGGCAGAATTGCTTGCCCTGAGTAAAAATAAAATGAGATGGGTAGTGAAAGAAAGTAGTTCTAAATACCATGTATGATCATGTGTCTCGGAGCAGTAAGAAGAACTGCGATAGTTATGAGTATTTCTTTTTTATTATGAAATATCTGTATGTGGGTGAACAACTAATTTCATTTTCTTCCTACTTTTACCTTTAAAATTTAACATAATATGCATTTACATAGTTAATTTTATAGCATACTAAATTACAGGATAAAGGAGGAGGGTGACTTTACATTCCCTTCTGGGGACAGGATTAATGTGTTTTGGATACATGAATCATGTTAGCCAGAAGTAAGTATTTGACACTGTCTTTATTTAGAAATTCAGTATGAGTTAAAAAGATGTGTACAGGTGACAAATTGACAGGTAGACTATGATGATGCTTTTGATATATCAACTTGGCTAGGATTCAGTCTCTAGTATTCAATTAAGACTAATCTAGATGTTATGAAGGTATTTTATAGTCATTAAAGTTAATAATCAGTTGACCTTAAGTAAAGGGAGCTTTTACTAGATAAGCTGGGTAGACCTGACTCAAGAAGTTGAAAAGTCTTAAGAATAAAATTTAGGCTTTTATAAAGAAGTAGTAATTCTGCTTAAGGACAGCAGGCTCAGATTATGTATAAGAGTTCCAGTTTGCCCTTCCTGATCATTTGTCCTATGAATGTTTTGACGTGCTTAGTCAGCCCAACAATTGTATAAGTCAGTTCCTTAAAATAACTTTCCTAATATATACCTTTTAATATTTATGTTTATCATATTTAAAATTAAAAGTCAAAATGCTTAAAGCTTAATTTTGTGATATTACTGTTTAATGGTTATTATTTCTTAATTTTCAAACTTTTTCATTGGTACAGAGAAAAACAACTGACTTTTACATATTAACTTTATATCCTTTTAACTTGCCATTCTCACCTGTGAGATCTGGGAGGGTTTTGTTTCATTTCGTTTTGCTTTTCATTTGATAGATTCCTTTAGACTTTCTAGACATACATTTACCTAGAGAGTTTTATTTCTTCCATTGCAATTAGTATACCTTTCATTTATTTGTCTTGCTTATTGCATTAGCTACAACTACCAGTAATGTTGTTGAATAAGGGTGGTGACAGAGTATATGTGTATATTTTTTGAGACAAGAACTTGCTTTGTTGCCCAGGCTGGAGTGTGGTGGCACAATCATGGCTCACTGCAACTTTGACCTCCTGGGCTCAAGTGATCCTCTTACCTCAGCCACCTGAGTAGCTAAGACTATAGGTACTTGACACCACATCTGGCTAAGATTTTAATTTATTTTTGGAGAGACAGGATTTTACCATTTTGTCCAGGCTCATCTTGAATTCTTGGATTCATCCAATTTTCCTACCTCAGCTTCCCAAAGTGCTAGGATTACAAGCGTGAGCAACTATGCCTTGCTCAAAGTGTATTTTTGCCTTGTTTATGACTTTAGGGCTTGTCCTATCTCTTACTGTGAAGTATCGTGTTCATTGTAGTCTTCTTTTATACACATTTTATATCAAAATGGTGACATTTCCCTCCACCCAGAGTTTCCCAAGGGTTTTTTATTACAAATGGGAGTTGGACTTTTAATTACTTTTTCTATGTCAATTGATAAGGTCATATGGTTTTACTTTTGGGGCCTCATGATATGGTGGGTTACATTAACTGATTTTCAAATGTTGAAACAATTTTGCATTCCTGGAATGAATCCCACTTGGTTGTGTTGCATAATTATTTTCATACATTGTTGTACTTGATTTTGCTGAGGAGTTTTGCTTCCACTTTCATGAGAGATATTGGTTTATAATTTTCTTATAATACCTACATTTTATTTTGTTATTAGAATAGTACTGGTCTCATAGAGTTGGCAAGTCCTTCCTCTGCTTCTATTTCTGAAATATATTGATAAATAGTATTATTTATTTCTTAAATGTTTGCTAGGATACACCAATAAAGCCCTTTAGACCTGGTACTATCTCTTTTGAGATATTGTTAATTATCAATTTGATTTGTTTGTAGATATGAGGCTATTTAGTTTATCTATTTCCCCTTTCATGATTTTTGGTAGTTTCTGTCTTTAAATAGATTGGTCCATTTTGTTGAAGTAATCTAATTTGTGGGCATAGATTTATGGGTAGTGTTCTTTTACTAACTTTTTAATGTCCATGAGATTAGTGGCAGTAACACTTTTATTTCTGACACTGGTAATTTGTATCTTCTATCCACTTCTTTAGTCTGTGTAGACATTAACCAATTTATGGATCTCCAAGGATGGCCTTTTTTTCTATTGATATCCTCTGTCCTTTTTCTGTTTTCAATTGCACTGATTCATACTCTATGTTTTATCATTTTCTTGCTTTAGACTTAGTTTTCTCTCCGTTCCATAGTAATAAGTAAATTCTTAGATTGTAGTTTTTAGATCTTTATTTTCTAACATATATATCCAATCCTGTATACTTCACTTGAGGCACTGCTTTTGCAACATACCGTACATTTATAAGTTGAAGTTTCATTAAGTTCAATTTATGAAAATTTTTCTTGAGAACTTTTCTTTTACCCAAGAATTATTTAGAAGTATTTGCTTACTTTTCAAATATTTGAGATTTTCCGAACCATTATTATTTCTAGTTTAATTTTATATAGTATTCATTCTCTTTCTAACTTAAGTAGTCCTCAGAGACTAAGCTTATTTCTAAATCCAAGGGCAAGTTAACTACCTGTGTACTGATCACAAGTAGGCAAAAATTCAGTATTCTGCCTTTATGGAAATAATTGAGAATTGATTTATTGTACTCATTTTCTTTACCTATTATGATCTTACTTTAATTTATTTATTCAGGGCTTCTATTAAAAAATTATTAGCTGAATATAAGATTTTATCTTTTTCCTTCCAAGAAACCATCAAAATCATAGCACGCATTTTTTTATAAGGCATACATTTATAATTAGAAAGAAAATAAAGAGGAGAACGCTATCAATTAAAAAAAGAGAGAGATTTTAACAGATTTCTAGAGGTGAGAAAGTAGGTGGGTGAAGGATAACTGATGAGGTGTGCAGAGGAAGCTCCAGCATCCGCAGCTGTAGATTGAGATGATTTACACAGAAGAATCCTAGAGAGACTCTGGACCTGGTGGGAAGTGAAACTAAGAGGTGAAGTTAAAAAATAAGAAGATGAGTTAACAGTCTGTGTATCAAATAGTTATCTTTTCTGTAGAGTGAGTAGTTTACTTACTCACCTTCAAGATGCTACCTTAAGGGCCACCAATCAGATCACATTGTTTTCTCCCTGCAACTGACTTTCAGAGAAAACAGAAAATTTTGCAAATTTTTTTTATCTCCATTCCCACATAAAACCCACTAGAACAAATGTAAATGAATAAAGTAAGGACAAACAGAGCAAAAGAGGATGTGACAGCAGAGGGCAGATGTTATCAAATTTTAGACACTGGAATGGTGAGGAACAAGAGCTGATAACAGACTTGCCAGAACAGAGAAAGATAAATACTCAGCCTTCAAGGTTGAAGCCAGTAAGAAACAAACCACAGCACTCCCAGTAGTTGAGAAGGAAAGGAGGTGCCAGAGATTTGGCAGAGGTACGAGCAGTGGGACTGAAAATAGATTTAGTTGAAAGTGTTAGTAAAAATATAACAACTGGATGCCCAGATTTTCTTTCCCACTGCAGGAAGATAGATGACCTGGGCCAATTTATACATTAGACACAGTGCCTAGGCTCCATGATAATTTTGAGGGCCCACAAAAAAAATGTTTTAATTACTTTACAGTCAGAACTAAAAAGTGAGCATCATACAACCTGAGTTATATTTGTCTTTATACAAACACAGTCATGAAATACAAATTTTACGTTTTATTTTATCTTATGGAGGAAGGAGTCCATGAAGGCAAAAGTGCTTAGTGTCTACAACAGTCATAATGCAACCCTCCGGGCAACCGCCACTCTTTCACCATAAGAAGACAGCAGGAATTACGTGATTTCAGGAGAGGTTAAAACAAAGAGTTCTACATTCAAGCACTTCATTCACAGAAATGCAGTCTTATTATTGTGCTCATAGAGGGAAGAGTAAATGAAAAGTCTGCTTACTAAAAAGTCTGGCTCCTACGCCTTTATCTACTTGTAGTCATATGCATATTTAAACCACACCCCCTCAATCCCTGCCTCAGTGAAAATCATGGGGAATTCCATTTGAGAGAACTGACAGTTGCCAAAGAAAAGATTTATAACTACTCAATGAAAAAGCTAGTTTGTCTTGCCCTAGAGTTAATCCCATCAGCCCACAGTCCTAATCTCATGAAACAGATAGCTTCCAGCTCATGAATGCTTTCATCAGAATTACGTACAGGACAAAAAAAAAAAATCATCATATATTTTAAACATCTCTAATTTGGGAGGAAAAGCAGAAAAAAGGTGGAAGCATAGATAATGCTATGCCAGGGGCAAAAAAAGATAATAAATAAATAAATCTAAAGTCAATATTCATAAAGAGACAGAAGACAATAACATTACTTCCTAGGACACAAAAAATATGTAGACTTGACATTTAAAAAATTATTTAGGCAACAAGGTAGGGTTTCCGGACATTAAAAATAAAACAGGGATATTTAAAACATTAACAAACCATATGGAAGATAATATTGTGTACCTCTCCCAGAAGACAGAACAAAAAGAAAAAAGAAATAAGAAATTAACAAATGAGAAAATAAGTGAATTAAATTAGGAGGACTAACTTTTCTGAATAATAGGAGTCCCCAATGATGAGACTGGAGAATCCAAAGGAAGAAAGTATGAAGGACAGAAAATAAATTTCCTAAAACTTATAAAGAAACATCTCATCAGAGACTAGGATTGATGCCCCTGATTTTTTTTTTTCTCTCTGTTTTTTGCCTAGTAAATCTTCTTCCATCCCTTTATTTTTAGTCTATAAGAGTCTTTGCATGTGAGGTGGGTTTCCTGAATACAGCACGCCGACGGGTCTTGACTTTTCATTCAGTTTGCCAGTCTGTGTCTTTGACTGGGGCATTTAGGCCATTTACATTCAACGTTAATATTCTTATGTTTGAATTTGATCCTGCCATTTTGTTACTGGCTTGTTTTGCCCATTAGTTGACATGGTTTCTTCATTGTGTCATTGTTCTTTACCATTTGGTATGTTTTTGCAGTGGCTGGTACTGGTTGTTCCTTTCCATGTTCAGTGCTTCCTTCAGTAGCTCTTAAGGCAGGTCTTGTAGTGACAAAAATCTCTTGATGATTGCTTGTCCATAAAGGATTTTATTTCTCCTTCACTTATGAAGCTTAGTTTGGCTGGATATGAAATTCTGGTTGAAAGTTCTTTTCTTTAAGGATGTTGAATATTGGCCCCCACTCCCTTCTAGCTTGTAGGGTTTCTGCTGAGAGATCTGCTGTGAGTCTGATGGTCTTTCCTTTCTGGGTGACTCAACAAAGATAATATATTTTCTGTAAAAGAGCATTTTAAAGCTCATTTTAGCTATAAAATGATTTATAATGTGAAAAAACTTATTATATATGGGAATGTATTTAGTAAGTTCATTTTGAATAATAAGAATGGCTAATACCTGTAATTTATAAGATTGTATTTGGATTAATATTATAGGTACTAACTTTAATTATGCCTATTGAGACAAAAAGAAGAGAAGATGCACACTTCAAACACAAACACAGTAGGGCATACTTGATCTTTCCACTTATTCTCTTTGTTTTGTAGTTGTAGGTATTTTATTTATTACTTGTTTTTTCTTAATTGCAAAGGTATTACATGCTTGTGGTAACAAGTAAAACTGTAAGGAAAATTATTTAAATATTTAATGTATATGGTTAATCTATACACATATACCTGGATATCTGCTACCTTGATGCAGTCCCTTTATTCCTGTACATAAAAACATATCATATATACCTCTATGTAGTTATATGTATGTCTATTTATTTGTTACTTTTGCAAATATTGGGTTATACCAAAACTAATAACCTGAATTTTGCTTTTAAAAGTTTATGTACACCATAAAATCAGTATATCAACAGGATAACTGACCTCCATGTTTATTGCAGCTCTCTTCATAATAGCTGAGATAGATATGGAGTCAACACGTCAATCAACAAATAAAAAAATAAAATGTGGTATATACACACAGTGGAATACTCTTCATACATAAAAAAAGAGTGAAATTCTGTCATTTGTAGCAACATGGATGAGCCTGGAGGACATTATGTTAAGCAAAATAAGCCAGGAACAGAAATAAAATCACTGCTTGTCCTCACTCATATGAAAGCAAAAATAAAATTGAGCTCATGGTAGTAGGAGTACAATTACGGAAATTAGAAGAAGAGAAGTGTATAGGGTAAGAGAGAACAGAGAGAAGTTAACAAACAAAGTTCCATCTAGATAAGAAGAATGGATTCTGTTATTCTTTAACACGGTAGGGTGAATATAATTAACTATAATTTATTATATACGCTCAAAAACTAGAGGGGAGGATTTTGAATGTTATCAACACAAAGAAATAATAAATGCTTGAGGTGCTGAACATGCAAATTACCCTGATTTGATCATTATGTATTGCATATATGTATTGAAATATTACTACGCATCCCATAAATATGTTCAATCACTACGTGTCAACTAAAGGTAAAGGGGAAAAATAGTATATTACACTATTTCTTCAGTTTAGACGATGTTGACATATTTTATATTTTAGATCTATTTTGCTTTAAGTTAGTATTATTTTATCTATTAAAACTAGAAGATTTTAAGTGCCTACTGCTGAACGACATGGTTGTTAGACCAGCAATACTTTTGTTTTATGCTTTCTATTAGAAATGTACTATGCTAATCATTTATAAATATTTAATATTTCTAAGTAATTAGTTGCAACATCTAACAGTATTTACAATTCCAAACATGGGAATATTGATCAAATGATATTAAAACTTGTATTACCCTTTATTGTTACCCTCCGAAATTAATAGGATAAATACCTGGATAAATCAATGCCTGCTTTACAAACTTCATTATTAAACTCCCTGTCATATTATATTCATTTGCTCTGGTTGTACAGGGTTTAAAGAGTTTCTCAGGAGCTGAGACACACAAAAATAAGAAAATAAAAGAAAGCTAACAACTAAATTATTTTGCAGCACTACCCAAATAATTTATACAAAATTATTCCACCTACACCTAAAATATACTGGCCAATTATGCCATTTCTGCAGGGATCTCAGTATAATAGCATTCACCGAAAAATTACAATGATAAAGCCTGAAAAAATAGTATTAATTTTCTTTTTTGTCATAGTTTCATTGCAAATATTATTTTAGCAGGCTTCATTTCTTTCTATGACAATTTACAGTAAAATAAAACCCCTTTTCCTCTCCCCAACCACACACAGATGCAGTGTTTGAAATGTTATTTATTCTGTCCTGCATTCTAAGGAGACTTAAAGCCTTAAAGAAGACAACATAAAGAGAGGTGCTTTCTTTCCAGAATTTGTCTTTTAAATTCTCATGAATAGACATGAAGCAATAGCAAAGCTTTGAGCACTTGTATGGGATGTAGAAATCTACTTCATCTGTACTCAAGCCGAGGAAGATGAATGCTTTAACCTTGAGACATCCTATTATTTCGGCTCTGTGCATTGGAGCATCTGTTGGAGACAGCTACTGCTACAAAAGAAATAGGCAAACATTCAAGTCATATTCATTAGGTGTTGATGCCCATATAAAAATGTCTACGTTCATTGTACATGATAAGCATTTTTATAAGAAGAGCTCTAGAGCGAAATCAACTGCATTCTATCTCATGACATATTTATCAAAAATATCAAAGTGAAACGTAAGAGCCACTGTCAGCTACAAGCATGTATTGAGTCAATTTAAAAAACAAGTTTTTTTCACAACATTATTTACTTCCCTCCATGTCACGCACCTAGGGAATGGAAACAGCAAATTTCATTTTAAAATTCGATGGAATCATAATCTGAAAAGAGATTTACATAACCTATAACAAGTCATGATCTGTAAATTCCTTGCTCAACCTTAAATATGTGGTGATGAAAAGCAATTTTTTCACAAAGGATATCCCACTCCAGCAAGGATATCCACTGTTTCCCACAAGAAACAGTTAACTATTTTTGCATTGGTCAGGAAGAGCTAAATCATATGGAAATAAAAGACAATCTGCCAAATTTCACAGAATTAAAATACCATAGGATATTTTCTGCCTCATATGATATATCTATTGTGAATCAAAGTGGTTCTTTATTCTGGATTCTTCTTATGCTGGAGTTAGGCTAAAGGGCCATCCTCTGGAATTTTGCTGGACCCAGAGGCAAAACTGAAGAGCTTTGGAAGATCTTGTATCAGCAATTAATTATGCCAGTGAGGAACTTTCATGCATCATTTTTTCTTCTCTCCACTCATTGGTCAGAAGTAGTCACATGGCCCCCATTGGAAAACAGAGTCAGGCATTCCAATCCTGAGAAGTTACCTAGTGCCCAGAAGAAAAAGAGCTAGAAATATTTTGCTAATTATTACTAATGAGTACTTCAGTTCAACAAGTGATTTATCAAGCACTTTCTCTTTCTTCTGCAGAAATGATGTGTTGACCCCTTTTTCTAGGGATTCAAATATAAGATGCCATCTGGTCTTGGCATCAAGCACAAACCCAATATCTCAGATGTTGTTGATTAGTTTTTTTATTTTTTCTAGAATGCTATGTGCACTTGTCTTTACATCAAGTGTATGCCTAATGTCTTTTGATTTGAAGACCAGTGAACTAAAAAGTTCTCATCAAGGCCTCCAACCAATATTCAGTGCTGGAACAAGGACAGAATAAGTACAATCACACTCCTCAAATCCCAAGATTTTTAGCTCAAGCTTATGGTTATTTTGGCAGTAAAATTCTCCTTAAAATTTTGTAGACTTCTCACTATTTAAGTCAGCTTCATATGTGAATATTTTCTAATTATACTTGTTTATACTTATTATTTTCTTTGTTATCTTATATTTCTCTCTACTCTTTTTCTTCCTGCCTTAATTGCAGACCCTTCAGACTTTAGCTGGCGAGTCACATGTTTAGCCTCTTTTTCTTTACCCATTTTGTTCAAATGAATAGATATCCTGGATATCATACCCTTATTTGAGTCTGTACCCAGAAATAGTTTAATCCATTCTGAGATTTCCAAATGAATATGGCAGCCATGTGTTTTGAGCTTGTCACAAGGATTCATTCTAAATGACCTTTATTTATCAAGTTGTCTTGGTTTTACCTTCCACAAGTTGTGGATGTTAATCATTTGCCTCTTACAGGGCTCTGTGGCTAAAATCACAAACTATTCTCTTTAATTCCAACTTGCAAGTTAGCTAATGTTTTTCTAAGCCTCTCTGCCTCTCTTTTTCTTCTTTTGTCAGGTATCAAGAATAGCTCACACATGTTTCTAATTTTTTGTTTTCCAGTTGTAAAGCAAGTTCACTATGCACTGATTACTAACTTGAGTGAATCCACTCAGTGAGAATATACTCATAGCCAAAAGTTACATGGAGCTGATTTACTATTTATAGATAGGTAGCAAGGGACAACAGAAGCCTATGATTTATTGTAAACTGGTCCCCCTATGGCTTGGAAGAGCTGCCCAGGGAGGGTGGAGTCTTGACTAAGAGTTGCACACTTGTACCACAGCTGAGAGACCTCAGAAAGCAGCTTGCCCTGGATTTTTTACTCTGGGGTGAGAGGAGTTGCTGTGCTAAAGCATTGAAAAACATCTTGTTTGTATGCTGGTGACTGGAACAGAACCCAGTTGTTCTGCCCAGTACCTCCCTATCTGGTATGTTATATTCCCAGCACATTCTATAATTATTCCTGGGTACTATAGCAAGAAAGGGGGAAGGAACTGAGTCTGTTCAAGGCCATCTGAATAACTCTTCTGCATCAATCTCTTTCCCAAGAGTTACAAGTTCATTTGGTGTACTATCTGTGTTACTAGTGAATGAAAACCCATAGATCACAGTTTTATCATGTATTTTACCTCCAAATAATATGAATTGTCACTCTTCTAGTTTCAAATACCCATTCTGTGACATTTTTCTCTCTGTTCCCTAAACTAATGACAAATATTGGTTGTGACAATATGCCAATTATAGGCAACATTTTCTATATCAATAGTATAGGTTAGGTTTTGTAGTGATAATTTTTTGTTGTAGGGGCTTAAGTAGGGTTTTTAAAAAATCATTTATAGTTTATGCTCACCAAGTGTCAACTGAAAGCTCTGTTTGGTCATGCTTAGTCTAAAACCTAGGCTGAATAAAAGAACTAAAATTCAAAGCAACTCTGAACATTAAGTAATAAATATTCAATAAAATATTCAATTTTATTTTATTGAATAAAAATATTCAACAAATATTCAATAGTACCCATGCTACTGTGTCCTGGGAGGCTGCTTCCTTGTCAAGACTTCTAGTTGGGTTCGACTAATAGAGGCATTAGCAGGAGATTGGAAGGCACAAGGAAGGAAGATTGAATTTTTATTGTTCCAGTTTTTGCCATTCTGGATCACAGTGGATTGGCTGTGCTCCGCTTGCAATCGGCCAGGCTTCTCTGTACAGCTACCCTCTCTGGGTTCTGTAAGCCACATAACCACTCCCTTCCCTTGTCTCTTCAAGCCTAGGGATAACAGCTCATTCCCGTTGCTGACTCTAAGGTTCTGCATTGTCATTTATTGGGTTCTTTAAATCCTGTCACCACCTAGCAATAATATCTTTATTAAGTATTAATCTGTTATTCTGTTTGTGTGTTCCCCTCACCTTTTTTCCCCAGGATTGGACGGGAAAACTATAAATATTTGACTGAAAGCATTAACAACCACTAGGATATTTTGTTCACCAAAGCACCGTTCTATTCAGAATGAGTCTATCACTCTGAATATGTTCCTGCCATAGCAGATTTTGCTCAACTAACTGCGTTCTCAATGTATGTCTTTTAACTTGTGATTCTGCTACATAAAATTCTCTCTTCTTACATAGCCAGCTTAAATTTCTGAGTGAGAGAATTTAGTAAGTCCAACTAGTCATTCCATTTTAATTATTTAGACAGGTTTTCTTTTTTTAAAGAATACGTTTCCATTAGCTGCTGTCCAGCTTGATATATAGCCTGGTTGTCTTGAGCCTCGTGATCTGCCCTGCTCTAATCAGCTATACCTGAAAGAGTCACATAAAATAGGGCACAGACCTCTGTTATTAAAGTACTATATAGGACAGATGAAGATCTACTTATAATTAGTCTGAAGGTAGGACATCCATTCCGTATAGGGCATCCATCCTGGGGTTTAACTTTATAATTAAATCTCAGTTATAAATGGACAGAAAGAAACATTGTCAAGAGGCAATTACAGCTGACATGTTATATAGTAGAGAAAGAAATAAAATATAGAACCAGATGATGGAAGCAGAGATGTTTTCTTATTAAAATTAAAAAAGAAGAAACATGGAAACTAAAGGGCTATAACAGAATTTGTATCACTTAGCCTCGTGGTTTCCAAAATATGGCCCCTGGATGAGCAATGTTAGTATCACCTACTGGAGAGCCTATTACAAATGCAGACCAGGGTCCCACCCCTGATTTACTGGATTAGAATCTCTGAGAATGGGACCCAGCAAACTGTGCTTTAATCATCCTTCCAGTTGATTTTGGTGTCTGCTAAGTTTGAGAAACGCAGCCCTAGTCCACTGCTTCTCAAACTAGTGAGCATTATGATCACCTGCTTGTTAAGATAAAGATTCTGATTCTGTAGGTCTGAGCTGGGCCCCAACATCCTGCCTGTTTAACAAGCTGCAGGATGATGCTGATGCCGCTGGTGCTTGGGCTCCGCTGTGAATATTGAGGCTAAATTGCCAGCTTCTTCAGACTAAAGGCTCCATTTTTTTTTCAGCCTGTTAGAATAAGCTGTTTCATGGTGCTGTTAGAAAGAATATTGTTGGAAACATGTTTGCAGAATTAAAAGGGGCTCTTCTAAAAGAAGGTTTTGCATCCAGACCATCATGTCCTGACTGTATTTTGGCAACTCCACCAAGAGCTTTTTCCAAATTCTCAGGTACCTTTTTAAAACAAAAACAAAAACTTACCTTGTTTAGCTTTAAGTAGCAACCTCTTCAGTAGAGATCCTAAACTCCAAATCCTAACGTCCAAGCTGATGACCACATCATGGTGTTCTCCTGCATAGTATAGACATCTGGTTTCCCACACTGCTAAAGCTCTGCTCCCATGGGCAGCTTCTTCCTGCCCCCACCTGCCAGAAAGCAATTACAATCTCAGACCGTCAACTTCCTTCCTCTTCTTACCTCTCACATTAGTAGAAAACACCTATGCAAAATAGTGAGGTAGCTTAAATTGATTTTCTAACCATCAAAGTTTTCTTCTCGCTCACATTAACATTCTTTCTGCTCTTTCTTCTTACTGATTGTACTCAGTTCTCTCCATAGTTTACCAGAACACCACACAGAAAGGCTCATCTAGACCTGGTCTCATAATTAACCCTTTCACCTTCAGGACCACCTTCAGGAATCCAGTTTCTTCAAAACCCTTCAGTATTCTGCCCTAAACTAGAGCTACCACACAATATACTCTCTGTAAGGTGATAGTGGTTGATAATAATTTATTATAATACCTCATCTAGAGATACTTACATTTAAATGGAAAACACTCAAAAGGCAACCCAGTAGTTATTAAACTTTGGTGATCATGTGAACCAAAATTTAGGAAATTAATATCTCTCAATAAATCACACTATGCCTCCAAGGCATCAACATTAGCCTGCACATTTGCAGGAGGAATATGGCATGAGAATAGCAATGGTGTTCCCACCGGCAGCCAATGGGTGTATGTTGAATGAGACTAGATTGTCTGGGTTACTTTGCATCTGTTAAAATTCAGCTCACACCTCTGCTGTAAACACAGATACTGCATTCTTTACAGCAGATGCCAGACACTTCCAAATTCCTGAAGTGATGGCTCTACAAGCTTAAGCTTTGAGAATTACCATCATAAACACAGAAAAGTGTGCTCATAAACAGTAGTTTAGTACTCTTGTTTGCTTTATACTCTACTTAATTGACTTAACCAAATGATTTATGTTTATATAAAATGTAATTTCAAAAGAACATTATAAAGGATCCAAGCTAATGCATTAAATTAACTTGGCATGAAACAGCATATCACAGGACATTTTAATCTGACAATCCTATGTTTGTAGGTGACTGTGTGAATATTTCTACACATAATTTATACGAAAGTAGGCAATGTAATGTTAATTGTTAACTAAATTGTATTAATTACTATGTATTTCCTATTTTGCAAGGCAGTTAAATAATCTTATGAGAAGAACTGAATATGTATTTTCCTATCTAATCAGTTAGTCTACTTGCTTCTTAGAGCACTTCTCATCCCCACAGACCCGAGTCACTGATATTTCAGGTCATGCTAAATCCTTAATTCCTAAGTGCATACTTATTTAAGAGTACTTACAATATTTTATTCTACTGGGGAGGAAAGAATCTCTGCAAATGATGGCTGTGTGGATCTGGAGTTTCCAAGGTAGTAATTTGAGCTATTTGCATGTGGATTTATCTTCACAAGGGAATACCCTAGTTTCTCTCCTTTAATGGAGAACAGAACTTCACCTAACTTCTGAATCAGTGTGCCTAGGGTTCAGTCTGTGCCTTGTGCTAAGAATATATTCAATAAATATGTAATGAATGAAAGGATTCGTGAGAGTTGGGTACCCATATTGTTTCATAAGTGTTCTGGAAATGTGCTTATAAGTTGCCTGTGCAACGATTCTAGTGTCTCGTAGCACTGACCTATGGTGGGGGTTATTCTCTATGTGTAACTAATGTGTTCCACAGTGAAGGAGCGTTGTTTGTCCTTGCTTTGGCTGTGGGACTACCCAGGCTAAATATTACACATCCTCCACTTATTTTTAGTGTCTCCAGCAAAGCCCAGAATGGGAGGAGTAGATGCTGAAGTACAAATGAGTCAGCACTGGGCAGAGCTCTTTATCCAGGGCGTTATTGAGTGCTGAGTTGGAATCCAGATGAAGCTGAGTAAACATAGGGCAATTTTCAGATATATTTAGAGTTGTATTTATTAGGGAAGCCACTAGCTATTATATGTGGACTTCTTGTTCAAAATTTTTTATTGCATTTTAGGTTTTGGGGTACATGAGCAGAACATGCAAGACAGTTGTGTAGGTACACACATGGCAGTGTGTTTTGCTTCCTTTCTCCCCTTCACCCACATTTGGCATTTCTCCTGGGGAGAAAACACACTGCCATGTGTGTACCTACGCAACTGTCTTGCATGTTCTGCTCATGTACCCCAAAACCTAAAATGCAATAAAAAATTAAAAAAACAAAAAAAAACTTTTCTCATTAAAAAAAATTAAGGTATAATTTACATAGAGTAAAATGTATTCTTTTTGGTAATGTGTAATTCTGCAAGTTTTGATAACATACTGTCATGTAACCACCACCACAATCACACTATAAAACAGTCTTTTCCTCCCTCAAAATTTTTCATGACTTTGTGGTCAAGCCCCCTTTAACTAACTTCCAGTGCTTTGCAACCACTGATCTGTTTACCTCCTTGTACTTTTGCTTTTTAAAAAGTATCTTGTAAATATAACATAATCACAGCATGTAGCCTTTGATTCTGGACTTTTTTGCTTAATATAATGCATTTAAGAGCCATCCTTGTTGTTACGTGAGTCAGTTGTTCACACATTGCTGAGTCATATTCCTTCATATGGATGTACTAGATTTGTTTATTTATTTTCCAGATGAAGGACATTTGGGTGGTTTTCAGTTTGAAGCAACTATGAATAAAGTCACTATCAATATTTGTGCAGAAGTTTTTGTATGAGCACAGGTTTTCATTTCACTTGGGAAATCATCTAGGAGTGTGATTGGTGGCTTTTATGACAAATGTATATTTAACATTACTGCTCTATCAAAGCATTTTCCAAAATAGCAGAACATTTCACATGCCCATTAGCAATTTATGAAAGTTCCAGTTGCTGTAGTTGAGTAACTTACTACTAGCCAGTAGTTGGTACATTCAGTCTGTTGAATTTCAGATCTTTTGATATGTATTCAGTGGTATCGCATTGTGGTTTTGTTCTTTTTCCTAATGACT
Source organism: Callithrix jacchus (assembly GCF_049354715.1). Lineage (NCBI taxonomy): Eukaryota > Metazoa > Chordata > Mammalia > Primates > Cebidae > Callithrix > Callithrix jacchus. The sequence continues at coordinate 47,607,071 of NC_133517.1, forward strand.
TGTGATGTTAAGCATTTTTTCATATGTTTGTTTGATATTTGCTAATCTTCTGTGGGGTATTGTCTTTTAATCTTTTGTGTATTTTTATTGAGCTTTTCTTGTCTTATTGAGTTTTGAGAGTTTTAATAAACATTCTGCATATGTTTATTTAAGAATGTTTTAATAAACATTCTTAAATATGTGATTTGCACATATAGTCTTCTTACCTATGTCTTGTCTTTTGATTCTCTTAACAGTGACTTTTGAAAAGCAGAGGTTCTTAATTTTGATGAAACGTATTTATAATATTATCTGTTATGGATCACGTTTTTGGTGTCATTTCTAACAAATGGTCTGCCTAACTTAAGGTCGTAAAGGTTTTCTTTTAGAAGTTTTATGTTTTTAAAGTTTATATTTAGGCCTATTTTTTATATGAAGTAATTTTTATACAGATTGTGAGGTATCAATCAAATTATTATTTTTTACATATGAATAGCCATTTTTTCCAGTATAATTTGTTGAAAAGATAATTTTTTCTCTATTGAATTCCTTTGGCAATTTTGTCAAAAATCAACTAACGATACATGTATTTCTATTTCTAAAATCTCAATCCTACTCAATTCATCTCTTTTTCCACCTTATGCCAATACTATTCTTATCATTAAAACTTCATAGTAAGACTTTAAGTGAGTGTGAGTCTTCCAAATTTGGTCCACTTTTGGTCCTTCACATTTCTTTGTAAATTTAATAATTAAATAAGGAGAATTTTATCATTCTCTTTTTTTCCTCAGAGATTTTCAGGGTGCACAATTAAAATACTTGGAAATTTCTAACACTGATGCATCACAATGAGATCTGTTTATTGATTATTAGTTCTACATTCTCTAAAGGAGTTGCTGATGACACTGTTTAAAATTAAAGTTCTCATTTCTGTCTTCATCTACCAGTAATTTTATACACTCATACTCTCCCATTTAATAAAAAACCTGATTTCTTCACATATTATCTTAAATAGAGATATATAGCAAGGGGTATTTGTCATACTTAATCGTTACCTTACCTTGGGCATGACTAAATACATAAAAACAAGTATCAGGCGACTCAATTGGCTTCCAAATTTGTAGTTTCATAGGCAATGAAATGTATCCATGGACACTTTTCTTAAAATATTCCCATTTTTTTCTGAATATTAGAACCATCTGAGGACCTTTTAAAAAGCCTGATGACTACTCACTCCCTGAGAAATACATCGTGATTTTTATGAATGGAATTCATACATCACTGTTTTGTTTTGTTTGTTTATTTGTTCATAAAACCCCAAGTATGACTGTAATTGACAACAAAGACTGAGAATAATTGCTCCAAAAAGACAGTCAAAGAAAATCTGCAGAATGACAAGAATGTTAAATGTCATGTTTGCTACCTTTAAGGTCTTTGATTTTGTAAATGTGTATATTTATTTTAATTTTTTTTTGACAAGGTGTCACTCTGTCTTCTAGTCTGGAGTGCTATGGCACGATCTTGGCTCAATGCAATCTCCACCTCCTGGGTTCAAGTGATTCTTGTGCCTTAGCCTCCTGAGTAAAGGGATTACAGGCATGCACCACAACACCTGGCTAATTTTTGTATTTTTTTTTTTTTTTTTAGTAGAGAAGGGTTTTCACCATGTTGGCAAGGCTGGTCTTGAACTCCTGGGCTTCATGTGATCTACCCACCTTGGCCTCCCAAAGTGTTGGGATTATTAAATTTAATTTTTAAAAAAGGGTTATTCATTTCTTAAACATTAAAGATACAGTTTAAGTAATCAAGCTTACAAATTCAACAATTAAGAGAAGTATAGAAAATAATGCAACTAAGTTAAAGCCGCTGGCACATTTTTCTGGCTCAGTTTAACATAAATTTCTCAATTTTTGTCTAAAAGAACAAAACAATTTAAACTAGTAACATAGACAATTGTTTTTGGGAAGAGAACTCATATAAAGAATAAGCACATGTGAGCAATTTGTAGCTTTATAAATAACCTGAAATATTTTTATTAGATAAAGTTCCTAAGTTTCAGTTGGAACACAAAACCTTTGGAATTTTTAATTTTGGAGTTAGCTCTCAATACTGACAAACTGATTTGTTGCTTTAAGCTAAGAAAAGCAAATCCTGATATCTACATATATCTATCTGTGTACCTATCTAACCATACGTTCCTCAGAATGTCTTATTTACAACTTTAAAATCACCAGAAGAAATTGAGTGCAGTATAGATTATCTTTTTTTCAGGAGATATAGCATACTCTTTTCATCTCCATTTCATTCTTGCACTCCACCCTGGCAAAGCCTTTTTACCTAAATAGTGAAGAAATACTCTACCAATAGTACCACCCCCCGCCCCCGGCAAGAGAACACCAAATTTAACAACTATGTACACCAAGAAAGCACCTTTATAAGAACCAAAAATCAGATACCAGCATGGCCAGAGTGGGGTAGAGCACCAAACAGAATCCCAGGGTCCCTAATTCCAGGCCTTGGTTCTTGGATGGCATTTCTGGACCTGCTGTGGGCCAGAGGGAGTTCATTGCCTGAAGGGTGAGTCCAAGGCCAGGCAGCATTCACCACAAGCTGACTGAAGAGCTCTTTGGTCTTAAGAGAACATCAGCAGTAGCCTAGCAGTAATCCTCAGGCACATGTGCTGGTGGTGGCCATGTGGAGAGGCTTCTCTGACTGTGAAAAGTGGGGGGGGGGGAAGAGTGGGAGGAACATTGTCTTACTTTTTTAGTCCCAGCTTAGCTGCAGTTGAATAGAACACCAGGTAGATTTCTAAGGTTTTTAACTTCAGTCCCTGGTTCCCTGATGGCAACTCTGGTTCCATGTTGAGCCTGGGCAAACTCAACACCCTGAAAGGAAGGACATGGACCTGGCTGGCTTTGCCATTTGCTGATTATAAAGCATTATGGCCTTGAACAAACACAAGTGGTAGCTAGAGAGTGGTTACAGTGAACCTGGGAGGAACCCAGTGCTGTAGTGGCTTCATGTGTGACCTAGTGTGGTCCCAGTGCTGATGGCCACAGGGATACTCGTGTCACCCCACGTTTAGTTCCAAGGAGTTCAGCAAAGAGGGGAGAGAGAGAGAGAGAGAGAGAGAGAGAGAGAGAGAGAGAGAGAGAGAGAGAGAGAGAACGCGAGCACAAGAGCGGGGTGGGGGACTCCATTTATTTGGAGGAAATAAGGGAAAAGAACAAGAGTTTCCACCTAGTAATCCAGGGAATTCTTGCAGATCTTAACCAAGACCTCCAAGGTGGTACCTCTGTAAGTCTGTAAGAATCACAGTGTTACCAGGGTTCTGGTGTCCTCAAATGCAGATATATCTTAGATCACCACACTCAAGTTGCTTAAAATATCTGGAGAGCTGTCCCAAGGAGGGCAGGTACAAACAAGCCCACACTGCAAAGACTACAAGAAATAACTAACGCTAATGCTCAGACATTGATGAACACCTATAAGTATCAAGACAATTCAAAAACCATGATCTCACTAAATGAACTGGCAGCAGAGGCCAGTCCTGGAGAAACAGATATGTGACCTTTCCTATGGATAACTGAAAATAGTTGTGTTGGGGAAACTCAAAGCAATTCAGGATAACACAGAGAAGGAATTCAGAATTCTGTCAAATTTAGCAGAAAGATTGAATTAATTAAACAGTATCAAGTAGAAAATCTGGAGTTGAAAAATGCAAGTGACATACTGAAGAAAGCATCAGCGATTGTTCATAGCAGAACTGATCAAACAGAAGAAAGAATTAGTGAGCTTGAATACAAGGCACTTGAAAATATACTGAGAAGACAAAAGAAAAAAAAACAGTTAAACAGGTCTAGAGGATCTAGAAAATAGCCTCCAAAGGGCAAATACAAGCATTATTCACCTTAAAAACGGTAGTGAAATAGATAGGAATAGAAAGTTTATTCCAAGAGATAATAACAAACCTAGAGAAATCAATATTCAAGTACAATCATGTTATATAATCAAAGAGATTTAACCCAAAAAGGACTACTTTAAGGCATTTAATAATCAAACTCCTAGTGATCAAGGATAAAGAAAGGATTCTAAAGGCAGCAAGAGAAAAAGAAACATGATATAAAATGGAGCTCCAACATGTCTGGTAGCAAACTTTTCAGTGGAAAGATTACAGGTTAAGAGAGAGTGGCATGACATATTTAAAGTGCTGAAGGAAAACAACTTTTATCTTAGAATAGTATATCCAGGGAAAATGTCCTTGACGCATGAGGAAAAATAAAGACTTTCCCAGATAAACAAAAGTTGAAGGATTTAATCCACACCAGACCTGTCCCACGAGAAACACTAAAGCATTCAATCAGAAATGCTAAATGCCTCAATCAGAAAGAAAATAATAAGAATGAGCAATAAGAAATCATATGAAAGTAAAAAACTCATTGCTGATAGTAAGAACATAGAAAAATGCAGAATGTTATAATACCATAATTGGAGTGTGCAAACTACTCTTAAGTAGAAAGACTAAAGAATGAACCAATGAGAAATAATAACTACAACTATTCAAGACATAGTAGAATAAGATATATCTATATTTATAGATAGATTGGTATTTATATCTAGATATAGATAGATAAATAGAAACTTCAAAAAGTTAAAAGAATGGTAGGTGAAATAAAGTTTAGAGCTTTTATTAGTTTCTTTTTTTGCTTTGTTTCTTTATGTACTCAGTGTTAAGTTTTCATCAGATTGAAATAACAAATTATAAGATAGTATTTGCAAGCCTCATGGTAATCTCAAATCTAAAATATACAATGGTTACACAGAAAATGAAAAGCCATAAATTTAATCATACCCCCAAAGAAAATCATCTTTGCTAAAAGGAATACAGGAAGGAAGAAAAGAAGGAAGAGAAGACCACAAACAACCAGAAAACAAATCCCAAAATGTCGGGGGTAAGTCCTTACCTATCAACAATAACATTGAATGTAAATGCACTAAACTCTTCAATCAAAAGACAGACTGGTTGAATGGATAAAAAATCAAGACCTAATTATCTTTTGCCCCCAAGAAACACAGTTTACCTACACAAAGACACATAGACTGAAAATAAATTAATGAAAAAAGGTATTCCATATCAATAGAAACTATAAAATAGTTGGAGAAGCTATACTTAGAAAAAATATTAATATATGTCAAGACAAAAACTATAAGAAAATATAAAGAAGGTTATTATATAATGGTAAAGGGGTGAATTCATCAAAAGGATATAACAAACTTAAATATATATGCATCCCAAACTGGAGCACCTAGATATATAAAGGTAAAAATTATTAGAGCTAAGGAGAGAGGTAGACCCCAATACAATAATAGTTGGAGACTTTAACACGGCACTTTCAGCTTTAGACAGACCTTCCAAACAGAAAACAAAGACTCATCAGACTTGATTTAGAAAGTATGCCAAGTGGGTCAATTAGATATTTACAGAATAATTTATACAACGGTTGCAGAATACACATTCATCTCTTCAGCATATGATCAGTCTCATAAATGGACCATATGTTAGATCACAAAACAGGACCTTAAACATTCAAAAAAATGGAAATATCAAGCATATTCCCTGACAACAATGGAAAAAAACTAAAAGTCATTACAAAAAGAATTTTGGAAAGTACACAGACACATGGAAATTCAACAATATACTCCTGAAAGACCAGTGGATCAATGAAGAAATTAAGAAGGAAGTTGATTGGCATTTCTCTAATGCCCAGTGATGATGAGCATTTTTTCATATGTTTGTTGGCCTCATGTATGTCTTCTTTTGTAAAGTGTCTGTTCATATCCTTTGCCCACTTTTGAATGGGCTTGTTTGTTTTGTTCTTGTAAATCTATTTCAGTTCTTTGTAAATTCTGGATATCAGCCCTTTGTCAGATGGGTAAACTGCAAAAATTTTTTCCCATTCTGTTGGTTGCCAATTCACTCTAATGACTGTTTCTTTTTCCGTACAGAAGCTGTGGAGTTTGATTAGGTCCCATTTGTCTATTTTGGCTTTTGTTGCCAATGCTTTTGGTGTTTTGGTCATAAAATCCTTGCCTATTCCTATGTCCTGAATGGTTTTGCCTAGATTTTCTTCTGGGTTTTTATGGTGTTAGGACTTGTATTTAAGTCTTTAATCCATCTGGAGTTAATTTTAGTATAAGGTGTCAGGAAGGGGTCCAGTTTCTGCTTTATACACATAGCTAGCCAGTTTTCCCAACACCGTTTATTAAACAGGGAATCCTTTCCCCATTGCTTGTTTTTGTCAGGTTTGTCAAAGATCAGATGGTTGTAGATAAGTTGTGTTGCCTCTGAGGCCTCTGTTCTGTTCCATTGGTCTATATCTCTGTTTTGGTACCAGTACCATGCTGTTTTGAGATACCATCTTACGCCAGTTAGAATGGCGATTATTAAAAAATTGGAGACAACAGATGCTGGAGAGGATGTGGAGAAATAGGAACACTTTTACACTGCTGGTGGGAGTATAAATTAGTTCAACCATTGTGAAAGACAGTGTGGCGATTCCTCAAGGACCTAGAAATAGAAATTCCATTTGACCCAGCAATCCCATTACTGGATATATATCCAGAGGATTATAAATCATTTTACTATAAGGACATATGCACATGAATGTTCACTGCAGCACTGTATAAATAGTAAAAACCTGGAACCAACCCAAATGCCCATCGATGATACACTGGACAGGGAAAATGTAGCACATATACACCATGGAATATTATGCAGCCATCAAAAAGGATGGGTTTGTGTCCTTTGTAGGGACATGGATGAACCTGGAGACCATAATTCTCAGCAAACTGACACAAGAACAGAAAATGAAATACCACATGGTCTCACTCATAGGTGGGTGTTGAACAATGAGAACACATGGACACAGGGAGGGGAGCACTACACACTGGGGTCTGTTAGGGGGAATAGGGGAGAGACAGTGGTAGGTGGGGAGTTGGGGAGAGATAGCATGGGAAGAAATGCCAGATATGGTGAAGGGGAGGAAGTCAGCAAATCACACTGCCATGTGTGTATCTATGCAACTATCTTGCATGTTCTTCACATGTACCCCCAAACCTAAAATGCAATAAAAAAAGAAGGAAGTTGAAAAAGTACTGAAACTAATGATAATGGAAACACAACATACCAAAACCTATAGAAAACAACAAAAGCAACAGTAAGAGCAAAGTTCATAGGTATAAGTGCCTCCCTCTAAAACTGAGGAAAACTTGAAATAAATAACTTAATGATGCATCCTGAAAGAACTAAAAATTGAGAGCAAACAAAACCCAAATTTGGCACATAAAAAGAAATAATAAAGATCAGAGAAGTAAATAAATTTTATATGAAGACAACATACAAAAGATCAACTAAACGAAAAGTTTGTTTTTGGAAAAGTTTAAAAAATAAAAGGAAAAAAATGAAAGACCTGTAGTCAGCCTAACCAAAAAAAGAGAAGACCCAAATAAAGAAAGTCAGAGATGAAGAAGGAGGAGTCATTACAATTACAATTAATGCAACAGAAATTCAAACGATCATTAGCTAAGAATATGAACAACTATATGCCAATACATTGGAAAACCTAGAAGACATACATATGTTCCTAGATAACATATAATTTACTAAGATTGAATCATGAAGACACATGAAAACTACAAAACACTTATGGAATAGATTGAAAAGTACACAAGAAATGGAAATTAATCATATGTGCATGGATTGAAAGAATCAATATAGTTAAAATGTACATACATTTAACAATACTATACAGCCACAAAAAAAAACCAAAGTTATGTTCTAGTTGCAATATGGATGAAGTTGGAGGGCATTAGCCTAAGCAAATTAATTCAGGAATAGAAAACCAAATACAGCATGTCCTCATTTACAAGTGGGATCTAAACATTGGGTACTCATGTCATCTTTATTTACATGATTTTTAGCTTTCACAAACAAGTGAGAACATGATGTTTGTCTTTCTGTGTCTGGCTTATTTCACCTAAAATAATGACTTCCGGTTCCACCCATGCTGTTGCAAATAATAGGATCTCATTCACTTTTACGGATGAATAGTACTTCACTGTGTATATGTACCACAGTCTTTTATCCACTCAACTGTTGATGGACACTTGGGTTGCTTCCAAGTTTTGGCTATTGTGAATAGTGCTGCAGTAAATATAGAAGTGCAAATATCTCGTCTATATACTGAGTTCCTTTCTTTTCAAAATATCCCTAGCAGTGAGATTGCTGGATCATACAATAGCTCTATTTTCAGTCTTTTGAGGAATGTCCAAACTGTTCTCCAGAGTGGTAGTACTAATTTACACTTCCACCAACAGCGTGCGAGGGTTCCCTTTTATCCACATTCTCACCAGCATTTGGTACTGACTGACTCTTTGACATAAGCGTTTTAAACTGGGGTGAAATAATATCTCATTGTAGTTTTGATTTGCATTTTTTTGTTGATCAATGATGCTGAGAAGCTTTTCATATACCTGCTTGATATTTGTTTGTCTTCTTTCAGGAAATGTCTATTCAAATCTGCCTATTTTTAAATCAGATTTTTAGATTTTTTTTTTCCTATAGAGTTAATTGAACTCCTTATATATTCCGGTTATTAATCCCATAGCAGATGGGCAGTTTGCAAATAATTTCTGCCATTCTGTAGACTGTCTGTTCACATTGTTGATTGTATCCTTTGTTGCACAGTTTTTTAATTTGATGTGATCCCATTTGTCCATTTTTGTTTTGGTTGTCTGTGCTTGCAAGGGTATTACTCAGGAAATCTTTGCCCTCTTCAATGTCCTGGAGAATTTTTCCAAGGTTTTCTTGTAGTAGCTTCATAGTTTGAGGTCTTAGATTTCTAAGTATTTAATCTATTTTGATTTTATTCTTGTATATGGAAAGAGATAGGTGTATAGTTTCATTCTTCTATGTATGGATATCCAGTTTTCCCAGCACAAGTTATTGAAGATACTGTCCTTTCTCCAATGTATATTCTTGGCATCTTTGTCTAAAATGAGTTTGTTGTAGATGCATGGGCTTATTCCTGGGTTCTCTATTCTTTTCCACTGTTATATGTGTTTGTTTTTATACCGCTATGATGCCATTTTACTTACTATAGTTCTGTAGTTTAATTTGAAGTCAGGTAATGTGATTCCTCCAGTTTGTTCTTTTTGCTCAGGATAGCTTCAGCTATTCTGGATCTTATTATGCCCTTGTTAATAGTGGAGACTTTAAAAAAACTATTCAATTACACATCATACATACTAGACCTCAAGGAAATAACCTCTGGAATACTGTAAGCAGTTTATTGGCAACAAGAGAAATTGGAGAATACTAGTGGGTGAGGTATAGAGGAGAGCAAGCGTTGAAAAATTAGTTATAAGACATGCTCAGTGCCTGGGTGATGAGATCAATTGTAACCCAGCCTCAGCATCATGCATTGTACCAAGGTAATCTGCACATGCAAGTCTGCACATGTATCCCCTGAATCGAATATAAAAGTTGAAATTATAATAAACACCAAAAATAAAAAAATAAAACTAAATACCCAATTTGTAAAACTTTATAACTCCCAAGTGAATGTACCATCTTAATAAGCATTATATTTAGATTATTTTTATAGACAATGGAAATTAACCAAGAAAAATATTTAATGAGAGAAAACATTTGTATTTTTAAAGAAACATGATATACCCGTATGAGTTTGAAACATTTGCCACACTCTCCCTAACCAATCATGAAACTCAACTAAAAATAAACCTCTTAGAAAGTAAAAATACATTGAAATTTGATTGATTGCCTTTATAGAGAAAACCATGTTATATCGTTTCTTTTCTTTTTTCAAAGGTTGTTTTGCTGTTATGTGGAAATAGTCCCATTACCTGGGAGATAAAATAAATCAGCTATTGTCTACACTCAAGTGAATATCCTTCAATGTTCCAATGTTTTGCTCTTTTTTCTACAGTCACACCCATTTAGTAGAATCAAAGGAGTAAATGGATTAAACATTGCCATTTAAAACTCCTACTTAATTTAAATATTTTCATTTCCAGAGGACACAGCTGCAGAAAACACAGGTATGGTACAGATTGAAAAAGAACTCATGTACACCTGTGAAATGATTATCTACTGTGCTAAAAAAGAGAGAAAAGGAAAGAAAGAAAAAGAAGAAAAAAGGAAGTGTAAAGGAATCCATAATTTTGTCTTGAGCTCCTGGACTCCTACTGGAGGAAGAAGGAAAGAGGAAGGAAGGAAGGAAGGAAGGAAGGAAGGAAGGGAGGGAGGGAGGGAGGCCTGGAAGGAGGGAGGGAGGGAGGGAGGGAAGAAAGTAGGAAGAAAGGAAAGAAGGAACATAGGCTTTCCACATTTCCTCTTTTCTCTTTTTTCTCCTTTTCCACCTCACTTTCTGTTTGTCAAAAACTCATGAGAAGAGATGTGAATTCTCAGGATTAGTTCTGTGTCAACTGTCACAAGACCTAACTTTCTTTGATTTTGCAATCATCATGCTTTAGGTAAGTATAAATTTTTGATGCCTCAATTTTATATTCCAAATATAGTTGTTGGACCATTTTAATATGGCTTATACATTTGGGCATATATAACTCAGCTCTGACCCTCATCTTTTATCATTGACACATCTCGCGAATCTTTAGAAATTTCTTGTTGGTCCCACATGATTGTAAGATGACATTAATTCAAAGTAGATTTAGTTGGAAGGAATGTGTGTTTTTCACTAGGTTATTTGTTGTCACATCATGACTTATTCCCTTATAAACTGACATGCTTTAAACTTGATTTCTATTATTGATTATTTGGCTAAAATTATACCTCAAGAATTAAATTTGTGCACAGTGTTTAGCAAACTCTCATTTGTAGATAATCTAGTAGGTAATAGCTATTTATGCTCCTACAAGTGTCAGGATCTATGCATATAACGAATTGTGAAATAAATACTAAGAATTACTAAATCCAACATTGGCCCTTATGGCACCTCTATTTGCAGTGGAAAAAATGGAACCATGAAAGACCAAGATGTCAGGCGATGTGTTATGGACTAGAAGGTCTAACCTAGATCAGAGAAAGGCAAAATTTCTTATTGCTGAGGTCACACTACCTGGTTTCCCAGAATAATCACAACTTATTTCTATGACTTGATTTAGGTGTTCTCTGTCACTCACAGAATTGTCCAGTTTTAGAAGATAAAAAATTGTTAGAGAAAATTCCAGATTGGTTGGAAATTTGAATTGTATAGTTCTTCTGTTAGAAAAGTGGAGGGAGATAGCATTATGAGACATATTAAAGCATATAAATAAGCATTTGCTCATTCCACAAGTAATTGGTTTCCTTGTCTCCATTTAATCAGAGTAATTGGTATTTGACATCAGCACTGTCAGATAACTGATCTGTTATCTGTAACTGTGATAAGAATTTGTTGCCAAAATTTCTGAACGATAAGAGAAACATATCACAGGAACAAATATTCAGCCTTACTGGATTCCTGTTTTTAGAGGTGAATTGACATAGGGTGAAAGACACAATTTGGAGGAAAGAGTCCCAAATTTAAATGCTTATTTCTGTCATTTATTGGATCTATGACCTCATGCAAATTATATAGCATTTCTATGGTTCTTTTATTTTTAAATTGAGATGTGCTTATTAGGTTTCAAAATTAAATGTGATAAAATATATCAAAGCACACAGTAGAGTGGTTGGCTAATTGCAAGTAATCAGTAAAATATTGTAGACTACATATATGACACAGCATGGTGAGGTTCTTGAAATGTAAACACTTTCATGAACTTTTCAATAAAATGATTGCAGTGAAAGCTGCCCTATACTTGACAGCTATTCTCCAGGAGCCAGAAAAAATATAAAATAGGCCAACACATTCCCAACATCAGAAAAGGAAGCTTAGGGCCTTGCTTGACTTGCATCCATTTCCTACACCAGATGTCTCTTTGCCTGTGTCAATACCTCTTAGAAAGAATTAAAGTCATTATCACTGAAAAAATAAAGATAAAATAAAGACAAAATGGAAGTAGTTTCACAATCTGTTCCACACTGATGACTGCATTCAGATATTCTGACTTCTTCTGGAAGCTTTGAACTGCCTTGATGACTCTTCAGTCTCCAGAGTGCCTTCCTGGCATCAGATCTATGGTGGCATGAGAGTCTGAAGCTCCTTCTCATAAATTACCATGAAATTAATCATTATAGTTTGCCCTGTTCTGCCCTTGAGCTAATAGACTTATGATGATTAAACAGTCTGGTTCCAAAATCTTTGCATGTTTACTTCCTAAAAGATTCATCCCATTGATCCCTTGTATGTTCTGATTCAGAGCTTCACTTGTGAATTTTGGGAAAATGCAGTTGTATTTGAAAATAGAATTAAAGTTATATTCAGTTAAGAATATGGCTACTACCTGCTGTTGGGTTTGAGATCTTAAAACAAACTTTTACAATTAAATAATGATGCTTTCTCCTCTCCATGGTAACTGGAATTTAAGCAAATCGCCAAGATTCAGAGACAGCCCTGTCAGCCAAGTTTCTTAGTCAACATTTAAGCCACCCAGAATTTTGCAGGTCACGATGACCAGGCAGAGTAATGTTTCCAATTAATAAACTGAGCATTGAAATATCTGAGTTTAAGCTTCTGCTCTATCTTTAAGCTGGTGTATGTCTTTAGGCAATTTATGTAACTTCTCTGGTCTTCAGTTTATTCTTATGCAATAAAAGAGTAGGATCAGACTTTCCCTAAAACCTGTCTAGTTCTGCAAATTCTGTTTCTACCATTTAAAGTCAATTAGACAATTCAGACATAGTTAAGAAATGGGTACTGTACTCAAGGGACATGCTTAATCTTTCATTGTATAATCATTTTATGACATCATATTTTGCTTCAATATATAATAATCACTTGGGTTGTAGAGCAATCTTCATTAGTAAAGCCAATCAATGGGTATTCAGCACCTGAATAATGTCAGTATAACTTTGTACAATTGCTTTCAATCAATTTTATGCCAAATGAATTAAGTCCTTTTTTAAAAATATTTAATACTGTAATATTTTGAAAATTGTCATTTAAAGCATAAGTCCTGGTAACAAAATATTTTGTTAGATTTGCTTTATGTATTTGTCTTTCTAGAAACAACTTGTTGATTTCAATTTTCCAGAGACTTTGTTTTCCATGGAAAATATCTAGAAATGATGAATACAATTTTTTAAGTGTTTAAACGCACACATAGGTTTACCAGAAAGGAAGAAATCATGGAGACATGGTGAATGTAAAAGTAGTCTTTAGTCCTAATGACATATGGTGAACCCTTGCGAATTGTTATGACCTTTTTCACACAGTACTAGCCTCTGGATGTTTGTGGTAGGGCTTTTGAGAGGTAATGAGGACCCAGCATTCACAGATTGGATTAGTGCCCTTAAAAAGAGGCTCCAAAGAACTGCCCTACCCTTCTGCCATGTGAGGACACAACTAGAAGGTGCCGTTTATGAACAAGAAAGCAGGTCCTGACCAGAAACCAAATCTGCTGGCAACTTGATCTTGGACTTCCCAGCCTCCAGAACCATGAGAATAAATTTTCATTATTTATAAGCTACCCAGTTTAGGGGATTTTATTATAGCAACATGAATGTACTAAGACATAGATGATTGAGACAATCAGACAGAAAACAAAACCCAGGGCCAGCCCAAGATGGGAAGTCTAACTCACTAAAGGAGATTCCCCCACTAACCTCAATCCTCAGTGAAAAAAATTTGTGCACCTGGTGATATGTGAAGAGGGGAAAAATTTTTTTGAGATGTTGAAACTGCAGGATGAACTTTCAGAGATTTGCAGTCTAGGTTCATACTACCTGGGTTTACACACACACACACTATCTCTCTCTCTCTCTCTCTCTCTCTCTCTCTCTCCCCCCACCCCCACTTCTCTCTCTGCAGGGAATTGGGTTTAAAGTAATCTGGCTTGCTTGCTGTTGCTCCCAGGCATATTACAGAAATAAACATAAACCTTCTCGATTCCATAGCTAATCCTAATGTGATTTAGTACACATTAGCAAAAGTTTCTCCTTCCTCCATGTGAGGATATGGCTGAGTGAAAAATCTATTTTATTGTAACTATACAAGAATGCTACATGCAAAATGTAGACAGCATCTCTTGGATTTATGCAAAGTACAACTTGAATAACCGTGAGCTGCAGACTTGCAACATGACCCTCTATGAATAGTCAGAGATAATGTTCCAAAGTGGTGGGAGATGAGTAGGTAGAGAGAAACAAAAAACAAATGGAAAGACACTCACATACAAAATACATCAGGAACCAAAAACATAATGAATAAAAAGATATCATGTTGAGGAAACATAGACAACAAAATCAGAAAATCAAAAACAGTTTATTGAAAAAAAATATAAATTGAGAATATTTTATAAGCTTAAATAATTTTTTAACTCAGATATGAGTAAACAAAAAGAGGTTACAAAATGATACCAAGAAGATACAAAAAAAAAAAAACTAAAGAGAAAAATCTGTAGAAACTAGAATAATTAAAATACAAATCTCAACCACAGCCTTTAGACTCAGCCTTTAAACATCATTTAAAACCTGAAATTAGAGCTAAAGAAAACTATGGAATATATCACAGAGAAGAAAAAATAAAAGAAATATTAAGACACTTGAAAAATAGATTAAGAAAGACTGACATATGCTTAAACAAAGACTGAAGAGAAAAGAAATAAAATAATGGTAGAAAGAAATGTCTGAAGAAATAAAGCTGTGCCTTTAAGTGAATTGACAAAAGATGATGATTTTGAGATTTAGGAAGGCTTATAAATCCAAAGTAGAACTAATACAACATAATGTCACACACAAACAAATAAGTAGCAAAAACTGCAGAACATCAAAGACAAGGAGACCATAAAACCAAAATGAATAAAAACTAGGCATCTTCAGTATGTTCATAGAAATTTATTTTTAATCTGGAATACATATCAAAATACCATTAAAATGAGAAGAAAAGACAAATGTTTTAGACAAAACACACACACACACACACACACACAGATTGTTTGCTGCCAATCACTTACCATTAATTAAAATTAAACCCAAAGAAAAGTGTTCCTACGTGGATGTCTGAGATGTATGAAATGCAAGAAGGAATGATAATCGAATAATGTAAAAAATATTAGAATTAATCAAATCACACAGGTACTATGTAAAATAATAATAAGTGTTTTGGTGAGAACATAAGATGAAACAGAAATCCAAAATAATTGAAATTATTAACAAAAATGTTGGATGCCAGAAAAGTACAGGCTTTCATTTTGGAGTGATGAAACTAATTAATTCTAAAATTCTAAAATTGATTGTAGTGATGGTTGCAAAACTCTATAAATATTCTATGACTATACTAAATGACATTGACTTGAACACTTTAGATGGTAAATTGTATGGTATGTAAATTTGTCTCAGTAAACCTGCTACAAAATAACATATTATTACAAATTTCAGTTAACTCAATTCAACTTTGGTTTCTGTTACATTCAAATGTTATTTCAACATGTTAATAAATAAGAAAAATTATGTGATTATCTCAATAGATAAAGAAAATAATCAACAATCAATATTCATTCATGATAAAAAAATTAAAAGTTTACCAAATCTGGGAAAAAAATGCTTTCTTGGTGTGTTAAAAATAGCTCCAAAATTCTACAGCATGTACATTTATGGAAAAAAAATAAAGCATTCCTATTGATTTCACAAACACAATACAATTCTTCACCAGTCATCACCCTTTTCGTCAGACTATTGGCAATACTAGTTAACAACATAAAGGAAGGAAAAGGAAAAGGAAAAGGATTGGAAGCAAAGAAATAAAACTGTTATTATTTTCACTTGATGTGTCCATATTCAAAGAAATTCCAAGAGAATGTATAAATAAGTTGTTAGTATTAATATGGTTACTGATTATAAGTTAATCTACAAGAACTATTACTTTTTCCATATGAGCAACAGGTAAAAAGAGCAATTTATAAAAAGACAGTAACAACAAGGCATACAGAAAATAAATAGAAAAAAATCTTACAAAAGAGGTACAATCTCTGTGTGGTGAAAACTATAAAACTTAATTCGAGAAATGTTAAGAAATGTCAAGGAACACTATATGTATTAGAAGATACAATATCATATCAATACTTCCAATTTTATCTAATATAATGCTTTGTTTATGTAATTGGACAAACTACATAAGCTTTAAATGAAACAGCAAAAGTCCAAAAATGGAAAATTGTTTACAGAAAATATAGGGGAATATACCCAACTATCAATACTTATTTTAAAGATAGTGTGCTGTAAGCTGTGGGTTAGATAAATAGTTCAGTCAAACAAATTATAGAACCCAGAGAAAATTGACACATGTATATTTAATTTACGACAACACTGATATGAAAATTCAATGAAGTGATGATTAATATTTTAATAAATGTTGCTTGGAAAATTAGTTATCTGTGTAGAAAAAAATGAAATGGAGCATATAGAAAAATCAGTTTAACATGAATTCTGTGCATATATAAAAGACAGATAAACAATGTTAGAAGAAAATGTAAGACAAAATCTTCATGGTAAGACCCAAGAGGCACTAAGATTAATAAATATAACTATACTAAAATGGAAAATTTTATTCAAAATACTCCTAAAATTAAAAGTTAAGCAACAGATGTTTGCAACTGACAAACAATTAGAATACAAAATGTAATAAGAACTCTAATAAGTTAGTTCTTAAAAAGACAAATATCTCAGTGGGAAAAGGGGCAAAATAATTGGGTAGGCACCAGCCAAAGGTGGAATCAGGAAAGACCAACGAACATTTGATAATATGTTTAATATCATTAGGAATCACAAAAATGAAAATTAAAACTGCAATGCGATCAATTTTCACTCTTACCTGTTGTGAAGTAATATAAACTCTCATACACTTTTGGTGGTTATGCCAATTGGTATAATCTCTTTGTAAAGCCAATGCATAATTTCTAGCAGAGATTTACATGTCCTAAATGCATAATCCATTGCATAATCTAGAGATTAAACCAATACATAATCTCTAGCAGAAGTTCACATGTCCCAAAATCCAGCAATTTCACTCTTAGGTAAATACACCCTCAAGGCATTTTGCTCATGGACACTAGGAGACATGAACAAGGATGAAGAGAGAAATATCAGTTATAACAGCAAGAAACTGGAAAGGCAAATGCAAATGTCTAATAGAAAAAAATTAATGGTAAATTCATCCAGAGTAGTGTGTTAGCAGTGAAAATGAATGAAGCAGGACTTTATGCAAAAACATGCTAGAAAATAAGAAAAATATTGTGAGTGAAAAATGTGTGCAATAGAAGGACGTATAGAGTAGTGAGGTCTCTATTATATAAAATTTTAAAAGATGCACCAACAAGATAAAACTATGAAGAAAATCAAGGAAATTATAAACCGCAAATTTGTTGTATTTGTTATTTCAGAAGGAAGAGAGTGACTAGAATAAGTTTAGGGCAAAGAAAGAATGGTCAAAGACAAAGGTAATGCTCTGTTTCTTAAGAGGGTGGTGGTTTCACGGCGGTTTGTTACCGTATTTTCCTATCTACCTACATATAGTATACAAATATTATTGAATGTGCTGGACATTAAATAAGAACACGAAAAGAAAGGAAAAGAAGATATTCACATCTGTATTTGTTTTGTTCGCAATTCACCCTCCAACCAGCATTTTCTGTGAATGTCTATGAAAGACTATATTAAGATAAATTTGATTCTAAAACCGTATATTCTATTTATTACTTTGTATGTGTTTTATAGGTTTTACATATTGGTTGGAAACAAAATAACAGTAAATTCGAGTCTCTCTTCCTATTCTGTTGTGATTGAATAGTTATTGATAAGACGTTGCTCTTCTTGAGGGTGGCTAGAGGAAATTAGAAAAGGATTGTGTTGTGCCTTACCCTTTCTTTACAAGTTGCAAGTTTTATTTTAATTATGGGATTTGTAAAAAAAAACAAAGAAATCAGAAAAGTATAATAAACTCTCTGAAGTTTGCTGACAGTTCTGTTGTCCTTTGACAATTAATTTTTGTTACTTTCTGTAAAATGTATCATTACTCTACCCTGTAAGACAAATAGTAGCTAATTACATAGTGTACCAAAAAAAAAAAAAAAAAAAAAAAATCAGCCAGCTGTGTGACCTTAGTCAAAGTCATTACTCACTGTTGGTTTTAATTATTTATTTTGAAAATCCAGAGTAGTGGACATCAGCTTTAAAATCTTTGTTTGTAAGGATAATCCATGGAGATGGAAAATCTTGCACAAATACACCATTCTCTGCAATTACCAATGTGCAAGCTGCATTCTAGGCAATGTAAAGCAGCAAATTAGCGTCAGTAGTGTTCACTGCATTGCAGCAGTTTGTAGTGAACAGTAGCATACCTTTTACAGATAACTGCGAATATGAAGGAGCACTGGATTTCTCGTTCCCATGGAAATATAACCTCAATTAAAATTCTATTCTCATCTCTTGACACTGTGCACAAGTGTCCAAGAATCAAGAATGACACTGAAAAAGCTATTGAGCTTGGTAACAGACCATGTTCTCCTCCTGCACTGATTTTATTAAGCTTTTATTAATCAGAGCCACAAATCATACTCATTTCTGGAGTATTTTCAAATTATATACTCTTAAAACCTACCCTGGGACCACTGAATCAGAATTTCCCAGGGTGTGGCCCAGGCACATGTATTTTTTTGAATGATGTGTGAATGAAAAATGCCTTACAGAAATTCAGCTTCCAGACATGGTGTTCTCTGAATAAAACAGGAAAAGAATGATCTAGGATCAACCCGTGTTCTATAATAAAATGGATAATATCTGTAAGGAACAGCCAATAACTAATTATTGTCATTCACTGGAAAATTTTCATAGCAACTGTAGAAAATAGTAGTGACTATGATGTGAGGTGGGAACCTAGAAAAGTGCAAAGCATCAATTGCCCAATTATGCAGCAACTACAATAAACACCAGGCCTCAAAGCAGTCCATTTGTTATTAAAATATTTTTTTTTTCAAAGAAAACAATAGTAAAATATATACTCAAACAAGGGTGCTTTCTATGGAATAATATTCTGTGGACTAATAATGAGAATTAAGATTTGTTCAATGCCTATGCAAGTTAACGCACTTTGCTAGAAACTTTAAATACATTATTTCTAATTATTATAAAAAGTTGATTCCCCATGAAAAGGTGACGAAATGGAGGCCAAAAGAGGTTAAGATAGTTCCCTATGGTGTTTGAACTAATAATTAGCAAAGTCGATTAAACTTAAAATTAGATGTTATGATTGTAAATTTTGATAGATGTGATGCCAAGTCTATCATTCACTATTATATGGAATTTTATAGACAAGGAGAGAAAAAAACCCTTCACTGAAAATGAAACTCTTCCTAAATTTGGTCCAGATGTTGCCTCTGCTGAGCATCAACTATGGTAGCAACAACCAACGATTCCAGGTTTCCAAGTTGTCACGTGCTTGCTGAGGACATGTTAGCTGCTGGTGGAAAACAGACTAAATTATGAATCTTTTAATGAGAAACGGGCAATAATTTGTTCTCTCCAGCATAAAAACTTCAAGAAATCTGATTTTTATTTGCACTTTCTATTTATGATTTGTGCAGCAGCACAACCATGACCACGTGTAAATTTGAAATTATGCTTTATCTTAATGTCATCCACAAATTTCACATTAAAACAAGTAAAGCAATGCCAGTAGTATTTCCTGATCTTATTTTGCACTTCATTTTCCTAAAGCGCTAGTTTCAGATAGCAGAGAAATAAGGTATTGAAGACCCAGCTGCAGCATATTGAAAATCAACATTTTCAGAACTGAGGTGCTGTTTTGCAAGATCGAGTATATTCTCTTAGATTATAATATCTTTTCATATACCTGATGGCCATTTTAATGTCCTCTTTGGAGAAATGTCTGTCAAAGTATTTTGCTCACTTTTAAATTGGCTTGTTTAGTTTTGCTTTGCTTTTGCTATTTAGTTATAGGAGTTTCTTATATATGTTGGATATTAACCTCTTATCAGATAGCAGATAAGGGTATCAGATATCAGAAGCCAGACATGGGCTTTCCATTGTGCTTCATTTTTATTTCTGTGAAAGTCATTGCTGGTATTTCAAAAAAAGCTGCATTGAATCTGTAGATCACTTTGAGTGCTATTGCCATCTTAACAATATTAACAATATTCTACTTCATCAACACAGTCTGTCTTCTCATTTAATGATGTCCTCTTCAATTTATTCATCAATGCACTGAGTTCATTTTCAGTGTATAGAAATGAAACGGATTTTTGTATTTTGGTTTTATATCCTGAAATTTTATTGAGTTAATTAGTTCTAATAAGATTTTTGTGGGGTTTTCCATGTATAGATTATGTCATTGGCAAACAGAGATAATTTTACTTCTTCATTTCTTATTTGAATGCCCTTTATTTTCTTTCTTCTTTCTTTTTTCTTTCTTTCTTTTTCTTTCTTTCTTTCTTTCTTTCTTTCTTTCTTTCTTTCTTTCTTTCTTTCTTTCTTTCTTTCTTTCTCTTTTTCTTTTTTCTTTCCTTCCTTCCTTCTTTCTTCTTTCTTCCTTTTTTCTTTCTTTCTTTCTCTTTCTTTTCTTTTTTTTTTTTTTTGCATACTGTGTAGAATAGAAGCAGAGAGAGTAGGCATCCTTGCCTTGTTTCTGGATGTGAAAGGAAAAGCTTTCAGTTTTTCACCACTGACTATGATGCTAGCAGTGGGCTTTAAAATGCAAACAAATACCACAATGAGACTTCACTTCACATCTGTTAGGATGACTTTCACTTTCTTTTTAAAGGGGGTGGTTGGATGTTACATGGTGACATTAGAACTCTGATACATTTTTGGTGTATGTATAGGGCCAAGCCCTATGGAAAACAGCACAAAGTTCTGCAAAAATTTTAAAATACGACTATTACATGATCCAGCAACCTCACTTTTGGGAATATATTAAAAATAATTGAAAGCAGGATCTCAAAGAGATATCTGTACATTAATGTTAATTGCAGCATTATTCACAATAGCCAAGACATGCAAGCCATCTAAATTTTCACTGGGTGAATGAATCAGAAAATTTGTGTGCATGCGTGCATGCATGCGTGTGTATGTGCACAACACAAAGTGGAATATTATTTATCCTTAAAAAAGAAGGATATCTTGCTTCTCTAACAACATAAATGACCTTGTAGGACATTATCTTTTTTTTTTTTTTGAATTTCATATTTTTTTTATTTTTTTTTTGTTTTTATTTATTTATTTTTTTTTATTGGATTATAGGTTTTGGGGTACATGAGCAGAGCATGCAAGACAGTTGCGTAGGTACACACATGGCAGTGTGCTTTGCTTTTCTTCTCCCCTTCACCCACATTTGGCATTTCTCCCCAGGCTATCCCTCCCCACCTCCCCCTCCCACTGGCCCTCCCCTTTTCCCCCCAATAGACCCCAGTGTTTAGTACTCCCCTTTCTGTGTCCATGTGTTCTCATTTTTCATCACCCACCTATGAGTGAGAATATGCGGTGTTTCATTTTCTGTTCTTGTGTCAGTTTGCTGAGAATGATGTTCTCCAGATTCATCCATGTCCCTACAAACGACACGAACTCATCATTTCTGATTGCTGCATAATATTCCATGGTGTATATGTGCCACATTTTCCCAATCCAGTCTATCATCGATGGGCATTTGGGTTGATTCCAGGTCTTAGCTATTGTAAACAGTGCTGCAATGAACATTCGTGTACATGTGTCCTTATAGTAGAACGATTTATAGTCTTTTGGATATATACCCAGTAATGGGATTGCTGGGTCAAATGGAATTTCTATTTCTAAGGCCTTGAGGAATCGCCACACTGTCTTCCACAATGGTTGAACTAATTTACACTCCCACCAACAGTGTAAAAGTGTTCCTTTTTCTCCACATCCTCTCCAGCATCTGTTGTCTCCAGATTTTTAAATGATCGCCATTCTAACTGGCGTGAGATGGTATCTCAATGTGGTTTTGATTTGCATCTCTCTGATGACCAGTGACGATGAGCATTTTTTCATATGATTGTTGGCCTCATATATGTCTTCTTTCGTAAAGTATCTGTTCATATCCTTTGCCCACTTTTGAATGGGCTTGTTTGTTTTTTTCCTGTAAATCTGCTTGAGTTGTTTGTAAATTCTGGATATCAGCCCTTTGTCAGATGGGTAGACTGCGAAAATTTTTTCCCATTCTGTTGGTTGCCGATCCACTCTGGTGACTGTTTCTTTTGCCGTGCAGAAGCTGTGGAGTTTCATTAGGTCCCATTTGTCTATTTTGGCTTTTGTTGCCAATGCTCTTGGTGTTTTGTTCATGAAGTCCTTGCCTACTCCTATGTCCTGGATAGTTTTGCCTAGATTTCCTTCTAGGGTTTTTATGGTGCCAGGTCTTATGTTTAAGTCTTTAATCCATCTGGAGTTAATTTTAGTGTAAGGTGTCAGGAAGGGGTCCAGTTTCTGCTTTCTGCACATGGCTAGCCAGTTTTCCCAACACCATTTGTTAAACATGGAATCCTTGCCCCATTGCTTGTTTTTGTCAGGTTTATCAAAGATTGTACAGTTGTATGTATGTTGTGTTGCCTCCGGTGCCTCTGTTTTGTTCCATTGGTCTATATCTCTGTTTTGGTACCAGTACCATGCTGTTTTGATTACTGTAGCCTTGTAGTATAGTTTGAAATCCGGTAGTGTGATGCCCCCCGCTGTGTTCTTTTTGCTTAGAATTGACTTGGCTATGCGGGCTCTCTTTTGGTTCCATATGAAGTTCATGGTGTTTTTTTCCAGTTCTGTGAAGAAAGTCAATGGTAGCTTGATGGGGATAGCGTTGATTCTGTAAATTACTTTGGGCAGTATAGCCATTTTCACGATATTAATTCTTCCTAACCATGAACATGGAATGTTTCTCCATCTGTTTGTGTCCTCTCTGATTTCGTTGAGCAGTGGTTTGTAGTTCTCCTTGAAGAGGTCCCTTACGTTCCTTGTGAGTTGTATTCCAAGGTATTTTATTCTTTTTGTAGCAATTGCGAATGGCAGTTCGCTCTTGATTTGGCTTTCTTTAAGTCTGTTATTGGTGTAGACGAATGCTTGTGATTTTTGCACATTGATTTTATATCCTGAGACTTTGCTGAAGTTGTTTATCAGTTTCAGGAGTTTTTGGGCTGAGGCGATGGGGTCTTCTAGGTATACTATCATGTCGTCTGCAAATAGAGACAATTTGGCTTCCACCTTTCCTATTTGAATACCCTTTATTTCTTTTTCTTGCCTGATTGCTCTGGCTAGAACTTCCAGTACTATATTGAATAGGAGTGGTGAGAGAGGGCATCCTTGTCTAGTACCAGATTTCAAAGGGAATGCTTCCAGTTTTTGCCCATTCAGTATGATATTGGCTGTTGGTTTGTCATAAATAGCTTTTATTACTTTGAGATACGTTCCATCGATACCGAGTTTATTGAGGGTTTTTAGCATAAAGGGCTGTTGAATTTTGTCAAATGCCTTCTCTGCGTCAATTGAGATAATCATGTGGTTTTTGTTTTTGGTTCTGTTTATGTGGTGAATTACGTTGATAGACTTGCGTATGTTGAACCAGCCTTGCATCCCTGGGATGAATCCTACTTGATCATGATGAATAAGTTTTTTGATTTGCTGTTGCAATCGGCTTGCCAATATTTTATTGAAGATTTTTGCATCTATGTTCATCATGGATATTGGCCTGAAGTTTTCTTTTCTCGTTGGGTCTCTGCCGGGTTTTGGTATCAGGATGATGTTGGTCTCATAAAATGATTTGGGAAGGATTCCCTCTTTTTGGATTGTTTGAAATAGTTTTAGAAGGAATGGTACCAGCTCCTCCTTGTGTGTCTGGTAGAATTCGGCTGTGAACCCATCTGGACCTGGGCTTTTTTTGTGAGGTAGGCTCTTAATTGCTGCCTCAACTTCAGACCTTGTTATTGGTCTATTCATAGTTTCAGCTTCCTCCTGGTTTAGGCTTGGGAGGACATAGGAGTCCAGGAATTTATCCATTTCTTCCAGGTTTACTAGTTTATGTGCATAGAGTTGTTTGTAATATTCTCTGATGATGGTTTGAATTTCTGTGGAATCTGTGGTGATTTCCCCTTTATCATTTTTTATTGCATCTATTTGGTTGTTCTCTCTTTTATTTTTAATGAATCTGGCTAGTGGTCTGTCTATTTTGTTGATCTTTTTGAAAAACCAGCTCTTGGATTTATTGATTTTTTGAAGGGTTTTTCGTGTCTCAATCTCCTTCAGCTCAGCTCTGATCTTAGTAATTTCTTGTCTTCTGCTGGGTTTTGAGTTTTTTTGATCTTGCTCCTCTAGCTCTTTCAATTTTGATGATAGGGTGTCAATTTTGGATCTCTCCATTCTCCTCATATGGGCACTTATTGCTATATACTTTCCTCTAGAGACTGCTTTAAATGTGTCCCAGAGGTTCTGGCACGTTGTGTCTTCATTCTCATTGGTTTCGAAGAACTTCTTTATTTCTGCCTTCATTTCATTGTTTACCCAGTCAGCATTCAAGAGCCAGTTGTTCAGTTTCCATGAAGCTGTGCGGTTCTGGGTCGGTTTCTGAATTCTGAGTTCTAACTTGATTGCACTATGGTGTGAGAGGCTGTTTGTTATGATTTCAGTTGTTTTCATTTGTTGAGCAGTGCTTTACTTCCAATTATGTGGTCAATTTTAGAGTAGGTGTGATGTGGTGCTGAGAAGAATGTGTATTCTGTGGATTTGGGGTGGAGAGTTCTGTAAATGTCCACCAGGTTTGCTTGCTCCAGGTCTGAGTTCAAGCCCTGGGTATCCTTGTTGATTTTCTGTCTGGTTGATCTGTCTAGTATTGACAGTGGAGTGTTAAAGTCTCCCACTATTATTGTGTGGGAGTCTAAGTCCTTCTGTAAGTCATTAAGAACTTGCCTTATGTATCTGGGTGCTCCTGTGTTGGGTCCATATATGTTTAGGATCGTTAGCTCTTCTTGTTGTATCGATCCTTTTACCATTTTGTAATGGCCTTCTTTGTCTCTTTTGATCTTTGTTGCTTTAAAGTCTATTTTATCAGAGATGAGAATTGCAACTCCTGCTTTTTTTTGCTTTCCATTAGCTTGGTAAATCTTCCTCCATCCCTTTATTTTGAGCCTTTGTGTATCCTTGCATGTGAGATGGGTTTCCTGGATACAGCACACTGATGGGTTTTGGATTTTTATCCAATTTGCCAGTCTGTGTCTTTTGATTGGTGCATTTAGTCCATTTACATTTAGGGTTAATATTGTTATGTGTGAATTTGATACTGCCATTTTGATTCTAAGTGGCTGTTTTGCCTGTTAGTTGTTGTAGATTCTTCATTATGTTGAAGCTCTTTAGCATTCAGTGTGATTTTGGAATGGCTGGTACTGATTGATCCTTTCTATGTGTAGTGCCTCTTTTAGGAGCTCTTGTAAAGCAGGCCTGGTGGTGACAAAATCTCTGAGTACTTGCATGTTCGCAAAGGATTTTATTCTTCCTTCACTTCTGAAGCTCAGTTTGGCTGGATATGAAATTCTGGGTTGAAAGTTCTTTTCTTTAAGAATGTTGAATATTGGCCCCCACTCTCTTCTGGCTTGTAGTGTTTCTGACGAGAGATCTGCTGTGAGTCTGATGGGCTTCCCTTTGTGGGTGACCTGACCTTTCTCTCTGGCTGCCCTTAGTATTCTCTCCTTTATTTCAACCCTGTTGAATCTGACGATTATCTGCCTTGGGGTTGCTCTTCTTGCGGAATATCTTTGTGGTGTTCTCTGTATTTCCTGCAATTGAGTGTTGGCTTGTCTTGCTAGGTGGGGGAAATTTTCCCGGATGATGTCCTGAAGAGTATTTTCCAGCTGGGATTCATTCTCTTCGTCCCCTTCTGGTACACCTATCAAACGTAGGTTAGGTCTTTTCACGTAGTCCCACATTTCTTGGAGACTTTGTTCATTCCTTTTTGCGCTTTTTTCTCTGATCTTGGTTTCTCGTTTTATTTCATTGAGTTGGTCTTCGACTTCAGATATTCTTTCTTCTGCTTGGTCAATTCGGCTATTGAAACTTGCGTTTGCTTCGCGAAGTTCTCGTATTGTGTTTTTCAGCTCCTTTAATTCATTCATATTCCTCTCTAAGGTATCCATTCTTGTTATCATTTCCTCGAATCTTTTTTCAAATCTTTTTTCAAGGTTCTTAGTTTCTTTGCATTGATTTAATACATGATCTTTTAGCTCACAAAAGTTTCTCATTATCCATCTTCTGAAGTCTAATTACATCATTTCGTCACAGTCATTCTCCGTCCAGCTTTGTTCCCTTGCTGGTGAGGAGTCTTGGTCCTTTCTAGGAGGCGATGTGTTCTGGTTTCGGGTGTTTTCCTCCTTTTTGCGCTGGTTTCTTCCCATCTTTGTGGATTTGTCCGCTGGTCGTCTGTGTAGTTGCTGACTTTTCGTTTGGGTCTCTGAGTGGACACCCAGAATGTTGATGATGAAGTAATTCTGTTGCTTGGTTTTCCTTCTACCAGTCTAGCCCCTTCGCTGTACGACTGTTGAGGTCCGCTCCAGACCCTGCTTGTCTGGGGTGCACCTCTAGTAGTCGTGGCACAGCGAGGGATGCTACCAGTTTCTTTTTCTGCTCTCTTTGTCCCAGGATGATGCCTGCCTAATGACAGTCTTTTGGATATAGAGGGGTCAGGCAGCTGCTTGAGGAGACAGTTTGTACTTTATAGGGGTTTAATTGCTGAGCTGTGCACTCTGTTGTTCATTCAGGGCTGTTAGGCTGCTATGTTTGATTCTGCTGCAACACAGCTCATTAAACAACCCTTTTTTTTTTCTCAAATGCTCTGTGTTGAGGGGTTTGGGCTTTATTTTTGGATGTCCGATCAGGTGTCCTGCCCAGTTCAAAGGCAGACTAGCCACTGTTTGGCTGCCGAGGCTCCGCCCTGCTGTTGTGTGATTCGCGCTGTTCCTGCCGGCTCTGCTGTGGTCTCCGCCACGCCTTGTGGGGGAGTCTCTTCGTTGTAGCGTGTTGCCTCAGCAACGGCAGGCTGCGTCAGCAGTGGGCGTGTATCTCAGTAGGGATGGGTTGCCTCGGCAACGGCTGGCTGCGTCAGCAGTGGGCGTGTATCTCAGTTGGGGCGGGTTGCCTCGGCAACGGCTGGCTGCCTCAGCAGTGGGCGTGTATATCAGTTGTGGCAGGTTGCCTCTGTAGTGGTGGACACCCCTCCCCCACAGAGCGTCTCCGACCGTCTGCCCGGGATAGTTTGAAATCGCGGTTTTGTTCGTCCCACTGGGTATCCCAAACGATCTGTCCCTGCAATCCCCTGGGCTGGGCTACTGTGCAAGTCTCGTTCAGTCTCAAGTCCAGCCCTCTCAAGTCTCAGGTTGCCGGTTCAACAAGGCACCCGGACAAGCGCGCCCTGTGGGGATTGCTGGGCAGGGCCGGCCGCCGCCGCCCCGGCTGCCGGCTTCGCCAGGCAGACCTACTGCCTGGCGTCCCGTGTCTTTTTATACTTGGGAGTTTCCCCGTTCTGTGGGCAACAAAGATCAGTCTGGAAATGCAGCACTGACTCACCGTTTGCGAATTCAATGCGGGCTCCAATCCTGGGTTGTTCTCACAGCGCCATCTTGAGTCGTAGGACATTATCTTAAGTGAAATAACCCAGTTACAGAGTGATGCATGATTCCACATACATCAGGTATTTAAAATAGTCAAACTCAGAGAAACAAAATGTAAATAGCATCTGCCAGGGGCTGGAGTGAGGGGAAATGGAAAGTTGGTGTTCAATGGTGATAAAGTTTAAGTTATGCAAGGTAAATAAGTTCTAGAGATCGCTGTATAACATTATATTTTTCACTTAAAAATTTGTTAAGTAGCTCAGTGTCACATTAAGTGTCCCATACCAAAATGTTAAAAAAAATCTACATTCTTGCTCAGGATGACACGCAAATTCATGAAGTGTTCCATGTTTTTGACTAAAACACAAAAAGCAATGGCAACAAAAGCTAAAATAGACAAATGGGATCTAATTAAACTTAAGAGCCTCTGCAGAGCAAAAGAAACAATCATTAGAGTGAATGGGCAACCAACAGAATGGGAAAAAATTTTTGCAAGCTACCCATCTGACAAAGGGCTAATATCCAGAATCTACAAAAAACTTAAACAAATTTACAAGAAAAAAACAAACGACCCCTTCAAAAAGTAGGCAAAGGATATGAACAGACACTTTACAAAAGAAGACATTTATGTAACCAACAAACATGAAAAAATGCTCATCATCACTGGTCATTAGAGAAATGCAAATCAAACCCACATTGAGATACCATCTCATGCCAGTTAGAATGGTGATCATTAAAAAATGTGGAGACAACAGATGCTGGAGAGGATGTGGAGAAATAGGAATGCTTTTCATTGTTGGTGGGAGTGTAAATTAGTTCAACCATTGTGGAACACAGTATGGCGATTCCTCAAGGATCTAGAAATAAAAATTTCACTTGACTCAGCAATCCCATTACTGGATTTATACCCAAAGGATTATAAATCATTCTATATAAAGACACATGCACATGTATGTTCACTGAGGCACTATTTACAATAGCAAAGACTTGGAACCAACCCAAATGCCCAAAAAGGATAGACTGGGTAAAGAAAATGTGGCATATATACACCATGGAATACTATGTAGCCATAAAAAAGGATGTGTTTATGTCCTTTGCAGGGACATGGATGAATCTGGAAACCATCATTTTCAGCAAGCTGACACAAGAACAGAAAACCAAACACTGCATGTTCTCACTCATAAAGTGTTGAGTGAGAACAAGGAGAACACATGGACACAGGGAAGGGAATATCACACACTGGAGCCTGTTGGGGGATAGAGGGGAAAGGGGGAGAAATAGCAGTGGTGGGGGCATTGAGGAGACATAACATTAGGAGAAATACCTAATGTAGGTGATGGGGGGATGAATGTAGCAAACCACTGTGTCATGTGTAAAACTATGTAACAATCCTGCATGATCTGCACATATACCCCAGAACTTAAAGTATAATTAAAATAAAAGGAAAAAAATCTATGCTCATAAGTACACTTAATGACACTTAACGGTTTCCTGTTTCTATGCCTCTGAGTTCTACTGTTATAGAAATTTTGTTTCTTCCTTTTTACATGTTTTAATTAATTATTTAATTTTAATTGTATATATTAATCATACATATTTCTGGAATACATGCAATATTTTGATACCTGTATACAATGTGTAATAATCAAATTAAGATACTTAGGACATCCATCACCCTAAATACTGATCTCTTCTTTGTGTTGGGAACATTACGAATCTTCTAGTCACTTTGAAACATGCAATGAATTGTTGTCAACTAGAATTTCCCTACTGATATGGTTTAGATCTGTGTCTCTTCCCATATCTTCTGTCAAATTGTAATCCCTGATATTGTAATCCCAGACTCAAGCAATTCTACTGCTTCAGGCTCCCTAGTAACTAGGATTACGGGTACACGCCACCACACCCAGCTAGTTTTTGTGTTGTTAGAAGGGATGAGGTTTTACCATATTGGCCAGGCTGTTCTTGAACTTCTGACCTCAAGTGATCTGCCCACCTTGGCCTCCCAAAGTGCTGGGATTATAGGTATGAGCCACCATCCCAGTCAAATTTCCATGAATTTGACTACTCTAGATACCTCATATAAGTAGAATCATGCAGTCTTTGTCTTTTTGTGACTGGCTTATTTTACTCATCACAATGTCCTTAAGCTTCATCTTGTAGCATGTGTTAGAATTTTCTTCCTTTTGACTGGGCGCAGTGGCTCACGCTGATAATCCCAGCAGTTTGGGAGGCTGAGGTGGATGGATCATTTGAGGCCAGGAGTTTGTGACCAGCCTTGCCAACATGGTGAAACCCCATCTCTACCAAAAATACAAAAAGCCAGGAATGGTGGTGCATACCTGTAGTACCAGCTACTCGGCAGGCTGAAGCAGGAGAATTGCTTGAACCCAGGAGGTGGAAGTTGCAGTGAGCCAAGACTGTGCCACTGCACTCCAGCCTGGGTGACAGAGTGAGATTCTGAAAAAAAAAAAAAAAATTCCTTTCTTTTTAGAAAGCGGAATAGTATCCCACTGTATTTATATGCCATATTTTGTTCATTCATTCATCAGTTCATGGATACTGCTTCCACCATTTGGCAATTGTGAATAATGCTATTATGAGCCTGTGTGTTCAGTTATCTCTCTCTGAGTACCTGCTTTCAATTCTTCTGAGTATATACCTACAGGTGGAATTGCTAAATCATTTGGTTATTCTATTTTTAATTTTGTGAGAACCGCTATGATGTCTTCTACAATGGCTGCATCATTTTCCATCCCCACCAACAGAGCACAAGGGTTCCAATTTCTTCAGATCCTCACCTACAGTTGTTTTCTTTCTTATTTGTTTTGTTTGTTTTTTGATAATGCTATTCTAATGAGTGTAAGGTGAAACACACATTGCAGTTTTGATTTACATTTCCCTAATAACTTATGATATTGAGCATCTTTTTACATATGGATTGGGCATTTATATGTCTTCTTTGGAGAAACTTGTACAAAGTCCTTTGATTATTTTTGAACCATATAGTTGGTTTTCCATTGTTGAGTTGTGGAAGTTCTTTATATATTCTGAGTACTAATTCTTTATCAGGTATATAAATTGCAAATACCGTCTCTCATTCTGTGAGTTTTCTTTTCACTCTTTTGATAGTGCACAAAAGTTCCAAAGTTTGATATAGTCAAATATATCTATTTTTTCTTTTGTTGTCTATGCTTTTGGTGTCATATCTAGGAAATCATTACTCAGTCCAATGCCACGAAGATTTTCTCTTATGTTTTTTTCCAAGAAATTTATGATTTTTAGCTCTTACATTAGGCCTTTTAAAAAATTTATTTATTATACCTGACATTCTAGGGTACATGTGCAGATTGTGCAGGTTTGTTACATAGGTACACATGTGCGATGGTGCTGGTTTGCTGCATCCATCGCTCCATCATCTACATTAGGTATTTCTCCTAATGCTATCCCTCCCCAATCCATTAATTTTCAGTATGGCGTAAAGTAAGGGTTTAACCTTGTTGTTTTGCATGTGTATATGCAGCTTTCCTGACATTTGTTGAAAAAACTGTCCTTTCCCCCTTGAATGGTCTTAGTATTCTTGCTGAAATGATTCTTGATCATTTATGTGACGGTTTATTTCTGGGCGCTCTATTTCATTACATTGTTCTGTGGATCTGTCTTTATGCCAAAACCCCACTGTTTTGATTACTATAGATTTTTCATAGGTTTTGGAACCATGGGGTGTGAAACTTCCAAGTTTGTTCCTCTTTATCCAGATGGTTTTGGCTATGTAGGGTGCCTTCAGATTCCATATAAATATTAAAATGGATTTTTCTATTTTTAAAAAAAACAAAAAAAACCCCACAGCATTATTATATTAGTAGTGTTGCACTGAATCTGTAAGTCACTTTGGGTGTTGTTGCCATGTTGACAATATTAAATCTTCCAGTCTTCATGATCTGTTTCTATAAGATGTCTTGTTTAATTGTTTTTCAGCAATCTGGTAGTTTTCAGTGTACACATCTTTTGCCTTCATGGTTAATTGTATTTTTAACAGTTTTGTTATTTTTGATGCTATGATAAATGCAATTGTTTTCTTAATCTCATTTTTGGATTGTTCACTGTTAATGTATAGAAATGCCAGTGATTTCATGTGTTAATTTTGTATCCTACAACTTTGCTAAATTTGTTAACTAGTTCTGTGTGTGTGTGTGTGTGTGTGTGTGTGTGTGTGAGAGAGAGAGAGAGAGAGAGAGAGAGAGAGAGAGAGAGAGAGAGAGAGATTTTTAGAGATTTCTACATATTTTTTTTTAAATTTTTTATTGGATTATAGGTTTTGGGGTACATGAGCAGAGCATGCAAGACAGTTGCGTAGGTACACACATGGCAGTGTGCTTTGCTTTTCTTCTCCCCTTCACCCACATTTGGCATTTCTCCCCAGGCTATCCCTCCCCACCTCCCCCTCCCACTGGCCCTCCCCTTTCCCCCCCAATAGACCCCAGTGTTTAGTACTCCCCTTTCTGTGTCCATGTGTTCTCATTTTTCATCACCCACCTATGAGTGAGAATATGCGGTGTTTCATTTTCTGTTCTTGTGTCAGTTTGCTGAGGATGATGTTTTCCAGATTCATCCATGTCCCTACAAACAACACAAACTCATCATTTCTGATTGCTGCATAATATTCCATGGTGTACATGTGCCACATTTTTCCAATCCAGTCTATTATCAATGGGCATTTGGGTTGATTCCAGGTCTTTGCTACTGTAAACAGTGCTGCAATGACCATGTCATCTGCAAATAATTTCAGTTCTTCCTCCCCGATTTGGATTTATTTATTTATTTTCCTTGCCCAATTCTTTAAATATAACTTTCAGCAGTATGTTGAATAGAAGTGGTATGATGGGCATCCTTGCCTTTTTTTCTGATTTTAAACAGAAAGTTTTCAGTCTCTCACCATAGAATATATTAGTCACTGTAGGTTTTTCATATGTGGTCTCTATTATGTTTTCTTTGTTACAGAGATTTTAAAATTCAGGGGAGAAATAATTCCACAATGATACTTGAATTTTTTTTTGGTTCCACCAGCTGGCTATGTATAGTGCATGATAAAGAGATCTGGCATAAATTGTAGTGGCTGGGATAACCAAGCCAGATTTTCAAGGATTGGGCAGGAAAGTGTAAGAAGAAAACTCAGGTACCTGGCACACCTCTTCCACTGCCATTAGTAGAAAAGTTTGACCAGAGATTATTTCTATACTCATTAAAGACCAGTAAGGGCACAGATTCCTCAGGAATAAAAAATTGGGCCACCTCATAAGACAAAGAACCTCAAGCAATCAAGATGCCAGCCTAAGATAAGGGAAAAATGAGTAGAGTGCTACCATAAAAGGTATTATAAATAAGCTAGCTTACTTAGGGATAGAAATAATTACCAAGAGAAATTAAAACCATAGCCTCTACTTGTGTTTACTATCTTATTCTAATGTGTAAGTAGTTTTGTCTCTGTTCTTTACTTATCTTCTATTTTATTAGGGTGCACTGGCAGTGTTACATTTTCATGTGTTGTATAGTTTGTAGCGTCTCAAGATGACATCTTGCCCAGATTAGGAGGCAAGGATATTCCTGTGTAGATGCTGGTCTTGGAGAACAGATTTAGGGACCATAAACCGTGGGAGTGGCATTGGCTGTGAGGTGGGGAAACTCTTACTTGAAAACAGAGAATGGCTGCAGATAAACATAGGATTATAGAATAATAGCGGGATTTTCCCTACTGTGCAAGAATGATAACCGAGCCTAAAGCTGAAGAGAATGATACAGTATTTCACATTATAAAAATAACTGAATGCTGGTCTTCCGTTATGAATTCTCCACAGGCAGCAGAACTAACACTTCAATCCACAACCATCATCCTAATCCCTCCTTTCTACTCTGGCCCTGCCAATTGCCACCACTATCCTAGTTTGTAACAGCAATGTGAGCTCTTACTCAGATAAAGAGGCAGTTATTCCGTGTAGATACTGGTCCTAGATAATAGATTTGAAGACCATAATCTCTGGGGGTGGCATTGGGTGCAAAGTGGGAGAGCTCTTCACTTGAAAACAGAGAATGACTGCAGGTACATATGAGATTATAGTGTGATATATATTGAGTAGTTAGAGATGGTATATAGACTGAGGGAGGAGGGAAAAAGAGAGTAAGAGTTACAAGGTAAAATGTTATTCTTTCCTCTTTCTGAAGCTAACTGTGGGTTGGAGTACAGATCATGAGAGGGTTGAAGCTAAGAGGAAAAATCTGGACAAATATAGACGGGAAAAATTCAGTTTACATTTAGATTACATCATTAAATGAATTTCACCATTCAAGAAATATTTACTTAGCTCTTACCAAGGCACTGTGCTTATTCCTGAGGATAACAATGAAAAACACAGAAACTTAGAAAATAGAAAAGACAGGCATGTAAATAAAAATAATTAGAACACAGTATGAGGAAAAGCATGTGAAACAAAATTAGATAATACCCTTCCTTCCATGTAAGGACAGAGAAGGCTTCTAAGAGGTTTTATTCAAATACACCTTGAAGAACAAAAACTTGATTACCAGGCAGGGAAACAGAAATGACGATTCTAGAAAAAGAGAATGGAGGTGAAAATTGGTTTGTGTGTTTAGAGAACCTTTCCTTTTTATCTAAAAATTTGATTCTTTTTTTTCTGAAAGAATACTAGCATGGTGTTAGCAGAATAATAACGTGGTGCGGTGTAATTTTATTATTAACAGAATAATAACATGGTGCTATATAATTTTAAATAGGTCATTCTAGCAACAAGTTTCTCAACTTCCCTGAGTTGTATATAAATGAGAATAAGAATGTTTATCTTAGAGCCACTGAAAAGAGAAAATATAATCACCTATAAACTGATTTGCCTGCAGTCTCACTTGCACTGACTAAGTGTTCACAGAATGTTACCCTCTCCTCATCACTTTTTCTTGTTTTTAATGGCAACATGTAGGACGATAAAATGGTCCCATCATGCTAGCTAAACAGATGTGTTTTTTAATACCAGAAATAGGTATGTAACAATGTGTTTATTTTCTGTTTCCTTGAGAGCTTCGCTTAAAGAAAAATAAACTCTCTCCATCAGATACAGCCTTGTTTTAACCATAAAATACATTCGTAAATTATGTCACAGTTTTAATTTATTACACAGAATTATAATTTCCTGTATACATGTTGATATGGTTTGGCTGTGTCTCCACTCAGATCTCATCTTGAATTGTAATCCCCATAATTCCTATACTCCTCAGGTGTCAAGGGAGAGACCAGGTGGAGGTAATTGAATCATGGGGATAGTTTCCCCCATGCTGTTCTCATGATAATGAGTGAGTTCTCTTGAGATCTGATAGTTTTATAAGTGTTTGGCAAGTTCCTTCTTTGGCTCTTCTCCTTCCTGCCTCCTTGTGAAGAAGATGCCTGCCTCCCCTTCACCTTCTACCATAATTGTAAGTTTCCTAAGGGTTTCTCAGCCACATGGAACTGTGACTCAATTAAAACTCTTTCCTTTATACATTACCCAGTCTCAGGCAGTTAATTATAGCAATGTAGAAAGGGACTAATACATGTGCCTCTGTTCCTATCTAGACTATAAATGCTTTGAGATCAGAAACGGTGAATACATAACATTCCTATTACAGAATTTTATTGTGCATCTTAAATTTTATATGGTACTATCAAGTACACAGAATTTGATAGATATTAACATTATCCTCTTTCTTGTTTTGTACACATTACATTTTTATCTATTTCCCCCACCTCCAGTCTAATACAGTCCCTGTTTCTGTGAGCATTCATTCCCCTAAACAAAATTTAAAAAAAATTAAATAATAAAGAAAAAAATGTGGTTAATGTAACCTAGAAAGTAGAATTTTTTAAACTGATGAAAAAAATTGTATATATTTACTGTTTACAACATGTTTAAAAATACGTATACATTGTAGATAAGGCTAAATAGAACTTATTAGCATATGCACTATCTCACATATTTATCATTTTGGTGGGAGAGAAGACTTAAAATCTACTCGGATATTAATTTTCTGGAATACAATACATTGTAATAAATTACAGTCATCATATTCTCCAGTAGACCTCTTGAACTTACCCTTCTTGTCTAACAGAAATTTTAAATCTTTTGATCGACATCTCTGGCTTTGTATCAGGATAATGCTGGCCTCATAAAAGGAATTTGGAAGTTCTCCCTACTCTTATTTTTTAAAGATTTTTAGTAGGATTGGTATTAGTTCTTTAAATGTTTGGTAGAAAGCTGTTAGGCCATCAGTTCCTGGGTTTTTCTTTGATGGAAGACATAATTACTGATTCAATCTCCTTATTCTTTGTTGTGCTATTCAAATATTTTTTTCTTCTGAATATAACTTCCAGCAGTTATTTTCTTTTCTTTTTCTTTTTCTTTTTTTTCTTCTTTTTTGAGATGGAGTTTCACTCTGTCTCCCAGGCTGGAGGGCAGTGGCATGATTTTGGCTCACTGAAATCTCCACCTCCTGGGTTCCAGTGATTCTCCTGCCTCAGCGTCGCAAGTAGCTGGGATTATAAGACCATAAGAGTGTGTCAACACACCTGGATAATTTTTTTTTATGGGGTCTGGCTGTATAGCCCAGGCTGGAGTGCAGTGGCATGATCTCAGATCACTGCAACCTCTGCCTCCCGGGCCCTGGTTCAAGCTATTCTGCTTTAGTAGAGACAGGGTTTCACCATGCTGGCCAGGCTGGTCTCAAACTCCTGACTTCAGGTGATCCAACTGCCTCTGCCTCCCAAAGTGCTGGCCACGTCCGGCCGTTATTGGTTTCTCATTGGAGATGTTCATCAAAGGGGTGCCAGCCAGTTGCCCTCCGAAGCCTCTGTGACCACCCTTCTACTATCTTTCATGAGTTTGACTTGTTAATGCTCCATTTATAAATGAGAACATGTGGTATTTGTCTTTTTGTGCTTGGTTTATTTCACTTAACACAATGTCTTCCAGGTTCATTAATGTTGTTACAAATAGCATGATTTCTTCCCTTTTCAAGGGCAAATAGTGTTTTCTTGAATATATGTACCACATTTTTCTTTATGCATTTATTCACTTACAAACATTTAAGTTGATTTTATATTTTGGCTATGTGATTAACACTGCAGTGAACATAAGAGTGCAGATATTTCTTTGACATATTGATTTTATTTTCTTTGGATATATAATCAATTGTAGAATTGCTACATTATATGGTAGTTTTATTTTTTATTTTTTGAGAAACCTCCATACTGTTCTTCATAATGACTAGTTTACATTTCCATCAACAATGTGTAAAGGTTCCCTTTTCTATACATTCCCTCCAACATTTGATATATTTTGTCTTTTTGACAGCAGCCATTCTAATGTTTGTGAGATGATATATCTCTGTGGTTTTACTTTATATTTCTGTGATGATTAGTGACTTTGAGCATTTTTTATATAACTGTTGGCCATTTGCATGTCTTCTCTGGAGAACTGTCTCTTCAGGTCCTTTGCCCATTTGCCCACTATTGAGTTGTTCGAGTTTTTTCTTACATATGTTCAATATTAACCCCTTCTCAGATGTATTATATGTTTTGCAAGTATTTTCTTTCATTTTCCAGGTTGTCTCTGTACACTGTTGATTGTTTTGTTGGGCTGTGAAGAAGCTTTTTAATTTGGCATAATTCCATTTTTCTATTTTTGCTATGGTTGTCTTGTGCTCTCAGCTTTATATCCAAAATATCATTGTCCAGAACAATGCCATGAAGTGTTATCCGTATGTTTTTTTTCTAATAGTTTTAAGTTTTATATTTAAATCTTGAATTCACTTTGAGTTGATTTTATATATGGTGTGAGATAAGAGTCAAATTTCATTCCTCTGCATGTGGCTCTCCAATCGCCCAACATCACTAATTGAAGAGGCTCTTTGTTCCCCATTGTGTGTTCTTGGCAACTTTTTAAATAATCATTTAGCAATAAATGTAATAATTTATTTCTGGGATCTCTAACTTGTTTGATTGATCTACATGTCTGTTTCTGTGACAGTACCTTGCTATTTTTACTTCGATAGCTTTATATAATAGTATATATTGAAGTCAGGAGGTAAAAGGCTTCCAGCTTTGTTATTTTTATTCAACATTTTTTTTGGTCATTTAAGTTGTTTTTTGTTTTCATGGAAAGTTTAAGATTGATGTTTTTCATTTATGTGAAATGATGTCACTGAAATTTTGATAGACATTGCTTTAGGTAGGATGGACATTTTGAGAATATTAACTATTTCAATCTATGAATGTGGTATATCTTTCAATTTATTCGTATCCTCTTTAATTTAATTAGTCAATGCCTTAGAGTTTTCAGCATATAGATCTTTCACCACTTTGGTTATTTTATTTTATTTTATTTTTTGACACAGCCTTGCTCTGTTGCCAGGCGCCAGGCTGGAGTGCAGTGGTGGATCTCGGCTCACTGCAACCTCCACCTCCCGGGTTCAAGCAATTCTCCTGCTTCAGCCTCCTGAGTAGCTGGGACTACAGGCACACACCACCACGCCCAACTAATTTTTGTATTTTTAGTGGAGACAGGGTTTCACCATGTTGGCCAGGATGGTCTCGATCTCTTGACCTCGTGATCCGCCCACTTCGGCCTCCCAAAGTGCTGGGATTACAAGAGTGAGTGACCGTGCCCGGCCAGTCACTTATTCTTAAGGTTGTTGTTTTTTTTTTTAAGGTAGCATTTATGTATAAGGTTGGGATTGTTTTCTGAATTTCTTTTACAAGTAGTTCATTGCTAGGTTATAGAAATGCTACCCAACTTATATGTTGATTTCACATCCTGCAACTTATTGAATGTGTTTATTGGTCCTAACAGTTTTTTCAAGGAGTTGTTAAGGTTTTCTATACGTAATGTCATGTTGTCTGCAAACAGAAACAATTTAACTTCTTTCTTGCCAACACAAATGCCTTTTATTTCTTTTTCTTGCCTAATTCCAGCACTATGTCAAATAGAAGTGAGAACGGGCATCTTTGTCTTGTCCTCATCTCAGAGGAAAAGTTTTACCTTTTACTGTTGAGTATGTTAGCTTTCGGCTTGTCATATATGATCCTTATTGTATATTCCTTCTATACTTAATGCATTGAGACTTTTTCAAATGCTTTGTCTGCATCTGTTGAGTTGATCATATGGTTTTATTTTCGTTTTGTTAATGTAGTGTACAACATTTATAGATTTGCCTATATAGAATTATACTTGCATCTATGGGACAAATCCTGCTTAATTATGGTGAATAATCCTTTTAAAATGTTGTTGAATTCAGCTAGTGAAGTACTTTGTTGAGGTTTTTATATCTATATTCATTGGGGATATTGGTCTGTGATTTTCTTCTCTTGTAGTGTCTTTGTCTGGCTTTGTTATGAGGGTAGTGCTTGCCTTGTAAATGGAGTTTGGAAGTACTCCTTACTCTTAATCTTGTTTTTGAAGAACTTTAGAAAAATTGTATTAGTTCTTCTCTAAATGTTCAGTAGAAACCATCAATTAGGCCATCAGGTCCTGGGCTTTTCTTCGATGGAAGACATTGTTACTGATTTAATCTCCTTATTCTTTGTTGGGCTGTTAAAATTTTTGTCTTCATGGTTCAGTCTTGCTAGGTTTTACATGTAGCAATTTATTTTGTCTATGTTATGAAACTTTTTGACATTGAATTATTTGTGGAGTAGATT
Organism: Callithrix jacchus; assembly: GCF_049354715.1. Classification (NCBI taxonomy): domain Eukaryota; kingdom Metazoa; phylum Chordata; class Mammalia; order Primates; family Cebidae; genus Callithrix; species Callithrix jacchus. The sequence goes on from NC_133517.1 coordinate 47,646,570, forward strand.
TTTAATTTTATTTAAATTATAAAACTAATATCATTAGAAAAATTTTAAGTATATTAGGAATGCCTTAGGTACATAAATCTACTTTTTTGACTGTACATTTTATTTAATCTAAATACAGATCAAGTATTTCCAATAAAATTTAACCTTCAAAATTAAATGTGATATAAGAGTAATACATACAAGATTGCAAAGTAAAATAATGTGAAATTTTGTATTTTATACAAATTTTGTATGTGAAAATTTGATTATTTGTAGAAATAAGATCATTTTGGATATAATTGTTCAAATAATATGTTTTAAATTAATGTTACATTTTTCTTTTGACTTTTTAAAGTGTGGCTACTATAAAATTTAAAACTACATATGTGACTTGCCTTATATATTCATTGGACATGCCCCTATAGAGAATATCATATCAAAACAGATAATTTTGCAGTTAAGAAAAGCAAAGTTTCAAAAAAGTTAAGGGCGTGCGCAAGATCAAACACATAGTCAGAGTCAAGACCAGATTCTAGAGTTTGTGACTTCCAGTTCAGATTTCCTAGAAAATAAAGTATCTTGATGGTCGGTTAGTTAATGCGGTGCTAGATGAGAGTGGAGAAAGTTTCAGCAATAACTCTAAATTGATGTTGCTGTATTTATTTTTGTATATACTGAAAGAGTAATTATCAGAAGAGCCATCAATTTTATGCTGCAATAGTGTTTAATTTTAATCTCAAATGGAATCAAGCCATGTACTAATTTGTTCCTGTTACACAAATTTGGGCTATCTCAACAGAAATTTGTGAAAGTTTCCTTTGCCTGAATAAGCAAGTATCCTTTTATTTTCTTTGTTTAAGAAGAAAAGAGCTTTAATTAATTCTTTCTTCCTGTCATCTGAGAAGCGAGTACTCGCATTTGCTTTGTGTTGGCTTCCTGTGACTGACATTGCATGATAGCCATAAATGAAAAGTAGTATTATGTCCAGAATGACTCATCAGTATAAAATTACCAACTCTTTCATCTATAAGAAATATACTCTTCCCTAAATGCTCATATTTCCACTCCAGGTAATATCAAATTTGCCCCAAGAATACATTTAGAGGCGCTCTATTAGTTTTCTAATTTAAAAGGTTTCTTTAATCTTTCATTTTCCTCTCTTTCTTTCTTGCTCTCCACCCACCAAATAAATTATAGTTGAGTCCATACTTCAAGGGATGCTGAATGCTGCAATTAGGAAAGCTTGATGCTTGAAACTCCTTTCATAATACTTAGATCTAATAGTGCTTAAGGAAAGCATAAGGGAATAAGGAAATGAAGATTCCTCTATAGAGAGGCTTTCCCTGAAAAAAACCTGACTGAAAACCGTAGGTTTCAGAGTTGCAATTTAAATCTTGGCCACAGTGGCAATAGTTCTAATACTAATAAATTTTTAATAAGACAAATACTTACACTCAAACAAAATATTTTTGTTAGAAATCAAGTTGACAACTCAAACAAATTGTTGTAAGCTAAGATCTATAAATGTTTCCTCCTGACATAGTAGGTGTGGCAGGGACATTTAATGATTGCTGAATTAATGTCCATAAGCTTTCTCACATTTCCTAGCCCCTTGCAGTTATGGGAGGTTACATGGCTGGTTCTGCCCAATGGGCTACAAATGGAAATGTATGTGTTAATTCTAGAATGTGTCTTGTAAAACTGGAAGGTGGTTGTGATTGTTTCAGTTGACTATGTTTTGAAGAATTTCCTTAATTTTATGATTCTGAGTTAGAGTTAGCAAGAAATTCACATAAGGTTTAAAAGTCAAAAGTAAATTGTTGCCATCTCTTTTTGAAGGTCTTTGTGATTAGATGCAGTGAAAGATTTATGGAGGTGGGGGGCTGTGGATTTCAGCTTGTCCTCACACTTCTTTCTCCACGTCTATCTCGTCTTCTTGACTGCTGGGATCAATGGTAAACCCAGGTCAACCACCAAGTGTAGAGGCAGCTGCCTTCCACATGATTCTTCAGCCGGAGAATCCAGTGGTTTCTGTGAGAAGAAACAGTTGAGGCAGTTTAAACAGGTCAAGGATTGGCCAGTTGGAATAATTTCAGCAGGTTCTGGAGTGTAGAAGCTGTCTCCAGGTACTGGAGTGACTGGGGCAGAGGAATGGTGGCACACAGTGTAAGAGCCTAATGAAGGAGGTGAGGAGAATGGTGGGCCCCAGCAAGTAAGCTGTTTACTATTTCCAGGAGCTGGCTAGCCCTGAAAGGGGCAGGCTCTTCAGTGTCAGCAAGGCCCCAGATGTCAAAACATCGGAAACACATGATTAATATTCTCAGATAGGGAAGCTCTACAGCAGGCATAGTCAACACAAACTTGGAGGGAAACACTCGTTCCATCCAGAGTGCAAGATACATGGAACCAAAGCAAATTATATAAATAAAAAATTAAATAAGAAAATCTTTATAATATGAACTATCTCTCTGACTCCCAGTCTCAATACCCAAAGATTTTTCATAAACTATAAATATAAACATATATTTTATTTTGTTATCCATCCTTATATATGTATATTTTCCAATATAACTATCCTCTTTACCTAAAACTATTTTTTGAAATCTTTGCACATCAGCTAATTGCTTTTGCTTTGTGTTGGCTTCCTGTTACGGCCATTGCATGATGGCCTTAAATAAAAAGGCTTATAATGTCCAGAATGACTCATCGGTATAAAATGACCAAATCTTTCATTTTTAAGAAATATACTATTCCCTAAATGCTCATACTTCCACTATATATACACATTATATATATATATATATACATTATATATATATACACACACACATTATGTATATACATATATATACACACACACATATATATAACATATATATAATATATATGTAACATATATTATATATATATATGTATATATATATCGAGTGTGCGTATGTAGGATTGAATGACTCTTGGCAAATATTTATGAGCATTAGGTAAGATAAATTTGTAGAATTGCAGTTGCTGAGTAAATGGATGATGTACATACATTAAATTTTGATAGATAATGAGAATCCGACCCCCTTCAAAGAACATGAACTAATTTACATTTTATTCAGTATCGCTAAGAGTATTCTTATTTCTCTATACCCCTGAAAGCCTTGAAAGTCACAGACTAAGAGGGGGAAGCCATCTAAATATATAACACTCTGGATGATGTGGGTAAAGTCAACACAAACTCCTTTACCAAACCCTCATATAATTAAATGAGATTAAGCTTTGAAATCCGAGTGACAAAGTTTGGACCAATAAAAGCACATATTCACTTGATACAATGTATAATAAAAATCAGAGATTTTGCTATCTTCGAAAAATGGAATTGTTAGAAAATATAAGGTAATTTAAAGCAGATTTGAAAAAGTATGAATAATGATTATAAATGGCTTCTGAGAGAAATTGGGCTCTGTTGAAAAGATGATTGTGACTTTCTTCAGCTTATCTTTCCACAGTTCTGCGCAGGGAACAGAATATTCTCCTGCATGCCTAATTTATTTTTAGATCTTTGGTTTACTGAATAGTTAATTATGTAATTGACAAGAATAAATGGCAAAATTTAAAATAATTTTAGTTTTCCAAAAGAAGTAAAATAGAAACATGACACTAAAATTCACACTGTTGGCACGGTTGGCAATTGGAAAATATCTTTAAAAGTAATCCTTTGTCCACTTTTTATTGCCTGATCACTCACTTTTGTTTAGATTTTCCAAAATAAGTATGAAGGTTCTGGGACTGAGAAATTATATTTTCCACAGCTGATGATTCATTGGAGGTTACCTTCTTCCAGCTCTTTCCCTTAGACACACAAATTATTTTTAGTTCTCTATGGACTCTTTGCATGGTGGGAGGAGGGATACACTAAGTTGATCTCTTATAATAAACAGTATCTACTCATCTCCAGCTCCTTGAGTGTCCCTTGACCTCTAAGATGAGATGATTGGGTGTCAACCAAAGCATAAACAAGAATCCTTTTAGGGCCAAAAATGCATCTTTCCAAGGATTTGGAGGCTAACAGTGACAATCAAGCAGAAGACATTTCTCTTCATCCTTACCCTGCGATGCCAAAGAAGAGGGTGAAAAAAGGAGGTGCTCACATAAAATATATTTGAAAATGGAAACCAACTTTTCCAGGCAGGCTCTATTTTGCTCCTCTTAAAATATGTGGCTAGTACAAGCTCATTTTATTTTTCCAGGTCAAGTGTGGAGTAGAATAACTTTTTCATTCTATAAAATGGGCAAATATGAGATGGAGAAAAAGCAGATTATTTTTGTCCCACTTTAGCAAGTCACATTACTCTTGATAACTTTAGGAGAAAGGGAAAACTTACATATTACAATATGTCTTGAGTTGCATAAAAAATCTAAAGAATTGACATTTCAGAAACTTCTATGCTCAAGAAACATAATCAGAGTGGGTTTGAGAAGAAAAAAAATGATGCCTTAGAAAATACACATTTCTTTCTAGGTAGATCTACTTTCTAAAAAATGATTCATTGAAAAAATGTTCAGTCTAGCCAATATCTAACAGTGTTATGTATATGGTTTTCAGGAAATTAGTAAATGTTCACAAGAGCTATGATCCAAAGAACTTTCACCTGCATATAAGAAGATATGGATTCTATCTCTACGTATAGCACTCTGTGTACATTTGACCACACATATCTCTTTTGTTTAGTATTTCTTAATCTTCTATTGCCTCCTGAAGAATTTCAGGTATATTGTTTTTGTCAGATTTGTCAAAGACCAGATGGTTGTGTTGATAAGTGGTGTTCGCCTCCGAGGCCTCTGTTCTGTTCCATTGGTCTATATCTCTGTTTTGGAACCAGTATCATGCTGTTTTGATTACTGCAGCCTTGTATTATAGTTTGAAGTCCAGTAGCATGATGCCTTCAGCTTTGCTCTTTTGGCTTAGGGGTGTCTTGGCTATGTGGACTCTCTTTTGGTTCCATATGAAGTTTAAGGTGTTTTTTTTCCAGTTCTGTGAAGAAGGTCATAGGTAGCTTGATGGGGATAGCATTGAATCTATAAATTACTTTGGGCAGTATGGCCATATTTACAATATTGATTCTTCCTAACCATGAGCATGAAATGTTTTTCCATCTGTTTGTGTCCTCTCTTATTTCCTTGAGCAGTGGTTTGCAGTTCTCCTTGAAGAGGTCCTTTACATACTTTTTTAGTTGTATTCCTAGGTATTTTATTCTCTTTGTAGCAATTGTGAATGGGAGTTCACTCTTGATTTGTATCTCTTTTAGTCTGTTATTGGTGTATAGGAATGCTTGTGATTTTTGCACATTGATTTTGTATCCTGAGACTTTGCTGAAGTTGCTTATCAGTATAAGGAGATTTGGGGATGAGACAATGGGGTCTTCTAAATATACAATTATGCCATCTGCAAATAGAGACAAATTGACTTCCTCCTCTCCTAATTGAATACCTTTTCTTTCTTTCTCCTGCCTGATTGCTCTGGCTAGAACTTTCAATACTATATTAAATAGGAGTGGTGAGAGAGGGCATCCTTGTCTAGTGCCAGATTTCAAAGGGAATGCTTCCAGTTTTTGCCCATTCAGTATGATATTGGCTGTGGGTTTCTTGTAAATAGCTTTTATTGTTTTGAGATATGTTCCATTGATACCTAGTTTATTGAGAGTTTTTAGCATAAAGTGCTGTTAATTTTTTTTCTAAGGTCTTCTCTGCATCTATTGAGATAATCATGTGGTTCTTGTCTTTGGTTCTGTTTATGTGGTGAATTACTTTTATAGAGGCATATGTTGAACCAGCCTTGCATCCCTGGGGTGAAACCTGCTTGATCATGATGGATACGCTTTTTGATATGCTGTTGCAATCAGCTTGCTAGTATTTTATTGAAGATTTTTGCATCTATGTTCATCATGGATATTGGCCTGAAGTTTTCTTTTTCTATTTGATCTCTGTCGGGTTTTGGTATCAGGATGATGTTGGTCTCATAAAATGATTTGGGAAGAATTCCCTCTTTTTGTATTGTTTGGAATAGTTTCAGAAGGAGTGGTACCAGCTCCTCTTTGTATGTCTGATAGAATTCAGCTGTGAACCCATCTGGATCTGGGCTTTTTTTGGTTGGCAGGCTATTAATTGCTGCCTCAACTTCAGTGCTTGTTATTGATCTATTCGGGATTTTGACTTCTTCCTGGTTTAGGCTTGGGAGGTGTAAGTGTCCAGGAATTTATCCATTTCTTTCAGGTTTACTGGTTTATGTGCATAGAATTGTTTGTAGTAATCTCTGATGGTAGTTTGTATTTCTGCGGAATTGGTGGTGATATCCCTTTTAATGTTTTTTATTGCATCTATTTGATTCTTCTCTTTTCTTTTTTATTAATCTGGCTAGTGGTCTATTTTGTTGATCTTTTCAAAACACCGGCTCCTGAATTTATTGATTTTTTGAAGTTTTTTTTTTTTTTTTTTTTTTTTTAGTCTCTATCTCCTTCAGTTCTGCTCTGATCTTAGTTATTTCTTGTCTTCTGCTAGATTTTGAGGTTTTTTGAACTTGCTCCTCTAGCTCTTTCAATTTTGAAGACAGGGTCTCGATTTTTTATCTTTTCTTGCTTCTCATGTGGGCATTTATTGCTATAAATTTTCTTCTAGACACTGCTTTAAATGTATCCCAGAGATTCTGGTACATTGTGTATTTGTTCTCGTTGGTTTCAAAGAACATCTTTATTTCTGCCTTCATTTCATTGTTTATCCAGTCAGCATTCAAGAGCCAGTTGTTCAGATTGCATGAAGTTGTGTGGTTCTGAGTTAGTTTCTTAATTCTGAGTTCTAATTTGATTGCACTGTGGTCTGAGAGACAGTTAGTTATATTTCTATCCTTTTGTATTTGTATTCTTATCAGTATAAGGAGATTTGAGGAGTGACTTACTTCCAATTATGTGGTCAATTTTAGAGTAGGTGCAATGTGGTGCTGAGAAGACGTGTACTCTGTGGATTTGGGGTGGAGTGTTCTGTAAATGTCTATTAGGTTTGTTTGGTCCAGATCTGAGTTCAGGTCCTGGATATCCTTGTTAGTTTTCTGTCTTGTTGATCTGTCTAATATTGACAGTGAAGTGTTAAAGTCTCCAACTATTATTGTGTGGGAGTCTAAATCTCTTTGTAGGTAATTAAGAGTTTCCTTTATGTATTTGGGTGCTCCTGTATTGGGAGCATATATATTTAGGATCATTAGCTCTTCTTGTTGCCTTGATCCTTTTACCATTATGTAATCCCCTTCTTTTCTCTTTTGATCTTTGTTGGTTTAATGTGTATTTTGTCAGAGACTACAATTGCAGCTCCTACTTTTTTTTTGGTTCTTCACTTGCTTGGCAAATCTTTCTTGATCCCTTTATTTGTGGTCGTTGGGTAGGGCTAGGGGAGGGACAGCAGGTGGTGGGGAGGGTAGGGAGGGATAACCAGGGGAGAAATACCAGATATAGGTGATGGGGGGATGAAGGTAGTAAACCACTTTGCCAAGTTTGTACCTATGCAACAATCCTTCATGATCTGCTCATGTACCCTGGAACCTATCGGGAAACCCATCTCATAAGCAAGCCTATCCTGCTTATGAGCAGATCATGAAGGTACATGAGCAGATCATGAAGGATTGTTGCATAGATCCAAACATGGCAAAGTGGTTTACTGCCTTCATCCCCCCATCACCTATATCTGGTATTTCTCCCCTGGTTATCCCTCCCTACCCTCCCCACCACCTGCTGTCCCTCCCCTAGCCCTACCCAATGACCACAGTGTGTGATGCCCCCCTCCCTGTGTCCACATATTCTAATTGTTCAACACCTGCCTATGAGTAATAACATGTGGTATTTGGTTTTCTGCTCTTGTGTCAGTTTGCTGAGAAAGATGGTTTCCGGATTCATCCATGACCCTACAAAGGACACAAAATCATCATTTTATATGGCTGTGCAGTATTCCGTGGTGTATATGTGCCACATTTTCTTTATCCATTCTGTCGTTGATGGACATTTGGGTTGATTCCAGGTCTTTGCTGTTGTAAACAGTGCCACAATGTAGTCTGTGTCTTTTGATTGGGGCATTTAGCCCATTTACATATAAGATTAATATTGTTATATGTGAATTTGATCCTGCCATTTTGATGCTCACTGGATGTTTTGCCCATTAGTTTTACACAGTTTCTTCATTGTGTTGATGGTCTTTACCATTTGGTACATTTTTGGAGTGGCTGGTACTGTTTATTCATTTCTATGTTCAGTGGTTCTTTCAGGAGCTCTTGTGAGGTAGACCTGGTGGTGATGAAATCTCTCAGCAATTACTTGTTCATAAAGGATTTTATTTCTCCTTTGCTTATAAAGCTTAGTTTGACTGGATATTCTAGGTTGAAAATTCTTTTCTTTAAGGATGTTGAATATTGGCACCCACTCTTTTCTGGCTTATACGGTTTCTGCTGAGAGATCTGCTGTGAGTCTGATGGGCTTCCCTTTGTGGGTAACCTGACATTTCTCTCTGGCTGCCCTTACCATTTTTTCTTTCATTTCAACCCTGGTGAATCTGATGATTATGTGCCTTGGGGTTGCTCTTCTTGAGGAATATCTTTGTGGTGTTCTCTGTATTTCCTGGCTTGAATGTTGGCCTGCCTTTCTAGGTTGGGGAAGTTCTCCCAGATCATATCCTGAAGAGTGTTTTCCAGCTTGGATTCATTCTCTCCATCACATTCAGGTACACCTATCAAAGGTAGATCAGGTCTTTTCACATAATCCCATATTTCTTAGAAGTTTTGTTCATTTCTTTTCACTGTTTTTTCTCTAAGCTTGACTTCTTATTTTATTTCATTGAGTTGATCTTCAGTCTCTTATATCCTTTCTTCTTCTTGGTTGATTAAGCCACTGAAACTTGTGTATGCTTTGCAAAGTTCTCATTTTGTGTTTTTCAGCTCCATCAAGTCATTTATATTCTTCTCTAAGCTGTTTATTCTTATTAGCATTTCATTTAAGCTTTTTTCAAGGTTTTTAGTTTCTTTGCATTGTGTTAGAACATGTTCTTTTAGCACAGAGAAGTTCGTTATTACCCACCTTGTGAAGCCTGTTTCTGTCAATTCATCAGCCTCATTCTCCATCCAGCTTGGTTCCCTTACTGGTGAAGAGTTTTGATCCCTTGGAGGAGGAGAGGTGTTCTGGTTTTTGGTGTTTTTTTCCTCTTTGTGCTTGTTTCTTTCCATCTTTGTGGATTTATATACCTTTGGTCTTTGAAGTTGGTGACTTTCAGATGGGGTCTCTGAGTGGATGTCCTTTTCATTGATGTTGAAGTTATTTTTTTCTGTTTTTTAGTTTTCTTCTGCTGTAAGGCTGCTGGAGGTTCACTCTAGGCTCTCCTTGCCTGGAGATCACCTGTGGTGGCTGCAGAACAGTAAGGGTTGCTGCCAGTTTCTTCCTCTGTTATCTTGATCCCAGAAGGGTATCTGGCAGATGTCGGCTTGAACTCTCCTTTATGAGGTGTCTATTTGGATATACAGGGGTTGGGGAGCTGCTTGAGGGGATAATCTGTCCCTTCTAGGAGCTCAAGTGCTGAGCTGGGAGCTCCATTGTTCCGTTCAGAGCTGCTGGGCAGGTATGTTTAAGTCTGCTGCAGCAGAACTCATAAATGCCTTTTTTCCAAGGTGCTCTGTCCTGGGAAGGTGGGGCTTTATTTGCAAGTTCCTGACATGCTGCTGCCTTTTTTCCAAGATTCCCTGGCCAGGAGGAGGTAGTCTAATCACAGTCTGCCAGCAGAGGCATTGCTGAACTGCTATGAGCTCTGCCTAGCTGCTGTGTAAAATTCCTTGCAGTTTTGTTTACAGAGGTACAGTTAGAACTGCCTCAGTAATGGTGATCTCTCTCAGTAATGGCAGACTGCCTTGGTAATGGCAGACTGCCTCGGTAATGGTGGACTGCCTCAGTAATGGTGGACTGCCTCAGTAATGGTGGACTGCCTCGGTAATGGCAGACTGCCTTGGTAGAGGACCACATCAGTAATGGTGGATGCCCTTCCCCTCACAGAGCTGTATCATCCTGGGTCCAGCTGCACTTGCTGTGAAACTCTCAGTCCAGAGCATTTCAGATTGCTGGTTTTTGTGGGGGTGGGACCCACTGAGATAGATCACCTGGCTCCCTGTTTTAGCCCCCTTTTTTTCAATTGAATGGAGGCTCTGTGTCCCAGGTATTCCAGGTGCCAGTTGAAACAGCTGTCCAGATTGTACGAGTTTTTGTGTGGAGACCCATGGTGCCAGCTGAAACAGCTGTGCTGGAAACTCATGGTGTTTTTCAGCCCAGGAATCTGGTCTCAGGTAGTAAAAAATCATTTGGAAATGTGGTGGTCACCCTCTCTCTGCACTGTTCTTGCTGGGAACGGCACTCCAGAGCTGTTCCTATTTGGCCATCTTGGATCTTCCCACCACATATCTCTTATAAAGCTTGCCAGCTGGGCTGGGCGCGGTGGCTCATGTCTGTAATCCCAGCACTTTGGGAGGCCGAAGTGGGTGGATCACGAGGTCAAGAGATCTAGACCCTCCTGGTCAACATGGTGAAACCCTGTCTCTACTAAAAATACAAAAAATTAGCTGGGCACGGTGGCACGTGCCTGTAATCCCAGCTACTCAGGAGGCTGAGGCAGGAGAATTGCCTGAACCCAGGAGGCGGAGGTTGCGGTGAGCCGAGATCACGCCATTGCACTCCAGCCTGGGTAACAAGAGCGAAACTCCGTCTCAAATAAATAAATAAATAAATAAAATAAAGCTTGCCAGCTTACCAAAAGCAAGAAATACTTAGTCTATTTTTGCTCATAAATTTGTTCCTAGTCACTAACACATAATAAGTGCTTAATATACATTAGCTAAATGACATAAAAAGTTAGCTTATTATACTTTCCTAGTTTGGAAGAAAGTTATTTTTATTTTTAAAAAATAAAAACTTCTACTAGAAATGTACAGATTCTGCAGGCAGAAGGTGAGTAAAAACAAAAAGCTTAGGTCAATGGCATTAATCAAGTAGATATAATGGGCAAATATGGACTACTTCATACAACAACAGAATACACACTCATCTCAAGTTCTCATGGAACATTCATCAAGATTGACCACATCCTGTGCTATAAGACACATCTTAATAAAGTTAAAATAATAAAAATTGTATGTCTTGTCTCAGACTACAATAAATTTGAAGTAAAAATCAATGACAGAAATTTAGCCAAAAAATCCCCGAATACTTGGAGAATAAAGGATGCATTTCTAAATAGTACATGAGTTAAAACGAAATCTCAAGAAAAAATTTTAAGTATTTTGGATTCAGTGAAAATAAAAATGCAACTTATCTAAATGTGTGGATGCAGCAAAAGAAGTAGTTACAGGGAAATTTATGGCATTTATTGCATATTATAGAAAAAAAGAGATCTAAAAACTGTTTCCACTTTGGGAAACTAGAAAAAGAAGAACAAACTACATTGAAAATAGAGGAAAATAAAAAAGTAAGAAGAAAATAAATAAAAATTGGAGCAGAAATTAATGAAATTGATTAGACAGGAAGTCAATTGAGATTAAGACAGAAAGTCGATGAAGAAAATAAATAAAATCAGAAGCTGACTCTTTGAAAAGATAAGTGAGATTGATAAGTCTGTAACCAGGCTAAGAAAAACACATATTACTAATATAATAAATGAAAAAAGGGACATTTCTACACAGGCCATGGACAATAAAAGAATAAAAAAGAAATACCAAGAACAACTCTGTACCTACAAATGTGAAAACCTGGATGAAATGGACCAATTCCTTTAAAGACACAATGTGTCAAACTCATACAAAAAGAAACAGACCATCTAAATAGGCTTAGGTATATATTAAAATAATTGATTAAATAATTAATAACCTTCCAAAACAAAAAACATCAGACACATATAGGCACGTTGATGAATCCTACCGGACATTTAATGAATAAATTATATCACTTCTCTACAATGTATTTTCAAAGATGAAAGCAGAGTGAATACTTCCTGACTCAACACATGAGACCATTACCCTAATACAAAAACAAAAACATTACAAGAAATAAAAGCGACAGACCAATATTTCTCATGAATATAGATGTAAAAATTCATATGGACCCAAAGCAGGAGCACCCAGATACATAAGGCAAGTTCTTAATGACTTACAAAGAGACTTAGACTCCCACACAATAATAGTGGGAGACTTTAACACTCCACTGTCAATATTAGACAGATCAACCAGACAGAAAATCAACAAGGATATCCAGGCAGGGCTTGAACTCAGACCTGGAGCAAGCAAACCTGATAGACATTTACAGAACTCTCCACCCCAAATCCACAGAATATACATTCTTCTCAGCACCACAACACACCTACTCAAAAATTGACCACATAATTGGAAGTAAAGCACTGCTCAACAAATGCAAAACAACTGAAATCATAACAAACAGCCTCTCAGACCATAGTGCAATCAAGTTAGAACTCAGAATTCAGAAACCAACCCAGAACCGCACAGCTTCATGGAAACTGAACAACTGGCTCTTGAATGTTGACTGGGTAAACAATGAAATGAAGTCAGAAATAAAGAAGTTCTTCGAAACCAATGAGAACGAACACACAACATGCCAGAACCTCTGGGACACATTTAAAGCAGTCTCTAGAGGAAAGTATATAGCAATAAGTGCCCATATGAGGAGAATGGAGAGATCCAAAATTGACACCCTATCGTCAAAATTGAAAGAGCTAGAGGAGCAAGATCAAAAAAACTCAAAACCCAGCAGAAGACAAGAAATAACTAAGATCAGAGCTGAACTGAAGGAGATTGAGATACGAAAAACCCTTCAAAAAATCAATAAATCCAAGAGCTGGTTTTTTGAAAAGATCAACAAAATAGACAGACCACTAGCCAGACTGATTAAAAAGAAAAGAGAGAACAACCAAATAGATGCAATAAAAATGATAAAGGGGAAATCACCACAGATTCCACAGAAATTCAAACCATCATCAGAGAATATTACAAACAACTCTATGCACATAAACTAGTAAACCTGGAAGAAATGGATAAATTCCTGGACTCCTGTGTCCTCCCAAGCCTAAACCAGGAGGAAGCTGAAACTATGAATAGACCAATAACAAGGTCAGAAGTCGAGGCAGCAATTAAGAGCCTACCACACAAAAAAAGCCCAGGTCCAGACGGGTTCACAGCCGAATTCTACCAGACACACAAAGAGGAGCTGGTACCATTCCTTCTAAAACTATTTCAAACAATCCAAAAAGAGGGAATCCTTCCCAAATCATTTTATGAGACCAACATCATCCTGATACCAAAACCCGGCAGAGACCCAACAAGAGAAGAAAACTTCAGGCCAATATCCATGATGAACATAGATGCAAAAATCTTCAATAAAATATTGGCAAGCCGATTGCAACAGCAAATCAAAAAACTTATTCACCATGATCAAGTAGGATTCATCCTGGGGATGCAAGGCTGGTTCAACATACACAAGTCTATAAACGTAATTCACCACATAAACAGAACCAAAAACAAAAACCACATGATTATCTCAATTGATGCAGAGAAGGCATTTGACAAAATTCAACAGCCTTTTATGCTAAAATCCCTCAATAAACTCGGTATCGATGGAACGTATCTCAAAGTAATAAAAGCTATTTATGACAAACCAACAGCCAATATCATACTGAATGGGCAAAAACTGGAAGCATTCCCTTTGAAATCTGGCACTAGACAAGGATGCCCTCTTTCACCACTCCTATTCAATATAGTTCTGGAAGTTCTAGCCAGAGCAATCAGGCAAGAAAAAGAAATAAAGGGTATTCAAATAGGAAAGGTGGAAGCCAAATTGTCTCTATTTGCAGACGACATGATAGTATACCTAGAAGACCCCATCACCTCAGCCCCAAAACTCCTGAAACTGATAAGCAACTTCAGCAAAGTCTCAGGATATAAAATCAATGTGTAAAAATCACAAGCATTCCTCTACACCAATAACAGACTTAAAGAAAGCCAAATCAAGAAAGAACTGCCATTCACAATTGCTACAAAAAGAATAAAATACCTTGGAATACAACTCACAAGGAATGTAAGGGACCTCTTCAAGGAGAACTACAAACCACTGCTCAACGAAATCAGAGAGGACACAAACAGATGGAGAAACATTCCATGTTCATGGTTAGGAAGAATTGATATCGTGAAAATGGCTAAACTGCCCAAAGTAATTTACAGAATCAATGCTATCCCCATCAAGCTACCATTGACTTTCTTCACAGAACTGGAAAAAACCACCATGAACTTCATATGGAACCAAAAGAGAGCCTGCATAGCCAAGTCAATTCTAAGCAAAAAGAACACAGCAAGGGGCATCACACTACTGGATTTCAAACTATACTACAAGGCTGCAGTAATCAAAACAGCATGGTACTAGTACCAAAACAGAGATATAGACCAATGGAACAAAACAGAGGCACCGGAGACAACACAACATATCTACAACTATACAATCTTTGATAAACCTGACAAAAACAAGGAAGGGGGAAAGGATTCCCTGTTTAACAAATGGTGTTGGGAATACTGGCTAGCCATGTGCAGAAAGCAGAAACTGGACCCCTTCCTGACACCTTACACTAAAATTAACTCCAGATGGATTAAAGACTTAAACATAAGACCTGGCACCATAAAAACCCTAGAAGGAAATCTAGGCAAAACTATCCAGGACATAGGAGTAGGCAAGCACTTTATGAACAAAACACCAAAAGCATTGGCAACAAAAGCCAAAATAGACAAATGGGACCTAATGAAACTCCACAGCTTCTGCATGGCAAAAGAAACAGTCACTAGAGTGGATTGGCAACCAACAGAATGGGAAAAAGTTTTTGCAGTGTACCCGTCTGACAAAGGGCTGATATCCAGAATTTACAAAGAACTCAAACTGATTTACAGGAAAAAAACAAACAAGCCCATTCAAAAGTGGGCAAAGGATATGGACACTTTATGAAAGAAGACATATATGAGGCCAAGAATCATATGAAAAAATGCTCATTGTCACTGGTCATCAGAGAGATGCAAATCAAAACCACATTGAGTTACCATCTCACGCCAGTGAGAATGGCGATCATTAAAAAATCTGGAGACAACAGATGCTGGAGAGGATGTGGAGAAAAAAGAACACTTTTACACTGTTGGTGGGAGTGTAAATTAGTTCAACCATTGTGGAAGACAGTGTGGCGATTCCTCAAGGCCTTAGAAATAGAAATTCCATTTGACCCAGCAATCCCATTACTGGGTATATATCCAAAAGACTATCAATCGTTCTACTATAAGGACACATGTACACGAATGTTCATTGCAGCACTGTTTACAATAGCAAAGACCTGGAATCAACCCAAATGCCCATTGATAATAGACTGGATTGGAAAAATGTGGCACATATACACCATGGAATATTATGCAGCAATCAGAAATGATGAGTTCGTGTCGTTTGTAGGGACATGGATGAATCTGGAGAACGTCATCCTCAGCAAACTGACACAAGAACAGAAAATGAAACACCGCATATTCTCACTCATAGGTGGGTGATGAAAAATGAGAACACATGGACACAGAAAGGGGAGTACTAAACACTGGGGTCTATTGGGGGGAAAAGGGGAGGGCCAGTGGGAGGGGGAGGTGGGGAGGGATAGCCTGGGGAGAAATGCCAAATGTGGGTGAAGGGGAGAAGGAAAGAAAAGCACACTGCCATGTGTGTTCCTACGCAACTGTCTTGCATGCTCTGCTCATGTACCCCAAAACCTAAAATCCAATAAAAAATAAAAAAAAATTTAAAAAAAGATGTAAAAATTCTTAACAAAATATTATCAAATTGATTTTAACAATGTATAAAAAGAATTATATACCATAAACAAGTTGGATTTATCACAAATATGCAAGGCTGATTCAACATTTAATAATTAATTGATATAATTCATCACATCAACAGGCTATATCATATAAGTAGACATAGAAAAAGTATTTGACAAAATCCAAACCTATTCATGATAAAATCTCAATTCTACAATTAGCACATTAATAAACTACTAATTAGCACATTAAAAAATGAGGCCAGACATGTATACCTATGTAACAAACTGCACGTTCTATACATGTACCCCAGAACTTAAAAGTATAATAATTAATTAGTTAATTAATTAATTTTTAAAAAGAAAAGAAAATATTTCAAACAGAAACAAAAAAGAGGTGAGGTATGGCAGCTCAATTCTGTAATTCAGTACTTTGGGAGGCTGAGACAGGAGGATTTCTTGAGGCCAGGAGATCAGCCTGGGCAATATAGTGAGATTCAATTTATAAAAAAATCCAATTAAATTTTAAAAAGAAAATAAACAACCTGATTAAAAACAAAATACCAGAACAGATACCTTGTCAAATAACATATGACAATGGTAAATAAGCACATAAAAAATATTCAACATTGTGTGTCACTAGGGAATCACAAATTGAAACAAGAGATATTACTACACACATATCAGAATGGTAGAAGTCCAAAACACCTAGCAAGTACTGAAAAGATTGGGGAGCAACAGAAACTTTCATTCATTTCTGGTAGAAATGAAAAATGGAATAGTCATTTTGGAAAACAGTTTACTTCTTAAAGAACTAAACATACTCTTACATAACACAGCAACTCCACTCCACAATATTTATTCAAAGGAACTGAACTTATATTCACCTCAAAATCTGCACCTGAACATTTATAGCAGCTTTTATCATAATGCCCAAGCTTGGAAACAACCAAGATATCCTTTAGTAGATTAATGGAAAAATACATTGTGGTACATCCAGAGAATAGAATACTACTATTCAGCTGTAAAATAAAATAAGCTATCAAGCAGTGAAAATACATTGAAATATATTAAATGGATATTGCCAAGCAAAGGAAGTCAAATGGAAAAGTCTACATACTGCTTTATACCAAATATGTGACATTCTGGAAAGGTTGAAACTATGGCATTGAAAAAATAAATAGTGGTTGCCGCAAGATGGGTGAGAGAGGGATGAATAAGCAGAGCACAGAGGATTTTTAGGGCGGCAAACTATTCTATATGATACTAGAATGATAGATACATGTCAATATATATTTGGAAAGACCCATAGAATGTAAAACCAAAAGTAAACCGTAATGTAAGCTATGTACTTTGGGTAATAATGATGTGTCATGGTAGTTTTATCTGTTGTAACAAAATGGCCACTCTAGTGTAGGATGTTGATAATGGAAGAGGTTGTGCAGAAGGTCTATGGGAACTCTCTTTACTTTCTGCTATGAAATTAAAACTTCTCTAAAAACATTAATTTTTTTATAATAGAATGTTTTATACTCCTTTGGGTATACATCCAGTAGTGGGATTGCTGGGTCAAATGATATTTCTATTTCTAGATCCTTGAGGAATCTCCATACTGTCTTCCACAATGATTGAACTAATTTACACTCCCACCAATAGTGTAAAAGCATTCTTATTCCACCACATCCTCTCCCGCATCTACTGTCTCCTGATGTTTTAATGATCACCATTCTAACTGGCATGAGATTGTATCTCAATGTGGTTTTGATTTGCATTTCTCTAATGACCAGTGATGATGAATTTATTTTTGTATGTTTGTTGGCTGCATAAACATCTTCTTTTGAAAAGTATCTGTTCATATCCTTCACCCACTTCTATTATAAAGACACATGCACTTGTATGTTTATTGCAGCACCGTTCACAATAGCAAATACTTGGAACCAATCCAAATGCCCATCAATGATAGACTGGATAAAGAAAATGTGGCAGATATACACCACGGGATACTATGCAGCCATAAAAAAGATAAGTTCATGAACTTTGCAGGGATATGGATGAAGCTGGAAACCATCATTCTCAGCAAAGTAACACAGGAACAGGAAACCAAACACCAATGTTGTCACTCGTAAGTGGACATTGAACAATGAGAACACATGGACACAGGGAGGGGAACATCACACACCAGGGCCTGTCAGGTGGTGGGTGGGGGTTAGGGGAGGGATAGCAGGGGGTGGGGTGAGTGGGGAGGGTTAACATTAGGAGAAATACCTAATGTAGATGACTGGGGGATATATGCAGCAAACCACCATGGCATGTGTATACCTATGTAACAAACCTGCACATTTTGCACATGTACCCCAGAACTTAAAGTATAACAAAAATTAAAGTTAAAAAAACATTAATTCTATTGAAATTTTTAAAAATAAAAAAAATAAGCAAAGAATAATGCACCAAATAATCAAACTTCAGCACATTTATTCTTACCTTAAGCAGAGGGACTTATGAAGCTCAGAGAGAGTTAAAGAATCAAGAAGGAACAAGAAGAGACATTAGACAAATCAAAATTCAACAGTATTTGAATCTATCTCAGAGTGATATATTTATCTCATTGAGCCTGGCCTGGTTAAATCAGCAAGAAAGTCTTACCTTTCTGAATGGCATGCAATGGTGTGAATGTTTGTATTCCTCTAAAATTCAGGTTGATAGGGTTTGGCTGCGTCCCCACCCAAATCTCACCTTGAACCATAACAACCCCCACTTGCTACTAGTGGGGCCAAGTGGAGATAATTGAATCATGGGGTAGTTTCCCTCATACTATTCTCATGGTTAGTGAAGAAGTCTCATAAAATCTGATGGTTTTAAAAATGTGACTTTCCTTGCACGAGCTCTCTTGCCTGCCTCTATGTAAGACCTCCCTTTGTTCTTTATTTGTCTTTTGCCATGATTATGAGGCCTCCCCAGGTATGTGGAATTGTGAGTCCATTAAACCTCATTCATGAGTTACCCAGTCTTGAGTATGTCTTTATTAGCAGTGTAAGCAGACTAATACAAGTGTCAAAATTTAATTTCTGATGCAGCAGTATTAAGAGGTGGGGCCTCTTAAAAGTTGATTAAGCCATGAGGGCTCCATCCTCATGGATGGAATGTGTCTTAATAAAAGCCCTTGAGGAAGCAAGTTTGTTCCTTCAGATCTTCTATCACATGCAGTGACGGTGTTTGTTTCTTCTGCCTTGTCAGGTCACAGCAAGAGGTGACATGTTTAAATAAGAAAAATTTCACCAGGCATCATATCTGCTGGTTTCTTGATTTTGGACTTTTCAGCTGCTAAAATGGTAAGAAATAAATGCCTGTTCCCAGTTTAAGGTATTTTGTTACAGTAGCAGGAAAAGACTGAGACATGGGGCTTTGAATGAGCATCATTTACTGCTGTGAAAGTTTCTCAAGATAACATTGATAACCAAACTCTCTTCTTATGATTGGCACATACTTCCTTCAACACTTAGCAGTTATTTTGATATTTATGCTAGTGCATTATTTTAATCTAAATTTCAGAGGTCAACCTCAACTGAGTCAGTGGTTTTTAATCAGGGATCTGCAAACATGTTTTGTAAACAGCCAGGAACTTAATATTTTTGGCTTTGCAGAAAATGGGTCTCTGTCACACTCAACTTTGCCTTTGTAGCATGGAAACAGTTGGTGACAACAGTAAATTAGAATAGGACTGTGTTCCAATACATCCTTATTTCCATTAACACGTGACAGTCCAATTTAACCCAAAGGTTGCAGTTTGCCAAACCCTGATCCATATAGCGAACACTGAGCTGGAAACATTTTTAAGGGAGTGTGGCTACTTGTGGAATAACTTATTATTAACAATCCCAATGAATTTGTTCCCTTTTCAAGGGAAGACAATAATATTTAGCTCTACAATTTTATTACATTTAAAAGTCCCTACTCATAATAGGTAGCTCATTTTATATCTATAATTCATCCTTTGCTGTTTTGTCTAAATTAAAGTATATTTTTTAAATACTACTAAAGCTCATTACCAAAAAGTACATTAGTGTGAATGTCTATTAAATAAGGGGCATCCCCTCTAACTAATATCTGAACCCATACACTCTTCCTTCCTTCTTCCTATAGTTGAACTGTCATTACTCTGTAGGCTAATCCCTCTGCTGGATGCCAGAACCTACCTCTCCAACCTGCTGAAGAACATGGATCCAGAAATTTTTTCTTTTTATTTTATGTTTTTCTTTATTTGACCTTCTCTACTGAATAATTTCCATCAGAGTAAACATGATACTTCTCTCATAGTTAAAAATTAATAATCCTTTGATCTTGCTTTCCAAAATTGCTACTGTCCATTTCTCTGCTCACCTTCACAATAAAAAAATCTCCTTTGTCTGTATGTCTGTGATTTTTCCAATTCTTTTCTATTCATAAAACTATTTTCATCAATTTCATCAATAACTCTCATGGTGTTAAATACAATCATTGATTAAGTTTTGTAAACTGCTCTTCTATGCTTTGACCCAGAAATCAGTTATGACCATAGAACCTTTCCCAGAATTGTTGATATGTTCCTGATTCGTTAAATTTGCTGAGAGATGACAAGTAGCAGGAATGTTTGGTGAGCATTACTATCTCTGGCCAGATGTCTTACCACAATACTTCTTTTGCTGTATTGTAACAACTAGGTATGATGAGCTCTGCACCCTGTTAAGGCCTCTTGAGAGCCTAGGACACATTGTGTAATTTAAATTTATCACGCCAAGAATTCAGTCCAAATTTCAGTATGAATTAGTTTCAAAATAAGAACAAACCAAAACAAACAGTGGCTGCATGAAAAATTAACCAGTGCAGCAATAATGGTCCAGTCCTGGACATTTTGTTTTTTGTATTTAACCACAAGCATCATATTTTTTAAATGGCAATAATGGCATTCAGCAAAAATATTTAAATATGCAGCAATTAGTGAATACCTACAATGTTTCAACCATTGTTTCATTTAACATTATTTTAGCAGTGATTCATAAAATAGGTATGATTATCTTTCTATCCTTAATATAGTTTAAAAACAGGAAAAAAACAACAACAACACAAAATGCCTTGCCTTTCAAGTTGTGAATTAGCCAACAAGCTCGATTTTCAGAGCAAGGCCTGTTTCTAATACTCCACTTGCCCCTTAGGCAAGATTAGTTCAACAACTTTCTGCAATAAATTTTGCTTACTTTACAATTTCCTCACACTGTCATAAACTCATCTTTCAAGGCCTCCTACTTAACTTGAAATTTTTAATCCTTGTTGAAATGTAACCATGTTTCTCTAGGACTCAGCTTCCTGGAGTTGAGCGGGAAACATAATAATTCACTCTCCATTCATTCCTAATGGCTTCATATGGTGTACAGCCATTTCAATATTCTTTACTACACCTGGAAATCCTACAGGAGGTACACCATAGTGCCACCTGGTGTCCAGCATTTTCCTAGTTTTCTGCTTCAACTTTCAGTACAGAGATCTGCTGTCAAGCCTCTGGGGCATATTGAAAGAGGGGAATGGCCTTGATCTGATATGTTGGAGAAAGTGTTATCTTCCCCTAAAAACGCCACTATAAACATACAAAAAGTGGATAGATGTCCTCTAACATGCCTTACTAGGTTTCAGCAATGGCCAAATTTCTCAAAAAGAACTCCCTTCCTGAGCTCTGTACTCTGATTTATCTATCTCCCTCCCTTGATTTCCAACCATTGCTGCCGAAACATTATTCTGTTCTGCCTAACTCCTTTACCCAGATGAGCTGATACTGGTTTCCCTTTGGCCTTCGGATGCCTCCCTGGAAGAACCCTTGTTTCAACGCATTGCAACCTTCTGACAAGCCTCACCCTTCCCCAAACATATCCTGGACCTGAGAATACTAAGACAAATCTTGATTCAGTCTGTCATGCTGGCTCCTGTTTGTTCGATCTTTGGTTGTTGAAAACCAAAGATGACAGAGAAGCGGGAATTCTACACAACGCTACAGGTACATGAAGCCAAAGCTGTGAATGCTGGCTCCTTTCTCCAAGTCTGAGCCACAGTCATCTTTCCTTTCAGAAGTGTGGCTGAAAATTCGTGGCTCATAGATTAAATCCAGGCCAAATATTTTGTTGGCAGTAGTGCTATTTTGTTGTTGGTGGTGTGCTTTTTTCTTTAGTTAATTATTTTAAGGTTGTCAACTTGAATTTTTCTAATGGAAAATACACTTTCTGGTGTGTGCTCTTCACTACTTTAATATATTTTGCCATTTGCTTTTGTCTGTCTTGTTCTAAATCTGCTGGGTCTTTGCTGCTGAACTCAGTACTGCCATCTTGTGCCCACAAAGTCCAAGAAGAGATACTAGTGGAACTGAGCTTGAGTGCCTTGTCCTGTGTGGTAGCCTCTCTCAAACCTGAGAATATGAGAACCAGATTGGAGGATGATCTTGATACAGCACTTTCAGTTATTCACATCAACCCCAGAAATCTTTCTTGAACCTTTCAAATATGTTTTCTCCATTCCTCTTAACATCTCTTCATCATTATTCTCCATATCTTCCTTCAAACTGGTACTCTGGAGAGAACTTTCTTCTCATTGCAAGGCTTAACACCTACCTTACGTTTTTATATCCTCATCTTCTTATGGAAACTGATCATGCTCTTCAATCATTCCATCACCAATGGCTACTTCCATTCTGCCTATAATAAATTCTCATTTCTAGTTTTTAAATATAGAAATTTCTCTTTAAATATTTAACCCCTTAAGTGACTATTCTATTGAATTTCTTTATTTACCTCAGAATAATTTGAATCATTTTATTGTCAACTTAAATTTGTCACTTTTTTTTTAGCAGTTTATGTATTAGAAGCTGACTTTTGCTCTCACCCTTCTTCTAAATTGTATTCTCAATGATTATCAAGGACTTCAGCAAAAAAATCCAGCAGACCTTGCTCAGAAATGATTGCCTTTTTGCAACTTTTTATACTGCTTATTGCAGCTATTTTCTTGAAAGGCTTCTCTCCAGTTCTGTGATATTGCAAAATCCAGATTTATTTTCTGTTCTGATCATTTTTGGCCTTCTTCTCTGGCTCACTGTTGAACTCCCTAAATATAAAAAATGCTGCAAAATTTTTGCCCTCAACTGTTGTATCCTCTTACTACCCACCCCCTACCATTTTAATAATCTCATTCCAACTGTTGTAATTTTTGAAATTGCACTATGTAAGTTGTGGTGAATTCACTAAAGCAAGAATATAAAATATGTCAAATAAGGTCTGGAAGGAAAATTTTTATTATTCAGAGGTCATATGTTTGCAGCATAGAAAATCCAAGTGACTTTAGAGATAAACTACTAAGCTAGAAGAGTTCAGTAATATTGCTGGATTCAAGGTCAATATACACATCAATAGAATTTTACACACCTGCCCAAAACAGTTAAAATGTAATAAATATAATAAAATAATGTGACTATCACAATAAAAACAGAATATGCCTAAGAAAATCCAACAGAAAATGCAAAAGATCTGTAAAAACAATAACAAAAGCCAGGCACAGTGGCTCACGCCTGTAATCCCAGGTGTGATTTTTCGGAGGCTCAGGCAGGTGGATCACCTGAGATCAGGAGTTCGAGACCAGCTTGGCCAACATGGCAAAACCTTGTCTCTACTAAAAATACAAAAATTAGCCTGGTGTGGTGGCAGGTGCCTGTAATCCCAGCTACTTGAGATGCTGAGACAGGAGAATCAGTTGAATGCAGGAGGCAGAGGTTGCAGTGAGCCGAGATCGTGCCTTTGCATTCTAGCCTGGACAACAGAACAAGACCCCATCTCAAAAGAGAAAAAAGAAAGAATAAATGGAGGAGCATATTAGTGAATTGCATATTATGAAATGTTTTAGACAAAAAAGCAAATTTTCCAAAATTATTCTTTAAAAAACTCAATTTAAATAAAAATATAACACAATTCACCATGGAACTTAATAAACTGATGGTAAAATCCATATACAGGTATCAAGGTCAAGAACAGACAATATTATTTTGAATATTATTTTGATGAAGGAATACTTGTCTTAGAATGACTATAAAGCTATAACAAGAGAGTGATACTGTTATAGGATTAGACAAACTGATGAATGGGAAGAAGCAAAGAGCACTGAAGCAGATTTATACATATGCAGAAACTTGGCATGTGGCACACATACCTTATATTGGGAGAACTAGACATCCATGTTTGTAAAAACTACACCCATAATGCATCATACATAAATATAAACAAATTATGCCCATAAATTATTATTTCTTGGAATGAAAAAAATCTGAGACATATATATATAAAATCAGATTTTTAAGAATTTTCAACTCAAGTAGTAGGTGTCGAAGGATCTATCATATACTGTCTGTGAGTTTGAAATATTCCACATTTTAAAAAAAGCAGAATAACATTTTAACAGTTTAATTACTGAATATTTTTAATAATTATGGAACAAATTTGGAATCATTACAAATTATTTTTTACCAACATTATTTAATATGAGACAGGACAGTAATGGGTCATTTTTAAAGAAAATGTTAAAAAAGCAATAACCAGTTAGAAACACTATTTTTAAGTACTAAAGAATCTTGCCACTAAATTTTGTTTCAACATATTATTGTCAGTGAAAATCAAAATGTATTTTACTAATTCAAGCAATGCTCTATTTTACTTCAGAACCAGAAATGTAGACCTTCTGCCTACTTTTATTGACTTCGTTAATTCTCTGATATTTGTTATTTGATACATGGCTTTGTGCTTGTACAAGCCATCCATTTCATACTCGTGATTAAGCCAATGTAATTATTTGCTCAAGAAAATTCTACTCTGAAATGTAGAAATAGTTCCATTTGGCAGTGTAGTAAAACAAAGGTAAAACTAAAGTACATGGCCAATAACCTAATAGTTGTAAATGTTTACATTTTATTTATTAGTATCTCCCCATAAAAGATAATGAGCTTAACTAACCTCATTCTTAATGGTGCACCATAAGAGACAGTAAAAGTATTTCTATTTTCACTCCTATATTCTCCCCTGCAGTCCAGGTTTCTATACACAAGTGTCTACTCTATACTACACTGGAATATCAAATAGATGCTGTAATCTCAGAAGAGCTGAAACTTCACAGCTGCACACTGTTGCACCTGATGTATTACTCTCTAACTCTCCCTCATTTTGCTACATTATTCTTTTGTCTACCCAACAGTCAATCCATGGCAATAATCCTACATTCTTTTTTTTCTTTGTTACAATTGTGAAACGATCAGCAAGTCATGGCAACTTTACCTTCAAAATGCATGCAAAACCGATCCAAGTAAGGAAAAACTTACTTGGTTCTACCTTGCTTGTCTAAAGTCCCACCATCTCTCACCTGCACATTCCAACAGCCTCCAAGGTGCCCTCCTGTTTCCCTTTTACCCTCCTACAGCCATTCCTCACACAGTAGCTGAATGATTCCTTGTAAAAATCTAAACCACATCAAATAACTCGACTTGCACTGTACACAAAATTCAAAATCTTTTTCTTGGCCTGCCAAGCTTACACAAGCCTACTCTAGCCAAACTTTTCACCGTCTCCCCTCCTTTCTCCTTTCCCTCCTTTCCTTGTTCACTAAATCACAGACACAGTAATCATTCTCTTGCTTTTCTCACACTATGAACCTCAGCATTTCTGAATTTACTATTCATTCCTTCCTATTCCTCATTATCTTGACCGGCGAGCAGCTTTGTCTGTTTTATGTCTCTTCTCTGCCTAAGCAGTTACCTCTTTAAGGAGGCCCTTCCTTACCATAAAACCACAGTACTGCTCCTCAATCACCCTGCACCTCACTGCTCTAACTTTATTTCTTCACACCTCATATCACTATCGACAATTATCTTGCCTTTTTCTTTGTCTGCTATGTGATCTTCTCTCCACAACTAGAAACTAAGCTCCACAAAAGAAAAAGCTTGTCTCTCTTTTTCACCTATTGACTCCCAAGTCTAAAAACATTGCCTGGTACATCTACCAGATCCTAGGAAATGGGGCCTCAAAACATTGCCTGGCTTTCAAAAATATTGGTTTAAAAGTGAATACAATTTTCTTAAAATCAGGAACTGAAAGATGGTGTTTGACATTACTACTATTTACTATGTTCTGAACGTACTATGTATTGCAATAAAGCATAAGAGATAGCCTGAAGCATGCTTAAGGGACAAACAGGAATTAATCAGGAAAATGTAAACAATATTATATACTAAGTAATTTTGAAACAATATTATATACTAAATAAGATATATGTATGTATGTATACATGCATATATGTACAGTCGACCCTTGAACCACTTGGTGGTAAGAGTGCCAAGCCCTCATGCAGTCAAATTTGCATATAACGTTTGACTTTCCTAAAACCTAACTACTAAGAGCTAACTATTAACTGGAAGCCTTACCTGATAACATAAACAGTCAATCAACACATATCTGTATGATATATGTATTGTAAACTGTATCCTTACAATAAAGTAGGTTGGAGAACAGAAAAAATTATTAGGAAAATTATAAAAAAAAGAAAATGGATTTACAGTGCTGTACTATATTTATTGATACCATAAGTTTACCTTGTTTATTTACAAGATACGTCTTCTCTTTGAAATGGTAGGCAACCACAGCCACAGACCTCAATCTACGTCACACATCAAACAATTCAGCTTTTTCTTGTAACGTCATGACTTTTCTCTGGTTCTTAGGAGAACTTCTAGCATCACTAGTACCACTTCATATGGGTCTCACGGTGTTATTCAAGTTTTGCAGTATTGTACCAAACATGATGAAAAATACACAAGAACTGTGAGAGTTTACTTTTTACTGTGATCACAATTCACTGGAGAGACAAGCTGCTCACATGGAGATGATTAGAGACATGCGGCATTTTAAGTAGTTACTCACAACACGAGCTCACCACAATAGCAATAGAAAGTGGCTATGAAGTTATTATGGTAGTATAGCATGTACTATAGTCAATTTTATGCAGTTATAATTTAATATTGCATCTTGCATACACTTAACTGTGAATGGCAACATGTAATGTCTCTGTGTGTGTGTGTGTTTGATAACATTTAACTTTTTATAATAGATTTGTATGTATTTTACAGCAGAAAATGATAAAAGAGATTGATATTTAATACATCTTATGCATTCATAACATTCCTTACATTTTCTTAATTTTTTTATTTCTGGGTTAAGTGGTTCATCTTTGAGTTGTTTCAAATTGTTGCAAATATTTAAAATTTTCAATATATTTATTTTAAAAAATCTGTGTATAAGTAGACCTAGGCAGTTCAAATCTATTTTGTTCAAGGAGCAACTGTATATACACACAAATACTGATATATAAACAGGGAATATATAACATATGTATTATGAACACATAATATATTACATTATAACATCTAATAGACACAGATATATACATATCTTAGCTTTTGTAAAGTTAAAAACTATTTAACTCTTTAGGAGAAAATACATATGTTTTATTTTTTAAAACTAAATACATTTTTTATGTATCAAAGAGTTGAATATGAAGATTAAACCTCAGAAAACAAAAAAATATAAAAGAAAATTTCGAATATCAAGATGAAGAAATATTTGTAAGCATCAGAAAAAAAAAGCACCAAAAACAAAAAAGAAGTCACAAAATACAAAATTTAAATTTCTGTTAATTAAAAGTAACACCATAATTCAAATTAAAAACAAGTATTGGAGTGAAAACGTATTTCTCAAATTAAGGACAGAAAGTGTTTAGATATTTAATATATAAAAGTCTTATAAAGTCACAAGAAAAATGGGTTGTGTGTGAATTATTAAATTTACTAAAATACAAATGTAAACCATCAAGTATATGGAAAACTTATTTGCCATCACTAGTAATTCACACTTACACCTTATAAGAACAAGATATTTTCATTTCTCAAATTGTTACAGTTCATTTTTACAATTATCAGTGTCAATATGGGTTGAAATGGGTGTGCTCAAACACAGCCAGTGAAATTATCAATTTATCCATTTTTTTAAAAAAAATTAGCAAACTGCATCAGAAGTCTTAACAGGGCTCTTACCTTTGACCTATTCAACTTCTGTTTCCTTTTCATAAAGAAATGAAGATGCATAGATTTCAGTTCAAGAATATATGTTGCAAAGTAACATAAAATGTTAAAAAGTAAAAACATCTAAGCATTTTGCAATTATTGGATTTTTAAAATAATGCCATATGGACAGAACAACTATCGAGACCATATGTTTGTAAAACATTTAACAACATGGGTTGGAGTGTTTTCAATGTAATACGTATGAAATATCTCCATTATATTCACCTGTTATGAATTTATCAAGATAGGCTGGGTTAAGTTATAGTAAGAAAAAGGCTCAAATTTAATAACTTAAGTATAGTTATAGTAAGAAAAAGTCTCAAATTTAATAACTTAAAAGTAAAATTTAATAACTTAAGTATAGTTATAGTAAGTATATAACTTATAGTAAGCATATATAACAAGTAAAATTTAATAACAAGTATATTTATAGTAAGAAAAAGTCTCAAATTTAATAAGTTAAGTAAAATTTTATTTGCCATTCTCACTACCTACATAAAGTGGGTCAACAAAGGGTATCTGCTCCCAGTAGTCACTTGCAGTCCTAGACTCACGGAGGATTCATCTCAACAAACAGATGTTTCCATAATCACCATGGCAGGAGGAAGGAAACATGAGGAATCACCAACTGATTCTTCCTACATTTCTGTTCATATTTCACTGTTCGCATTTCATGGCCACATTTTCTTTGGAGTGTATGGAGAAATTCAATAATATTATGCACATATATCTTTGAAGAGCTTTGTGCTCCTCAAGTTTGAAAAGTATACTTAGAAAAAAATCTTTGATAGTATTGTTCTAATGCTGTGTGGTGGGTTTATAAATATTAATTTTATAATTATGCTCCTATAACAGATATATATATAACCTATATCAAATATCACATATAAAAAATAAAGTAAAAATGGGAAAATAATCACATCATTAAAACAAGAAGATGAGGTGATAAAGGCAGCCATTCTATGTACTAAAAATTTCTAAGTTATTTTATAAAATATAATTTGAAAATTAAAGTTATCAGATTATAATTCAGTACTTAACTGAATTTTTTGAATAAAACTGAAGAAAAAATATATTTTTCCCTCTTGTATAAAGGATTCAATCAAAGAAGAAATTTATTTGGTCTCTAACTTAAACATTTTGATCTCAGTAATAAAATTAGACAGGATGTAGAGCTTACAGTTCAATTTTCAAACTTTAGTTCAGATCTTTAAGTAACTGCATATCAATGCAAAATGACTGAAGCACCTAAAATCACATTCTTTATTGGATAAAATGACATATATGTGTACATACATACGTGGATAATCATACACTCAAATAGGTGTGTACTATGCACCCATATCAACCAAAATGCATGCACTATAATCCACTAAAAGCTAAATAACATGCACAGTTTCTTGCTTTCTTGATAGAAATTATTCAGTTCCATAAACATGCTTCCCATGGGCTACTAACAAATATAGAACAGTTTTTTTTTGTTTGAAAAAAATTACGTATTAATTTCATAGACCTGTGCTCTAGTCACACACTAATAATCAAGCTGAAGTCACTTTTTTAAACAGTTCTATTCAGGCCAGTCTTGGTGTAACTGCAAAGATCCATTCAGCTCCTTTGTTGTAGTCCATCTTGGCCATAGTTTGTCCCTAATTCATGCTCTGTTTCAAGCAATTAAGTTTTTAGTTTATTTTCTGCACCCTATGTCCCCACTTTCCCATTGTCCCTGAGTCACTCACTTGACTCTCTGCCTAATGTCTCAGTACCCTGGATTAGTTATCCAACTTTCCTCTTAATTTTTGCAGAACAAATATGTAATCTGTGGTCTTCAAATACCAAGCCTGAATCCGTAGTAGTAGCTGCTTAGGCCACGTAATATTTTTTGTCATTCTACCTGACCTCACTCATTAATTTATGGATCCATTCAATCATTCGCCCATTTGACAAACATTTACAGATCACATATACGCTAGGCTATATGTGAGGTTTTAAGGACATAATAAGAAAGAGACCAACTTTGCTTTTCTATAGTAGGCATAGCTGTGAAATATATAATTATGATACAAATTTAAAGTACCATAAAATATAATTCGTTATTATTATAGATCAAGAGGACAGTGATAAACTCTCATTAGAAGGATTGGGGAAGACTTTATGATAGAGCTGACAATTCATCTGGGACTCGAAGAATGATTTGAATTTCACCTCAGGGACATGAAAGGGAAGGGCATTCCATGGAGTAGAAATGATAACATTTAAATGTGTGAAAACATAAAAAAGCTCCTACGCAGCAATATCTTACTGATATTGTAAGTAGACTGAGATAGAGAGAGCACATTTTAAAAAGGGAAAAACAAAAGATATGAGTCCAAAGGATGAGATAAAGTCTGAATTTTTTTAAAGTGAGAAAGGTGATTTTATTTTATTTTATTTTTTATTGCATTTAAGGTTTTGGGGTACATGTGCAGAACATGCAAGATAGTTGCATAGGTACACAAGTGGCAGTGTGATTTGCTGCCTTCCTCCCCTTCACCCCTATCTGGCATTTCTCTCCATGCTATCCCTCCTCAGCTCCCCGCACACTGTCCCTCCCCTATTCCCCCCAATAGACCCCAGTGTGTAGTGCTCCCCTCCCTGTGTCCATGTGGTTATTTTTAATTAAACCATTTTACTTGACTTTTTCATTTGCTTTTGGTAAACTCCGAAAACTAATTATCCATATAAGTTCAGATTTATATGTTATTCCAGACTTAGATTTTTTTTAAATACACATTTCACTGAAAGAGTTAACACAAGGAGTAACATAATGATTGATAAATGCTACTTAAGGTCACTTTCATAGCCATTCGAAGCATTAGTTAAAAGTAAGACTAATCAGAACAGTAGTTCTGGAAAAAAAATTAGATCCTGCATGAAGCTGAGACAGTGGTAATAGACAAGAGAAGTGGTTGGGGACAAGTTTAGGAAGTAAAAGGAAATTGGTCAAATGGGGGGAATTGATGGGCTATGTAGGAGAGGATGGCCAACGGAGAGAGCATGCTTCATAATGCCCCGTAAGTTCCTAGATTTGATAACAAAATGGAATTTTGATGCAATAATAATGAGAGAAAATATAAAAGGGAGCAGAGGTCATCAAGGTATAAGGTTTGAGCAGAGTTAATGAAGAGTTCTGCATGGGAAATGGGAGCAAATGTATCTGTAGGGCATTGTTTCAGGTTATTTCTAAGCAATCATTACTCAGCCATTCACACAGACCAAAGGAAAAAAGAAAAACAGCAGTATTAACTTCTGGACTATTTGGGGGGAGGTGGATAAAGAAAGAAGGAAAAAGAAAAGAAGGTACCAGTTGCTGGTTATCTCTCTAATCTCCCAGTTATTGCCTCAAGTTGGCATATGTTATCTGGCTTCTCTTTAGTGTTGATGTGGCCAGGGTAGACAAGGTTTGAGAAACAAACAGGTCTTTAGCAGAACCGAGAGGGTAGACTGGAGGAAACCAAATAAACTCACTCCAACGAGGTTCCATCATCCTTTTATCTTTTGTCTAAATGACTGTTGAGTCTATTTAGCCCAGACCTTCCTTCTCTGTTTAAATGACTGTTAAGTCTAATTAACTGGCCCAGACCTTCCTTCTCAGTACCAGAACAATCTATTTCATCATTTAATTGCATTTACTAGAATGTCACCCATTTTTTATGATATTTCCTTGGGACATGAGAAAAGATCTGCTGTCATCCTGTGCATGAATAATTTTTAAAGAAATATTGCTGTTATTATGTTATCCTGAGGAAAAGAGAACTTAGGGGAACATAAAACATATTTTGGTTTTAATATACTTCTTTGAGAGAATGGTATAATTATGCACTAATCCACACAAAAAATTAAGTATCTAATGGTAGTCAAAGTGTGTCTTCATAAGCAAGGCAAATAAATTTCACCGATAAATAATTCTACTACTTAGAGTAGATCTTAGAAAAAATAAATAAATGAAAAGTAAACCTTGGTTTCTGTGTTGTGGTATGTGGAAGTAAAAAATCCACTCCTTGAAAGGTCTACATGAGAAACAGTGTCATCAAGGAGGAACTACATTTCAATCAATGTTATAAGATGAAAGAAAGATTTATAGAAGTGTTTCTGAACAGATGGTCCCAAATCAGATAATGGGGATAGGGTTGTGAATATTGCAACGAAGACGGTAAGAAGATCTCCTAGGAGCACATATAAATTTCTAGGAGTCCCACCTGACTTCTCCTAAATCATTATTACTCCAAGTGAGTCTTTGAACACTCTTTTCATGCTGGCAGTTGGGTGGTCTCACTCCAGGTGCAGGGATTTCCTTTGATTTAAGGAAATGTATGAGTGAATAACCTAGTATTTCCAAATCTCACTTAGAACATTTCATGAAGCTGACTTTCAATGATAGCTTGTTGTCACTAATACAACCACAACTATATTGAATAATTCTGTTCTTTTAACAGTTTTAGTGAGCTATAATTCATGTCCTTTTTATATTATAAAATTCAATGAGTTTGGTATAATCACAGAATTATGCAAATATGACAATTTAGAACATTTTCAAATTGTTCTAAATTTCAACATTTCACCTCAAAAAAAATGTGTACTCCTTAGTACACATTTCATCCCAGCCCTTGGTATGTGCTAATCTACTTATCTCTATAGATTTTTCTGTTTTAGATGTCTCATATAAGTGGAACCACATAATAACAATCTTGTGCATCTGGTTTCTTGTGCTTAACATTGATGTTTTTAAGTTCTGTCTATGTTTTAGCATGTATCAACACAATTTATTTTTATGGCTAAATAATATTCCATTATACAGTGTATTGGTTTTCTTGGGTGACTATAACAGAGTACAACACATGGGGCGGGTTAAAACAACAGAATTTTAACCATTCTATTCTTTGAAATATTTTTATGCTTTGTACAGCATGCCGCCCTAACTCAAATTTTCTGCTTGACTAGACAGATCAGGACCCCTTGTCAGTTATAACAATCTACTATTGCTATGGTTTTAGAATAATCAGACCCTCATGAATTTATCTAAGATCACCCAGTTGATATATGTGATGAGGTGGCTTTGTTAACTCAACAAAATTGATTTCAGATTACAGGATGTAAAGAGTGTTGAGGGTCCACTGGGAACCAGGTGACACAAAATATAATGACTAAGAATCAGCAACAGTGGTGATCAGGGGCTACTCCAAGACTACAAGTCTAATTATTCCATTGTCACTGAAAATCATGTTTTATATCACACTCAATATAACTGTCAATAATGAGTAATAGCATCCTATATACATATTCATGGAGCCTTTTTCAAAAGAATCTCAAATAAGAAAAGCATTATTTTCATCACCCAATGAAACAAAATAGGACAATTACAATAAGAAAAATA
The DNA here is from genome assembly GCF_049354715.1 of Callithrix jacchus. NCBI lineage: Eukaryota > Metazoa > Chordata > Mammalia > Primates > Cebidae > Callithrix > Callithrix jacchus. Next base: position 47,680,010 of record NC_133517.1, read on the forward strand.
AAAAATAAAACAATGCATTTTTTAAAATTTTTTATAATGATAAGCCTAAAACACATTCAGGATTGTTGGTTTTATTTATCTAAATAAAATCTTGGGCTTATCATGCTGGCTGTTTAGCTTAGTTCGGCCTTGCATAATCATGCCACATCTATGCAGATGCAGTAATTAATTAGTATCTGTGGCCTGCCACAAGGAGAAATAAATATTAATACAGACTTTTTTCCACAATTTTAGAGGATAGCACTTTGGGATTTCTAAGCCCAGGAAAGCCATACCAGAAAAAGAGAGCACAAGGTCAGGGGTACAACTGGCCAGAACAGAAAATCCGTCTGGTCAGAATAAAAGAATTAAGAAACTTATGTGTGTTTTAGAAGCAATCTTCTAAATGCCCTTTAGAAAATACTCCTCAGGACACTACTCTAAGCACTGTATTGATTTCCCCCTAATTTTTGGTTTAATTCCAAAATATTTTATGCAACTCCAAAGACCCTGATTATTTCATGTGCAGGGGCTGACTTTGCCTTTGAGCCAGTGTATTTTTACTGTTCAACCTCCCTGAGATCGTCTTCTCTGTTTCCTCAGTTGGATAACTCGACTTCATCTTTCAGGTATAAATGTAGTCACCAACTTCCTCTAATAAACATTTCATAACCCCTCTCCACCAGAGAGTAGGTTAGACAGCTTTTTATTGTTGTTTTGCTAAGGAATCCTGTATTTTCCCTACTCTAAAGTCAGGCTGCAGTATGATTGTCTGCTGATTTGTCTGTAATAAAGGGGTTCATATACTTTCCAGGCCAAACTATACTCTTTTGAGATTTAAAAAAGCATTAAAGTAACTACACTCTTATACATATTTAAAATAAGTATTTACTAACAAATGAGATTTAGACCTACGGAAGTGTTATAAAATATTTTTGAAATTAAATGTTTCTTTAAAAAAGCAATATCTATTTGTATTCATAAAAGCAAAAGAATATTTATATTGATTATCTGCACATTAAAAATAACAAGTAGTATGATGATTTGAATTACATATTCATCTAATTTAAGCACCATCTTAGTTGTACATGTAATATTGGTCATTACTACTTTACTTGTGGACAATGTATTTTAGAAATGCAATTTTACTATTTTCCATTTTTTCAAAAAATTGCCTGCAAGTGTTTTCTAAGTTGTGCTTTATGCTAATAAATTCGAAATTGTTGAAACGTTCAATTGACTGGTCTCTGTAGAACACATTACTTTTAACTGAGAAAATACCCTGTCTGCATGCACCGAAGTACCTAGTAATCACAGTAGATTTTTTGCTAAATGCAGCATATTCTCAGTTAATGGTAGTGCATTGTATAATTTAAAAAAGCTAGCAGAAAAGAATTTGAATGTTCTCCCCCAAAAAAACTGATAAATGTTTGAGGTGATGAAATTCTAATGACTCTGATTTCATCATTACACAATCTCTCTATGTATTGAAATAACACACTGTACCCCATAAATACGTATAACTATTATATATCACAACTTTTTCTTTTACTATTAAATTGTATAAATATTTTAGTCCTACTATTTATTTTTAATATATTTCATTGTATATATTTGAGGTTTACAACATAATGTTATGGAGTACATATGAATACATTGTAGGAAATGTAATGGCTCTATAGTGAAACAGATTAATGTATCTATCAATAATCTCACATAGCTTCTTTTTTGGTGTGACAAGAACAGATAAAATATACTTATTTAACAAAAATCCTTAACACAATTCAATTTTTAGTCCTCATGTTGTACATTGGATCTTTAGATTTGTCCATCCTATCTAGCTGATATTTTGCATCTGTTGACTTAGATCTCATTTCCTCTCTCCCTCTTCCACCCATGGTAACCACTGTTTCCTTCTTTATCTCTGCATTTGAGCTCTTTTATTTTTTATATTTCACATATAAGTGAGATCATGCAATATTTTTCTTTATATTTTTAATATCATTCACAATAATGCAAGGTACTCAACAAAATGAGCTTCGAAAAGTATTATTTCATGCTTATGACTTTCATGAAAACTCAATCTATTAGTGAAATTGACTTATTTTCTATTTGAAGCATCATTTAACTGCTAGTTCATCTGCTAATGGAAGTAACATGTAAAGAGCTGTTGTTTTATACATTATACATGCAAAAGATTTCTAAAAATAAATAAAGAGTAAATTACTTTAGAAGAGCAATCGTTTAATCTAAATGAAAAGTCAGTATTTAATACAAAATATATAGGCCATGCACTGTGGCTTATGCCTGCAATCCCAGTACTTTGGGAGGCCAAGGTGGGCTGATCACTTGAGATCAGAAGTTCAAGACCAGCCTGTCCAACATGTTGCACAGGCGTGATGACAGGTGCTTGTATTCCCAGCTACTCCAGAGTCTGAGGTGGAAGAATGGCTTGGACCCAGGAGATGGAGGTTGCAGTGAGCCAAGGTCACTCCACTGCACTCCAGCCTGGTTGACAGAGCGAAACTCCATCTCAAAATGAGAGAGAGAGAGAGAGAGAGAGAGAAGGAATTATCATCTCGTGCATAATCTTTCTAAATACTGTAGTTGTCAGTGATTTAGGGGATGATATACACCACCTAGTCTCCATTGGGTCAATGATATCACTACAGACTCAATTGTTATAGAAAATGTCAACAAATATTTTGTGTAATTTAAACATTCATCATCAACTTAATTGAAGTAAATTTTATTTAAGTGTGCATTTTTCTTTTTTTGTCTATCTTTAATTTTTTGTAGTAATCTCCGATGGTAGTTTGTATTTCTGTGGGATCAGTGGTGACGTCCCCTTTATCTTTTTTTATTGCATTTATTAGATTCTTCTCTCTTTTCTTTTTTGTTAATCTAGCTAGCGGTTTGTCTATTTTGTTGATCTTTTCAAAAAACCAGCTTCCGGATTTATTGATTTTTTTGAAGGGTTTTTGTGTCTCTATCTCCTTCAGTTCAGCTCTGATCTTAGTTATTTCTTGTCTTCTGCTAGCTTTTGAGTTTTTTTTTTTATCTTCCTCATCTAGCTCTTTAAATTTTGATGATAGGGTGTCAATTTTAGATCTTTCCTTGTTTCTCATGTAGGCATCTATTGCTATAAATTGCCCTCTCAACACTGCTTTAAAGGTGTCCCAGATATTCTGGTAAGTTGTGTCTTCATTCTGATTGGTTTTGAAAAATCTTTGTTTCTGCCTTCATTTCATTGTTTGTCCAGTCGACATGCAAGTTGTTCAGTTTCCAAGTGGTTGTGCGAGTTTGAGTGTGTTTCTTTATCCTGGGTTCTAATCTGATTGCTCTGTGGTCTGATAGACGGTTTGTTATGATTTCTGTTCTTTTGCATTTGCTGAGGAGTGATTTGCTTCCACTGATGTGGTCAATTTTAGAGTAAGTGCAATGTGGTGCTGAGAAAAATGTATATTCTGTGGATTTGGGATGGTGAATCCTGTATATGTCTATTAGGTCCGCTTGGTCCAGCTCTTAAAAAAAAAACTTTACTTTTTTATTGTACTTTAGATTCTGGGGTACATGTGCTTAAGTGTACATTTTTCAAATGAACTACTTTCTATATATTCTATGGTAAGACTATTCAGGCTCTATTTTCATACATATTTCCCACACACCTAAGTTATAATGTTCCATTTTTCCCGCTTATACTAAGGGATAGCCACACAACTGTGGTACAATTAGTTGGTTCACCAAGTGACCTAGAAGCAATAGCTTCCAATATTTCTCCCACCACCACCACCAGCATCCACAAGAAGTTGGTTATCTCCAAGTCACTCATAACAAAGAATTAGTTTTATAACAGCATTATTGAGATATAGTATGCGTATCATAAAAGTAGCCCATTTAAAGTGTATAATTCAATGGTTTGTAGCATATTCAGAGTTATGCCATCATCACATCATTATTGTAATTTTATAATGTTATCAACCAAAAAACCTGTATTCATTAGAAGTCACTCTCCATCTTTTCCCCCAGCCCAGCTCTAGGAAATCCCTGATCTATTTCTACTTGTAGTTTCCTATTATGGACATTTCATATAAATCTAATTATATAATATATAATCTTTTCTGACTGGCTTATTTTATTTTGAATTATATTTTCAAGGTTCATACATGTCAGAGCAAGTAACAGTACTTTACTTGTTTATATATTTTAAATAATATTTCACTGTATGGGTATGCCATGTTAAGTTGGCTTATTAGAGAGTATGATGAACCTTATTTTGTTCAATGCATCGGAATAGGGTGGGAGAAGGGGAAGCAGTTTACTGCTGATTATTTCTGAGATTCAACCACATGTTAATTTGAAAACTCTGCTCATTGCATGCATCTCACACATTTACTAATTAAGACGGTGCTGAAAGTAAAAGTGAAATCCTATCAAAACCATTCCAGTTGAAAGAAAACATTAGTAAAAATATTTCTTTAAAATATGAAAACTCAAGAAAAAAATCCTAAGCCATGTGGGATACTGGGACCGCACATGTAAGCTAGGCATATAGCAGGATTATAGTTACTCTATCTGTTTTTCATACTGGAAAATATTTATTTTTCATGAGAACAGATTAACATAACGTCTCGCATGTAATAAAGTTTCAATATAAATTTTTGAATGAGTTATTGAAGCTGTATTTCTAATAGGTTTATTTTAGTTCTGTGACTTTTAAAATGTTCTTAAATTTGTAAGTATTATGGATACATAACAGTTTTATGTATTTATAGTGTGCATGTGATGTTTTGATAAAACCGTATGACGGTGTAATAATCAAATCAGAGTAAATGGGATTTATACTACCTCAAACATTTATCATTTCTATGTATTAGAAACATTCCAATTTCACTTTTTAAGTTATTTTGAAATGTAAATAATTGTTAACTATAGTCTCCTTATTGTGCTTCTGGACACTAGGTATTATTTATTCTATCCAAGTATGGTTTTGTACCCATCAACCATCCCTTTCATGTCTCCCAATCTGCTACACTTCTCAACCTCTGGTAACCATTGTTCTACTCTCTACTTCCATGAGATCAATTTTTCTCTTTCTTCTCTCCCACAGATGAGTGAGAACATGTGATACTTGTCTTTCTCAATCTGGCTTATTTCACTTAACATAATGTCTTCCAGTTCTATCTATGTTGCTGCAAATAACGAAATTTCATTCTTTTATGACTCAATAATATGCCCTTGTGTGTATACCACATTTCCTTTATCCATTAATCCATTCATGGATACATAAATTGATTCCATATCTTAGCTCTTGTGAATAATGCTGCAATGAACATGGGACAGCGGATGTCTTTTCACATGGTGATGTTCTTTCCATTAGGTGCATACCAAGCACTGGTATTGCTGGATCATATAATAGTGCTATTTTTCATTTTATTGGGGAACTGCCGTTGTTCTCCATAGTGGCTATACTAATTTACATTTTCACCAACAACATATGAGGGATCCCCTTTTCCCGCATTCTTGTCAGTATCCATTATTGCCTTTTTAATAAAAAGCGATTTTAACCTGACTGAGATTATATCTCATAGTAGTTTTGATTTTCATTTCTCTAATGATTAATGATGTTGAGATTTTTTTCATAAACCTGTTGTCTATCTGTAGGTCTTCTTTTAGAAATGAATATTCAAATTTTTTTCTCATTTTTAAATTGCATCGTTTAGTTATTTTTCCAATTGATTTGTTTGAGCTCCTTATATATTCTGGTTATTAACCCTTGTCAGATGAATACTTTGCAAATATTTTCTCCCATTCTGTGGCTTGTCTTTTCACTTTGTTCATTACTTTATTTGCTATGCAGAAGCTTTTAACTTGTTCTAAGCCCATTTGTTTTTGCTTGGATTTTATGTACTTTTGAGGTCTTCACTGAAGAAACCTTTCCCCAGACCAGTGTCCTGGAGTGTTTCCTCAATAGTAGTTTTATCGTTTCAGGTCTTGGATTTAAGTCTTTAAATCATTTTGATTTGATTTTTGTATATGGTGAGAGATGGCGTCTAAATGTATTCTTCTGTGTATAAATATTCAGTTTTCCTGGTACTGTTTATTGAAGAGACTGTCATTTCATAAAATATGTTGTAAGTACATTTATTGAAAATCAGTTGGTTGTAAATATGTAAATATTTCTGGGTCCCCTATTCTGTTCCATTGGTCTATGCATCCGTTTTTTATGCCAGTTCCAAGCTGTTTTGGTTACTACTGGTTTGTAATATGATTTGAAGTCAGGCAATGTGATGTCCCCAGCTTTGTTCTTTTTGCTTGGGAGAGCTTTGACTATTCTATTTTGTGGTTCTCTACAAATTTTACAATTCTGCTTTATATCTGCGAAAAATATGATTGGTATTTTGATAGGAATTTCATTGAATCTGTAGATTGCTTTGGGTATTATGGATATTAAAATATTATTCCAATTCATGAACATGGAATATCTATCCAGTTTTTGTGTCCTCTTCAATTTCTTTATTATTATTATTTAAGTTTTAGGATACATGTGAATAACATTCAGTTTTGTTACATAGGCATACACTTATCACAGTGGTTTGCTGTACCCAGCAACCCATCATCTACATTAGGTGTTTCCCCCAATGCTATCCCTACCCTACTCAGCAACCCCCTAACAGGCTCTGGTGTGTGATGTTCCCCTCTTTGCATCCATGTGTTCTCATTGTTCAACTTACGTGTGAGACATGTAATGTTTGGTTTTCTGTTCCTGTGTTAGTTTGCTGAGAATGATGGTTTCAAGCTTCATTCATGTCCCTGCAAAGGACAGGAACTCATTCTCTTTTTCATGGCTGCATAGCATTCCATGGTTTATATGTCCCACCATTTTTTTTATCCAGTCTATCTTTGATGGACATTTGGGTTGCTTCCAAGTCTTTGCTACTGTAAATAGTGCTGCAATAAACATACATGTCCTTGTGTCTTTATAATAGAAAGATTTATAATACTTTAGGTATATACCTAGTAATGGGATTGCTGGGTCAAATGGTATTTCTAGTCTTAGATCCTTGAGGAATCACCACATTGTCTTCCACAATGGTTGAACTAATTTACACTCCCACCAACGGTGTGAAAGTGCTCCTATTTCTCCACATCCTCTCCAGCATCTGTTGTTTCCTGACTTTTTAATAATCGCCGTTCTAACTGGTGTGATAGCTAGTTGTTGTTTTTTTTTTTTAATTTTTTATTGCATTTTAGGTTTTGGGGTACATGAGCAGAGCATGCAAGACAGTTGCATAGGTACGCACATGGCAGTGTGCTTTGCTTTGCTTCTCCCCTTCACCCACATTTGGCATTTCCCCCCAGGCTATCCCTCCCCACCTCCCCCTCCCACTGGCCTTCCCCTTTTCCCCCCAATAGACCCCACTGTTTAGTACTCCCCTTTCTGTGTCCATGTGTTCTCATTTTTCATCACCCGCCTATGAGTGAGAATATGCGGTGTTTCATTTTCTGTTCTTGTGTCAGTTTGCTGAGGATGATGTTCTCCAGATTCATCCATGTCCCTACAAACGACACGAACTCATCATTTCTGATTGCTGCATAATATTCCATGGTGTATATGTGCCACATTTTTCCAATCCAGTCTATCATCAATGGGCATTTGGGTTGATTCCAGGTCTTTGCTATTGTAAACAGTGCTGCAATGAACATTCATGTGCATGTGTCCTTATAGTAGAACGATTTATAGTCTTTTGGATATATACCCAGTAATGGGATTGCTGGGTCAAATGGAATTTCTATTTCTAAGGCCTTGAGGAATCGCCACACTGTCTTCCACAATGGTTGAACTAATTTACACTCCCACCAACAGTGTAAAAGTGTTCCTTTTTCTCCACATCCTCTCCAGCATCTGTTGTCTCCAGAGTTTTTAATGATCACCATTCTAACTGGCGTGAGATGGTATCTCAGTGTGGTTTTGATTTGCATCTCTCTGATGACCAGTGACGATGAGCATTTTTTCATATCATTGTTGGCCTCATATATGTCTTCTTTCGTAAAGTGTCTGTTCATATCCTTTGCCCACTTTTGAATGGGCTTGTTTTTTTCCTGTAAATCTGTTTGAGTTCTTTGTAAATTCTGGATATCAGCCCTTTGTCAGATGGGTAAACTGCAAAAATTTTTTCCCATTCTGTTGGTTGCCGATTCACTCTAGTGACTGTTTCTTTTGCTGTGCAGAAGCTGTGGAGTTTGATTAGGTCCCATTTGTCTATTTTGGCTTTTGTTGCCAATGCTTTTGGTGTTTTGTTCATGAAGTCCTTGCCTACCCCTATGTCCTGGATAGTTTTTTAACTTTGATTATGTATTCTGCAAATTTAGCGACTTTCTCATTTCTAGTAACTTTTTGGTGGATTATCTAGGCTTTTCTAAATATAAGATCATATCATCTGAAAATAAGAATAATTTGTACTTTTCCTTTCCAATGCTCTTTACTTCTTTCTCTTGTTCAACTGCTCCAGCTAGAACTTCCAGCTCTATGCTGAAAAACAGTGATGAAAGTCGATGTTATTGTAGTGTTCCAGATCTTAGAGAAACAGTCTTTAGTTTTTCCCTGTTCATTATGTCGCTAGGCGTGGGTTTATTGAACATGTTTTTTATTGTGCTGAGGTATGTTTCTTTTATACCCAGTTTTCTGAGAGTTTTTATTATAAAATGCTGTTGAGGTTTATCAAGTATTTAACTGGCATTCATTGAAGTGATCATACGGTTTTTGCCTTTTATTCTGTTGATGTGATGTATCATGTTTATTGATTTCTATATGTTAAACCATCCTTGCATAATTGGGATAAATCACCCTTCATCATGATGAATAATCTTTTTAATGTGTTGCTGAATTCAATTTGCTAATATTTTGTTGAGGATTTTTACAATTATGTTAATCAGAGGTATTGACCTGTCTCTTTCTCTTTTCTTGTGCATCTGTCTGGTTTTAATGTCATGATATTACTATTCTTATAGAATGAGTTTGGAAGTATTCCCTTTTCATTGATTTTTTTTGGAATGGCTGAAATAGAAATGGTATTAGATATTTAAATGTTTGGTAGAATTCAGCAGTGAAGCTCTCAGGTCGTGGGTTTTTATTTGATAGAAGACTTTATTCCTACTTCTATGTTACTTGTTATTAGTCTATTCAGGTTTTGAATTTCAATCTTGGTGGGGTGTATGGGTCCACAAATTTATTAATTTCTTCTAGGTTTTCCAATGTATTGACGTATAGTTGCTCATAACAGTCTCCAGTGATCCTTTGAATATTGGTGGTAACAGTTTTTGTGGTGGGTTTCTTTTTTCTTTTTTTCTTTTCTTATTTTTGACAGTCTTGCTCTGTTGCCAGGCTGGAGTGCAGTGGCACAATCTTGACTCACCACAACCTCCGCCTCCCAAGTTCAAGCGATTTTCCTGCCTCAGCCTCCCAAGCAGCAGGAACTACAGGTGCCCACCACCATGCCCATCTAATTATTGCATTTTCTCTTTTTTTTGAGACGGAATTTCGCTGTTGTTACCCAGACTGGAGTGCAATGGCACGATCTCGGCTCACCACAACCTCTGCCTTCTGGGTTCAAGCAATTCTCCTGCCTCAGCCTCCCAAGTAGCTGGGACTACAGGCGCGCACCACCATGCCCAGCTAATTTTTGTATTTTTAGTAGAGATGGGGTTTCACCATGTTGACCAGATGGCCTCGGTCTCTTGACCTCGTGATCCACCCACTTCGGCCTCCCAAAGTGCTGGGATTATAGGCATGAGCCTAATTCTTGTATTTTTAGTAGAGACAGGGTTTCGCCGTGTTGCCCAGATTCTCTGGTTGATCTCCTGACCTCATGTTTCACCTGCCTCAGGCTCCCAAAGTGCTGGGATTACAGGTGTGAGCCACCTTGCCTGGCTGTGGTAACAGTTTTAATGTCTCTATTTTCATCTCGGATTTTATATTTAGGTCTTCTCTCCTAAGATAACTTTGCCATGATAAGGCGATGGAGCTTTATCAGAAAGCCACTAGCACAAATAATGACTCCACCCCAAACTTTATGCCTTATACAAATGAAATGTTCCATATTCATTTCTTTGAATTAAAATTTATAAGAATATAATATTATACACAAATTAAGATAACAACACCTAGTTTTGCACATTATATTTTTTGAAAGTAAATTTGATTTAAATGTATTATTTCATTTAATTATCATTAGCTCTATGAAACATTATCATTTTTATAGAGAGGTGGTTATCTCTTTCCTGTCACAGGTTAGCTTCCCTAGGAAGCTGACTGTGAAATAAAGATTAGCATAAAGGATGTTTATCAGAAAGTACTATCAGTATAAACACATGGAAAAAGAGGAAGCAAAATCGGTCAAAGAGAGAGTTTTAGTCTTGATGAAGGATACAGCTGATCTTATGGGAAGTTCTAAAATGGAAATGATCCTATAGAATTGTCTCAAGTTGTGGAGAAACGCAGACTTCATATTTTCCTTGATGAGTCATTGGGTATAGGCTCCCCAAGGAAGAGGGCAAAACACTGGGTGAGGGAGGTGTGTCCAGCAAACACATTTCTGGAGAGGGCTGATAGCAGAGGTCGGCATAGAGAAATGCTTATAGAAGCTGGGAAAACAAGCCCCTTACTTCTGCAAGGGATCTGGGCAGTGTGTTAACTATGACAAACACATTCCATTAATTCCTTAGTTTTTGATAAAGTTTAGAAATATTTTTAGAAGATTTTTATTTTTCTCAGTTAAAAGAGAAACAGCCTTGTAACTAAGACTGACTCAAATCTTACCTCGGCCACTGGCTAGTTGCGTAATTTGGAATAAAATCAGTAATCATTCTGATACCCATTTTTTTTCCCTCATATAAAGTGAAGTATGTTATGTTTGATAAATAACCTAAGAACCTTCAAAATTCTAATATTTATAAGTAAAATTGTGGGGGGGTATGTGCATGGGGGGGATGAGAGAGAAGGAGAGAATAAGACAGAGAGAGAGAGAGAGAGACAGAAAGGGAGATCAGCCTCATTCAGTTAAAATAAAAAAAAGAAACTGTATCAACTCACAACAGACTGGTGAATGGTGATCTTTTATCATAGTCTAAAAAGTAAGGGCAGATTGTCAGAGGCACTGAATTAGTTTTGTACCACTGCGTCATAAGCCACCAGACTTCATGGTTCAAAGCAAAGTACATCCATTTGTTAACTCAAAATTCAATAGGTCACATTTCAACTAGGTTCTCTGGTCAAAATCTTATAAGGGTTAAATCAAGATGTCAGCCAGACTTGAGTATCATTTGGAATGTGCAGCTTTTTTTTTTCAAACTCATTTAAGTTGTTGACAGAATTTAGTTTCTTGCAGTTTTAGGACTGAGGCACTCAGATCCTAATCATGGTTCACCTTCACAGGAATTAAAAAAAAAAAATAGCCATTTGCTTTCTTGTTTGAGGCCATAGGAAGAATGTCCTCCTGATTCTTTACATTTTAAAACTCTAGACCCCCATTTGATACCTCACTTGAGGAGGACAAACTCTCATTAGATAATTTCCAATCTGATTCACTCATCTGAATGGGAGACTTTAATTATATCTGCTAAAATCTCTATTGCATATAATAAAACATAATGATAAGGTTGATAATGCATTATTTTCACAGAATTCACCCATACTCAAAAACAGTGCATTATACACAACAGGGTAGAAATTTCAAGGACTGTCCTGGAATTCTGCTTGCCATGGGCACACAGAAAACCTCAGCAATAAAGAGGCTGTCGAAGGCAGAGAGTTTGGTCTACTGTGTTCTCTCATGTAATAACTCTTAGATAAAGGAAGGACCTTGCAGTTAAACATGTTCCATCTGAGATTAAGGCAGAAATCCCTGGCCAATAATTCAACTTGACAAGAGTAGATATTTTTCCTGTGCTAAGTATAGATGTGAAATGGAAGACAAGGGACATAGAGAAAGATTCGAAGATTCAAAGAGTTCGACCTTGTTACATTTGCCACAATATTTTCATTCTATTTCCTGGGATTATATTCTTTCCCCAGCAGTGGTTTATTATTCCAATGAGACATAACTGAATTGAGTATCTAGTTGGCACTGCAACTGCAATTTTGACAGTCCAGTCCTGATATTGGTCCTCAGTTTATCTGCTCTAGCATTTTAGGAGATAAGGGATTTGTTCAAAGTTACCAGCAAGGCTTTCTAATTCAACTTAAATTCTGAGTTGAAATTTCACAGCCTTTAGTTCTTCTTTTTCTTGGGTAAGTTCTGTAGGACATTTAGTAAAACGTAATGTGTATACAATATTAATAATCACTATTGTTTTTCAACACCTAAATCACCCAGGAAGTTTGTGGTTGCTTATTATGTTCTCCTTTACAGGCTGTGGCAAAACCAGCACTGCCAGGGTCACTTCGGTTATTGAGTTCAGCTCCAGTCACCCACACCAGTGACCCTCTTCTCTGAAGATACGTGCTTCTTTGGAATGTTTGATGTCCTTTCTTACCAAGGCACCTGATCCAGCCCACTTCAATAGAAATATTTGTATAAGAAAAAAGATAAAGATTGGTATTCCTTTCTTCCCAAGAGAAATCCTAGTCCCTATGTAAATTACTCACTTCACCCGACAGGGACAACTTCTTATACCAAGTGGTATTTCCAACTTTTCAGGCCACAGAAGGTGCTGTTTCAACCTGCTCTGGAGTCATGAGTTTCATAATGGCTTATAATACTTTGACCAAAGAAAATCACTTAAGTAATTAAATACGAATTACAAAAATTCGTCCTAAGATGATTTGCAACTCTGTCTTCACATACAGAAGATACTGATATAATGTCCTAAACGTTTCCTCTTCAGGTATCTACCTTAGACACAAATATGTTTCTATTCTATCTATTTTGCATCCTGATTTATTTAAATTAATATACAATTTATAAATATTTTCAATGACTTTGTAAAATAGAATAATAAATTTAGATGGCCACATAATATATAAAATTCTTTCAAATTACATTTAACAATTTCACATCTAACTGATATCACTGAAATGTTGGTATAGTAACTTTACTATTGATGTTTAACTTGATCATGTTGTAGTCTTTTGAATTAAACACACTGATATATGGAGATTTAGAGGATTTTTTTAAGTACTGGAAAAGGAAAATTTATACAACAGAGGAGAAGCTGCAAGCTCATGAGACACTTATATAGCCCATTTTCTGATTAAATAGGAGTTTTTTATGTGAAATTATGATAGAATTATTGTTGACACTGGATAAGCTACAGTCACCAGTTATTCAATCAAATACTAATTTAGGTGTTGCTGTGATGGTAATTTTTAGAGTTAAGTAAAGTCAATATTCAGTTGACTTTGCAAGACATTATCCTAGATAATTTAGCAGAGCCTCATTTTACCAGTAGTAAAGCCTTAAAAGCAGAGCTGAGGCTTCTCTGAGGCAGAAGAAATTCGACCTGTGGCCAAAAGCTTTAGCCCACAACCAAGAGTTCTAACTTGCTGTATGGATTTTAGACTAATCTTATCAGCCCCCACAATCAGAGGAACCAATTCCTTGCAAAAAAAAAAATCTTAAACTGTATCTCTCACTAGCCTGTTCCTCTGGATAAATAATGATGGTTACAGATGTTGCTTCCTGACATTGTTCTAAAGGAACATAATCATACGGATGGGTTTTCTGAATTGTGTCTGGAGTTTGGGAATTTGGTTCTTTCATGTAATTAGATTTAAAAGCACTAATGACTATTTCTACTGATAAAGAGAGCACTAGAAATTCATGGCATAACATGACAGAGGAGACATGGAAAATATAACCATTGGACACTGGTGGTCAAATACCTGTAGAAGTTGAAGTTTTGGGTCACCATCTGTTTGCTACCTTAGAATATTTTTATCAGACTGAAGAGTAGAGTGGAGTTCTCAGTTGTTCCTAACTGTTCCAGAAATAAAAGAATAAGTGCAGGACTTTGAATTCCAGCTCAAGTTCCACCTAAATAATGTAATAGTCTCTTTTTTATGCCCTAAAAGATACCCTTATCTTTTCTACCTGATCTGAGATTTCTGAAAATTAAACCCTGAGATGTATCTCAGGGTTGATGGATCATATTTCAAAATAATAAGAGCTATTTATGACAAACCCACAGCCAATATCATACTGAAAGGGCAAAAGCTGGAAGCTTTCCCTTTGAAAACTGGCACAAGATAAGGATGCCCTCTCTCACTACGCCTATTCAACATGGTATTGGAAGTTCTGGCTAGGGCCATCAGGCAAGAATAAGAAATAAAGGGTATTCAAATAGGAAGAGAGCACATCAAATTATCCCTGTTTGAAGATGACATAATTTCACATTTAGAAAACCCCATCATCACAGCCCAAAATCTCAAGTTGATAAGCAACTTCAGTAAAGTCTCAGGATACAAAATCAATGTGCAAAAATTGCAAGCATTCCTATACACCAACAACAGACAAATAGAGAGCCAAATCATGAGTGAACTCCCATTCACAATTGCTACAAAGAGAATTAAATACCTAGGAATTCAACTAACAAAGGACGTGAAGGACCTCTTCAAGGAGAACTAAAAACCACGCTTAAGGAAATAAGAGAGGACACAAACAGATGGAAAAACATTCCATGCTTATGGTTAGGAAGAATCAATATTGTGAAATTGACCATACTGCCAAAAGTAATTTATAGATTCAATGCTATCCCCGTCAAGCTACCAATGACTTTCTCCACAGAATTAGATCCTGATTATTAAGGAGATATTGGGTCACTACTATTGATGGAGGGAAAGATTTTTTAAATGTAAGAGATGTCTCCCACATCCTGTGATTAAAGCCCATAATAGTCCATTCCCATATTGCTAATAAATACATGCCCAAGTCTGAGTGATTTATAAAGGAAAAAAGTTTAATTGACTCACAGTTCAGAATATCTGGGGAGCCCTCACAAAACTTACAATCATGGCAAAAGGGGAGGCAAACACATCCTTCTTCACCTTGTGGCAACAAGGAGAAGTGCTGAGTGAAGCACTCCATTGCTTGGAGGGTGTTCTGTTAAATGAAGACATCCAGACACAAAATAAACAGATACTCTACAATCTCACTTATATGTGGAATCCAAAATGGTCAAACTCATAGAAGGATAGAGTAGAATGGTGATTGCCAGGAGCTAGGCAAATGGGAGGACTGGGGAGGTGATAAAGGTACAGAGTTTTAGTTGTGTAAGAGAAGTAATTTCTGGAAATCTTCTATACAGCATAGTGCCTATAGCTAGCAAAACTCCATTTTATACTTAAAATTTGCTGAGAGAGTAAGATCTACCTTATGTTAATTGTCCATGTCAAAAAACAGTGACAACAAACATCCCAATAATGATAATAAAGGAGCTGGGAGGAAACTTTGGGAGATAACAGGTGTACTGTGGCCTTGGTAATGGTGATGATTTCATGAGTGTATACTTATTTCCAAAGTCATAGAGAGATTGCACATAAAATAGGTACAGTTTTTAAATATGTTGATTATACCTGAATAAAGTGGTTTAAACACAAAAACAATATATTCTTCATGAACAGTTCCACTTAGAATATTTTTTTTTTCTGATGAGAACAATTCTCCAGAAACTTCAGCTGTGGGAAATTAAGAAAATCCCTGCAAACGGTTCGGCCCATTGCCTTATAAATTATTGAATATATCAATTATTAAATTTGTATCCTACAAAACTATTTCTAAGATAACTTGGCCTGCCTAGCATGAAGTTAAACTTATAATTTTCTAGCTAGAAAATTTCAGGGAGGGGGAGGGACTCAAGATGGCACTGTGAGAACAACCCAGGATTGGAGCTCTCGTTGTGTCTGCGGAGAGGTGAATCTGAGCTGCATTTCCAGACTGATCTTTGTTGCCCACAGAACGGGGAAATTCCCAAGTGAAGAGGAGACGCGGGATGCCAGGCAGAACCTCCGCCTGGCGAAGCTGGAAGCCGGGGTGGCGGCGGCCGGCCCTGCCCAGCGCTCCCCACAGGGCGTGCTTGTCCGGGTGCCCTGTTGAACCGGCAACTGGAGACGTGAGAGGGCTGGACTTGAGACTGAGCTAGAGTTGGACAGTGGGCCAGCCCAGGGGATTGCAGGGACAGAGCGTTAGGGGTGGCCTAGTGGGACGAACAAAACCGCGATTTCAAACAAGCCCCGTGCAGACGGCCCGAGACGCTCTGTGGGGGAGGGGCGTCCACCATTACCGAGGCAACCCGCCCCAACTGAGATACACGCCCATTGCTGACGCAGCCTGCCTTTGCCGAGGCAACCCGTCCCTACTGACATACACGCCCACTGCTGACGCAGCCTGCCGTTGCCGAGGCAACCCGCTACAACAGAGAGACTCCACCGCAGGGCGTGGCAGAGAACACAGCAGAACAGCAGAGCCAGGGCGAGCCTCACAACAGCAGGGCGGAGCCTCGGCAGGCAAACAGTGGCTAGTCTGCGTCCTAGCTGGGCAGGACCTCAACGGACATCCAAACATAAAGCCCAAACCCCTCAACACAGAGCATTTGAGAAGAAAAAGGGTTTTTTTAATGAGCTCTGTTGCAGCAGAATCAAACATAGCAGCCTAACATCCCTGAATGAACAACAGAGCCCACAGCTCAACAATTAAGCCCCTATAAAGTACAAACTGTCTCCTCAAGCAGCTCCCTGACCCCTCTATATCCAAAAGACTGACATTAGGCAGGCATCATCCTGGGACAAAGATAGCAGGAAAAGAAACTGGTAGCATCCCTCGCTGTGCCACAGCTGCTAGAGGTGCACCCCAGACAAGCAGGGTCTGGAGCAAACCTCAGCAGTTGTACAGCAAAGAGGCTAGACTGGTAGAAGGAAAACCAAGCAACAGAAATACTTTATCATCAACATTCAGGGTGTCCACTCAGAGACCCAATCGAAAAGTCAGCAACTACGCAGACGACCAGTGAACAAATCCGCAAAGATGGAAAGAAACCAGCGCAAAAAGGAGGAAAATACCCGAAACCAGAACACCTCACCTCTTAGAAAGGACCAAAACTCCTCCCCAACAAGGGAACAAAGCAGGACGGAGAATGACTGTGACGAAATGACAGAATTAGACTTCAGAAGATGGATAATGAGAAACTTTTATGAGCTAAAAGATCATGTATTAATTAAATCAATGCAAAGAAACTAAGAACCTTGAAAAAAGATTTGAAAAAAGACTCGAGGAAATGATAACAAGAATGGATAACTTAGAGAGAAATATGAATGAATTAAAGGAGCTGAAAAACACAATACGAGAACTTCACGAAGCATGCACAAGTTTCAATAGCCGAATTGACCAAGCAGAAGAAAGAATATCTGAAGTCGAAGACCAACTCAATGAAATAAAACGAGAAACCAAGATTAGAGAAAAAAGCGCAAAAAGGAAAGAACAAAGTCTCCAAGAAATGTGGGACTATATGAAAAGACCTAACCTACGTTTGATAGGTGTACCAGAAGGGGACGAAGAGAATGAATCCAAGCTGGAAAATACTCTTCAGGACATCATTCAGGAAAATTTCCCCCACCTAGCAAGACAGGCCAACACTCAATTGCAGGAAATACAGAGAACACCACAAAGATATTCCGCAAGAAGAGCAACCCCAAGGCACATAATCGTTAGATTCGACAGGGTTGAAATAAAGGAGAGAATACTAAGGGCAGCCAGAGAGAAAGGTCGGGTCACCCACAAAGGGAAGTCCATCAGACTCACAGCAGATCTCTCGGCAGAAACACTACAAGCCAGAAGAGAGTGGGGGCCAATATTCAACATCCTAAAAGAAAAGAACTTTCAACCCCGAATTTCATATCCAGCCAAACTGAGCTTCAGAAGTGAAGGAAAAATAAAATCCTTTGTGAACAAGCAAGTACTCAGAGATTTTGTCACCACCAGGCCTGCTTTAAAAGAGCTCCTAAAAGAGGCACTACACATAGAAAGGATCAACCAGTACCAGCCATTCCAAAATCACACTGAATGCTAAAGAGCATCAACATAATGAAGAATCTACAACAACTAACAGGCAAAACAGCCACTTAGCATCAAAATGGCAGTATCAAATTCACACATAACAATATTAACCCCGAATGTAAATGGACTAAATGCACCAATCAAAAGACACAGACTGGCAAATTGGATAAAAATCCAAAATGCATCAGTGTGCTGTATACAGGAAACCCATCTCATATGCAAGGATACACAAAGGCTCCAAATAAAGGGATGGAGGAAGATTTACCAAGCAAACGGAAAGCAAAAAAAAGCAGGAGTTGCAATTCTCATCTCTGACAAAATAGACTTTAAAGCAACAAAGATCAAAATAAACAAAGAAGGCCATTACATAATGGTAAAAGGATCGATACAACAAGAAGAGCTAACGATCCTAAACATATATGGACCCAATGCAGGAGCACCCAGATACATAAGGCAAGTTCTTAATGACTTACAAAAGGACTTAGACTCCCACACAATAATAGTGGGAGACTTTAACACTCCACTGTCAATACTAGACAGATCAACCAGACAGAAAATCAACAAGGATATCCAGGGCTTGAACTCAGACCTGGAGCAAGCAAACCTGATAGACATTTACAGAACTCTCCACCCCAAATCCACAGAATACACATTCTTCTCAGCACCACATCACACCTACTCTAAAATTGACCACATAATTGGAAGTAAAGCACTGCTCAACAAATGCAAAACAACTGAAATCATAACCAACAGCCTCTCAGACCATAGTGCAATCAAGTTAGAACTCAGAATTCAGAAACTGACCCAGAACCGTACAGCTTCATGGAAACTGAACAGCTGGCTCTTGAATGTTGACTGGGTAAACAACGAAATGAAGGCAGAAATAAAGAAGTTCTTCGAAACCAATGAGAACGAAGACACAACGTGCCAGAACCTCTGGGACACATTTAAAGCAGTCTCTAGAGGAAAGTATATAGCAATAAGTGCCCATATGAGGAGAATGGAGAGATCCAAAATTGACACCTTTTAATCAAAATTGAAAGAGCTAGAGGAGCAAGATCAAAAAAACTCAAAACCCAGCAGAAGACAAGAAATAACTAAGATCAGAGCTGAGCTGAAGGAGATTGAGACACGAAAAACCCTTCAAAAAATCAATAAATCCAAGAGCCAGTTCTTTGAAAAGATCAACAAAATAGACAGACCACTAGCCAGATTGATTAAAAAGAAAAGAGAGAAAAACCAAATAGATGCAATAAAAAATGATAAAGGGAAATCACCACAGATTCCACAGAAATTCAAACCATCATCAGAGAATATTACAAACAACTCTATGCGCATAAACTAGTAAACCTGGAAGAAATGGATAAATTCCTGGACTCCTGTGTCCTCCCAAGCCTAAACCACGAGGAAGCTGAAACTATGAATAGACCAATAACAAGGTCTGAAGTTGAGGCAGCAATTAAGAGCCTACCACACAATAAAAGCCCAGGTCCAGACGGGTTCACAGCCGAATTCTACCAGACACACAAACAGGAGCTGATACCATTCCTTCTAAAACTATTTTAAACAATCCAAAAAGAGGGAATCCTTCCCAAATCATTTTATGAGACCAACATCATTCTGATTCCAAAACCCGGCAGAGACCCAACAAGAAAAGAAAACTTCAGGCCAATATCCATGATGAACATAGATGCAAAAATCTTCAATAAAATATTTGCAAGCCGATTGCAACAGCAAATCAAAAAACTTATTCATCATGATCAAGTAGGATTCATCCCGGGGATGCAAGGCTGGTTCAACATACGCAAGTCTATCAACGTAATTCACCACATAAACAGAACCAAAAACAAAAACCACATGATTATCTCAGTTGATGCAGAGAAGGCATTTGACAAAATTCAACAGCCCTTTATGCTAAAATCCCTCAATAAACTCGGTATCGATGGAATGTATCTCAAAGTAATAAAAGCTATTTATGACAAACCAACAGCCAATATCATATTGAATGGGCAAAACCTGGAAGCATTCCCTTTGAAATCTGGCACTAGACAAGGATGCCCTCTTTCACCACTCCTATTCAATATAGTACTGGAAGTTCTAGCCAGAGCAATCAGGCAAGAAAAAGAAATAAAGGGTATTCAAATAGGAAAGGTGGAAGCCAAATTGTTTCTATTTGCAGACGACATAATAGTATACCTAGAAGACCCCATCACCTCTGCCCAAAAACTCCTGAAACTGATAAGCAACTTCAGCAAAGTCTCAGGATATAAAATCAATGTGCAAAAATCACAAGCCTGCCAGGCGCGGTGGCTCAAGCCTGTAATCCCAGCACTTTGGGAGGCCGAGACAGGTGGATCACTAGGTCGAGAGATCGAGATCATCCTGGTCAACATGGTGAAACCCCGTATCTACTAAAAATACAAAAAATTAGCTGGGCATGGTGGTGTGTGCCTGTAATCCCAGCTACTCGGGAGGCTGAGGCAGGAGAATTGCCTGAACCCAGGAGGCAGAGGTTGCTGTGAGCCGAGATCGCGCCATTGCACTCCAGCCTGGGTAACAAGAGCAAAACTCCGTCTCAAAAAAAAAAAAAAAAAAATCACAAGCATTCGTCTACACCAATAACAGACTTAAAGAAAGCCAAATCAAGAACGAACTGCCATTTGCAATTGCTACAAAAAGAATAAAATACTTTGGAATACAACTCACAAGGAACGTAAGGGACCTCTTCAAGGAGAACTACAAACCACTGCTCAATGAAATCAGAGAGGACACAAACAGATGGAGAAACATTCCATGTTCATGGTTAGGAAGAATTAATATCTTGAAAATGGCTATACTGCCCAAAGTAATTTACAGAATCAACGCTATCCCCATCAAGCTACCATTGACTTTCTTCACAGAACTGGAAAAAAACACCATGAACTTCATATGGAACCAAAAGAGAGCCCGCATAGCCAAGTCAATTCTAAGCAAAAAGAACACAGCGGCGGGCATCACACTATCGGATTTCAAACTATACTACAAGGCTACAGTAATCAAAACAGCATGGTACTGGTACCAAAACAGAGATATAGACCAATGGAAGAAAACAGAGGCACTGGAGGCAACACAACATACATACAACTATACAATCTTTGATAAACCTGACAAAAACAAGCAATGGGGAAAGGATTCCATGTTTAACAAATGGTGTTGGGAAAACTGGCTAGCCATGTGCAGAAAGCAGAAACTGGACCCCTTCCTGACACCTTACACTAAAATTAACTCCAGATGGATCAAAGACTTAAACATAAGACCTGGCCCCATAAAAACCCTAGAAGGAAATCTAGGCAAAACTATCCAGGACATAGGAGTAGGCAAGGACTTCATGAACAAAACACCAAAAGCATTGGCAACAAAAGCCAAAATAGACAAATGGGACCTAATGAAACTCCACAGCTTCTGCACGGCAAAAGAAATAGTCACTAGAGTGGATCGGCAACCAACAGAATGGGAAAAAGTTTTTGCAGTTTACCCGTCTGACAAAGGGCTGATATCCAGAATTTACAAAGAACTCAAACAGATTTACAGGAAAAAAACAAACAAGCCCATTCAAAAGTGGGCAAAGGATATGGACACTTTATGAAAGAAGACATATATGAGGCCAACAATCATATGAAAAAATGCTCATCGTCACTGGTCATCAGAGAGATGCAAATCAAAACCACATTGAGATACCATCTCAGGCCAGTGAGAATGGCGATCATTAAAAAATCTGGAGACAACAGATGCTGGAGAGGATGTGGAGAAAAAGGAACACTTTTACACTGTTGGTGGGAGTGTAAATTAGTTCAACCATTGTGGAAGACAGTGTGGTGATTCCTCAAGGCCTTAGAAATAGAAATTCCATTTGACCCAGCAATCCCATTACTGGGTATATATCCAAAAGACTATAAATCGTTCTACTATAAGGACACATGTACACGAATGTTCATTGCAGCACTGTTTACAATAGCTAAGACCTGGAATCAACCCAAATGCCCATTGATAATAGACTGGATTGGAAAAATGTGGCACGTATACACCATGGAATATTATGCAGCAATCAGAAATGATGAGTTTGTGTCGTTTGTAGGGACATGGATGAATCTGGAAAACATCATCCTCAGCAAACTGACACAAGAACAGAAAATGAAACACCGCATATTCTCACTCATAGGCGGGTGATGAAAAATGAGAACACATGGACACAGAAAGGGGAGTACTAAACACTGGGGTCTATTGGGGGGAAAAGGGGAAGGGCCAGTGGGAGGGGGAGGTGGGGAGGGATAGCCTGGGGAGAAATGCCAAATGTGGGTGAATGGGAGAAGCAAAGCAAGCACACTGCCATGTGTGTACCTATGCAACTGTCTTGCATGCTCTGCTCATGTACCCCAAAACCTAAAATCCAATAAAAAATTAAAAGAAAAAAAGAAAAAAAAAGAAAATTTCAGGGAGGATTTACCTTTTTTTTTTAAATTTTTTATTGGATTTTAGTTTTTGGGGTACATGAGCAGAGCATGCAAGACAGTTGTGTAGGAACACACATGGCAGTGTGCTTTTCTTTCCTTCTCCCCTTCACCCACATTTGGCATTTCTCCCCAGGCTATCCCTCCCCACCTCCCCCTCCCACTGCCCCTCCCCTTTTCCCCCCAGTAGACCCCAGTGTTTAGTATTCCCCTTTCTGTGTCCATGTGTTCTCATTTTTCATCACCCGCCTATGAGTGAGAATATGCAGTGTTTCATTTGGTCAATTATGGAGAACAACCAGCTGTCTTAGGATTTCACTAAAATCATCTGAATCTCAAGAGATTTACATAGTTAGAAATGAATTTTTAAAGTCTTGCTGAAATAGCTTTGATTATTTCTTGATATTTAAAAAATGATACTTTATTTTGATAATTTATCTGTTGACCTTAAAATAACCATATTATACTTTTTAATATTTTCGTCAAAATAATAATGATAAACATAATATAGTATTTTTAACTATAGGCACTTAGCTGTGTAGTAGATCTCTAGACTTTGTTAATGTAGCATAATTGAAACTTTTAATGATTGAATAACTCCTCACCTCTCTCTTAATTTGCGCCGGAAAACCACTGTTATATTTTCTGCTTCTATGAGGTTGACTATTAAAGATACCTCTATAAGTATAATCCTGAACTATTTACCCTTCTGTGAATGGCTTTTTTCTCTTAGCATAATGTCCTTCAGGTTTATCCATGCTCTCTCAAATGGCAGATTTCTTTCTTTTTAAGCATGAATAATTCCATTTTATTTAGGATTTATCTGCCAATGGAAACAGGTTTTTTTCACATCTTGGCTATTGTGACAAATTTTACAATGAACACGGGAGTGAAGATGTCATTTTGAGATCCTGATTTCAATTTCCTTGAATATATACCCAGAAGTGGTATTCTGGATCATATGTTAAGAAGGTAGATTTCATGTTGTGTTCTTCCTAGGGGAAAAAAAAAAAAACAAAAGCAAACGGACATTAAAAAAACTTGGGGAAGTTGCATATGTATATTACTTTGAGTGGTGATAGTTGTATGGGTGTTTGGAAATGTCCAAATTCATCAAATTATAAATACTGCATATGTGCAGTTCTTTGTATATCAATTATACATTAATAAAGCTGTTAAAATTAAATATATATAATGAAATAACAAAATCATGATGAAGCCAACACATGTTGAGAATTTATAATATGCAAGGCATTCAGAGAAATTCATTGTAAGGATTATCTCATCTAATACTCATATAGTCCTCTGAAGTAGTTGCTATCGTTATTCCAGTTTACAGTTGACGAAATACAGGGCATAGAGAAGGAAAATATTTGGCCATGGGTCAAAAAGCTAATGGACTTGGTTCTGTATAACTCTAGAACTCATACTGTTAACTACTGCGGTTGTCTGTAGTTAATTTAAAAATAGAATAAATTAAATCTAGTCTTTTTGTTTCATAGTGGTTACTGTCCTAATGATTAATTTGTATGTGTGCAAGTTAAATGTGTGCATTATTCTCTTCAAAAGCAAATAGAACAAAGTAAGCATTTTTTTTCTCTTGCTATGGTCCCCATTTTTTCTTGTTTACAAAACTGATAAAGAGTAATAAAGTGTTCTCATTCCTAATTCATAATATAATGCAAAATGTATTATGTTTTCAAATTTCTAAGAGAAGAATAAAGTTATTTTCAGAATTCAGTATTTTAATAGTAGAAGACTGGTATTTGGGTATTCTAAACTAATAATTGGCTTTTCCTTATTTTCCTTCTCTCCTTCTTCTTTCCTTCCCTTTTCCTCTTATTAGCCCACCTTTGAAATGTACCTTTGTTTTCCTTCTTTCTCAGGTTTATAACCTCATAAAGCTCTCAATAATTCAGTATTACTCTAAATTGCCATCTTCATTTGCGGTGAGACTGGCAAACAGATAACAAGAGCAAGATTAGTCATTATTTTCATCTTCTTGACTATGCTCCCTCTCCAAGTATCTCTTGCTTCCCCCCTTTTAAGAAAGAAATTATGGATATAAGTGCACTTTAATATGTTTAACTAACTGGAGGTTTATGCCATAGCAACATGGCTCAGTGTCTCTTCAGGAGGTATATTCTTTGTTCCTTCCTTCATCTCCTCCCCTTCCTTTCATCCCTGTCCTTGAATTTGTATGCAACTCTTCCTCTCTCTGACCCTTTTCTTGTTTAACATTCATTCTTCTCTTCCATTCAAGAAAGGAAATGTAGGAAAGGAGACTAGAATGGAAACATACAGTGCCACTGAAGCAAGACTAGAAGTGCTGTTTCTCCAGGGAGATTATGTGGCCAATGGAAATAGTTTAGTGCTGGTGCTTCTTTATTAGCACAGGGAAGTAGAAGGGAATTTCAACCTGCTCTTTGTAACAATTCTGGCATATAATAAACAGGGAAGATCACGGAGAAAAGCATCCATGTTTGATATGGTAAAGCATGGAATGTCGTACGTGAAATCTGCCATCTCAGTCTGGAATGTAAGCCAAATACAGCAATTGGAGATAGCACCCCTACCCTCTGATTTGCAAGATCCATTGGTATTTAATCCAGTCTCATTCTGACCCTGAGTGATTCATGGGAGAGGAGTCCTTAGTTGCAAGGCTTTCCCTTTAGAATACTGTCTGACTAAATGCTTTCTTTTACTGTGATAGAAAAAGAGAATTTAAGTAAATGGCACCTTGGAATGCCCTGCAGCTAAAGGTAGCTCTAAAAGAAATGCCTAATTGTGAGCTGCCACGAAATGTACAGTACAAGATGTCCGAGTGAAGATTCAAAGTCGCATGTCCTCACAAACATGTAAGAAGGAGTGTCATTTCTCTAAGACACACATATTGTGCAATTTTGTTCAGTGACTAAAGCGTAGGAGCCAAAAACCATTTTACTTGGTTTCAAATTCTGGCGTGGAGACCTCCAACTATGTGGTTGCAACCACTAAGCCTTGGTTTTCTATTCCGTACACTTGAAATAGCACTTCCCTTAGAATGGGGCAAAATGTGGTTATTGTGCACACTGCCCAGCACATAAAAATTACTCAGTAAAAGTTAAATAAGGAAGGAGGAAGATTTAGAGTAGCTGGTGTCCAACATTTAGGAATATAATTGTTTTTCACCTGGATTTAGGGAAAAATTTGTGAAAGATTTTGAAACAACTATAGCAATTGTTAGTTATCCAGGGGCTCTTCCCATTCCAGTTGCTTTTTCACCTCTCTGTATCACCTTCCCCAGTTTCCCTTAGGAAAAGGGCTCTTCTGTATTCTCCTCACCACCATTACGTCCAGCATATAGTAAATAATAAGAAATAAAATGACCGGATTATCTTGGTATTAATTACTCATTTTATTCCTAATCATAGTTCATGATTTCATCTCTTCCAACAAAAGATCAAGACATTTCTACTTATTTTCTTAAATGTATTTTTAACTTTTCATTTTTAAATAATTGCAGATTTACGGGGAACCACAAGTATTGTCCAGCAAATTCTATGTGCCCTTCGCTCCATCTATCCATTAATAGCTGTATATTATTAAACTCAGGAAATTGACACTGATACAATGTGTATGTAAATCTACACCATTTTAGTACACATATAAATCGGTGTGTAACTCCACTATACCCAAGATATACAAATGTTCCATTATCACAAAAATCTCCCTTATTTTATCTTTTTAAAGTCTTTCCTATCTCCCTAATCCTCTTTCTTACTCTTCACAACCATTAATCTGTTCTCCATTTCTATAATTCTGTCGTTTTGAGAATGTATATAAATGGAAAACATTTTGAGACTGGCTTTTTCTCATTTGCTGTAATGCAACCCTGGAGGTTTATACCATAGCAACATGGCTCAATGGCTCTTCAGGAGGTATATTTTCTTGTGGGAACCTAGCTGTGTGAATGGTTAAACAAACTGTGGTATATCCATTCCATGGTGGGTGAATGGTTTTATTTACAGGTTTCTCTGAAGGCATACATTTTAATTTCTTTAAGATAAATGCCCAGGGGTATAATTGTTAGGTCACATAAGCATGTGTTTACTTTTGTAAGAAACTGCCAAATTATTTTCCAGAATGTCTGTACCATTTTACATTCCCACCAGCAATATACGAGAGATAGTTTTTCCAGATTGTTGCCAGCATATGGACACGGTATACTGGTGTTGACATTTTACAAGTATGAATAAATTTAAAATTTAGAAAACATATCTCCCTTTACTTTAATATCCTTTCTCACCATTTGTAATGTAAGTGTCATAAATATTTCCCCCACACATGGAAAATCACATCAGATAGTGCTATTATTTTTGCTTCAACTGGTAAACACAATTGAGAGAATGCCATAGGAGAAAGAAAGTTGCAGATCAGGGCATGCGGCACCTCATTGTTGCAGGGCTGTGGCAGTTCAAGTTCTCCAGTGGGACTCCAGTGATACCATGGTAGGAAGGGTAGGGAACTTGCTACCACTCCTTATGAGGCCTTCATTGCCATTGCATGGTGTGGCTTTATTAGCACTGGACATTGTCGAGAATCCTGAGTCTCCCCTAGGATTCCTATGACACGACTCCAGCAGGGAGAGGGAGGGTGTCTCATTACTGCTAGGCGAGCATGGAAGCCCAGGCTCTACATATCTTCTCCAGAAACACGGTGGAGAAGGGGAGCTCATTACTACCCAGTAGCATTTGGAGCATGGTTCTTCATGCTCATTTTGACACCATCCTGGCAAAAGAAACACCTTGTCATGAAGGGAAGTTGATTCTCCACTCAGCCTTGCTGATAGAGGTTGAGATGGGCTGTAAAGTTTTCTGTGGTGTTTGGCTGGAATAATACAGCTATGGTTTAAATTTTTTTATCTTTTTTTGGGCAGGGAGAACTTTTTCCTGGTCTTTTGGCTAGAAAGAGCAGTATTTTTTTGTGAATTTATCTTTCTATTTGTTTCTGTTGACATTTTTGGTTTGGTAGCTTCTTCAGGACAGAGTGCAAAATACATGTGGCAAAAAGATAAAACTTAGAAAACTCACCGTCTTGCCATTCTTCAAGTACTGTGGTACTTGGCTAGTATGTCTTTCTCTCTATCCTTCATAATTTTCTATTTGTTTTATATATAACTCCCAGAATTTTTAGTTAACAGAATGTATAGAAAAAATGTGTATCTACTAAATCTTTCTGCCATATTATTTTATATCACTATTTTAAAAGTTTTTTGTCAACTGTCCCTTTAAAGAGGAAAAAAAGCAGAGTTTGGAAAAGAGAGAAAAATTAAAAATGTGGCTCTGACAGCCCACAACACAGAAATGGATCAGCTTGGATTCCTAGAAATATATCCTCTTTCAGAGTTTCCTCCAAGGCCTGGGAACGTTCTTGCTATCCAGAATCACAAGCTTTCCCAGCTGTCCAATGGCTAAGCAGATGACAAATACAATAATGTAGAGAGGACAATAGAGAAATTGATTAGGAAGACACACTGTTGGACAAGAAGGTGAATCTTACTATGTTACATGGTATGAGTTAAATAATGACCTTTGTTAGGGAAGTTGATAAGCCAAGGGTCAGTAAATGAAGGCCTCAGCCTTCATTTCTTCTATCAACCCAACAGAGAACCAGTTGCACTCAGCCACTGGTGGACACAGAATGAGTCCCTGAGTGGGAAGAAGCCTATTCTCTCTTTGTTATTCTTTCTACTATATGTGTTATTCAGCCTTCTGAATGAACAGAGATTTGAACTCCAATTAGTCTGGGATTCAATGCCATGAGAGTTGGCTTGGCAAACTATGCGTTCAGCAATGGAAAACCTTGGAGTCCATGAGAATAACAGTATTTTCTCTGATCCTATGAAAAGATCAGTTCAGGTCTAGACTTTCCAGTCAAGAGAAGGAGGGCCTTCTCCCTACTCCTTACTGGCCCCTGTTAGCATATTGTCTAGGTGGCTCAGAGTGGAATAGAAACATCACCCCAAGATTCAGTGACTCACCGGATTACATTCACTTTAATATATATTTTATAATTAGTTCCTTTACCTCCTCGCCGGATTAAAAAATCATTCTGATTTGAAATTATTAGTCATAAAGGATGTACTTGAGTCAATATGTGAAATAATTAGAGGAACTTGACAAAGTGGATTTTCTTTAAATTTATAATGCAAATGAAACATAATACAGTTTCTTTTAAAAAAATTAGTAAAATCACACAATCTTATGATTGTACAGAGCAGGGAGTGTGATCCAGGGTTGAGCTGCAATGCCAGATCTTCTGCTGAAATGCCATGTACTGCCTCTACTGAAAGGATGATAATTACATTTTTTGTGAGTTTCAAGAAAATGCTGTTGTCTGTGTCTTAATTATTTTAGCAAACCATATAAATCTGTGTATTTCTTCTTAAAATATTTTGTCTTTAGCATGACAGCGAGTTTCTTTATTCAATGCTACTGCCCCAAATTAAATTCTTGTTATTTAACTGTGACAAAAGCAGTCAAAATAGTGTTTTAGTCCTGTGTGAACAGACTAATTAACAGATAAAGATAACTTTCACTGTTCTGCTGATTGTCACAGGGCTGTGCTGACTGAGTCAAAGGAAAAGATATGGAAGTAAAGCAAGAGACTGACTTCAACATAAATCAGTACTGACTAGTATCAACGTGCAACACAACATTTATGCATTTACCAAGAAACAGTTACCACATTCTGTATGTTATTAGGAGGGCTGAAAGAAGACTCTTAGCACATGATTGCTGATTAATTGGTGGCATACATGAAGTGAAGGAATCTCAAGGTAAAGAAATGAGTTAGTGATATGGGCAAAACAAAAACAAAAACAAATAAATATGCTATTAAATACCAAATCTCTCTCTGTTTTCAGCATAGATGTGCGAACTACCTATAGAAAATTTGGAAGTTAGTTGGCAATATTTAGAAACACAAATTAAGCCCTGCTGAGAAATATCCTGATCCAATTACTTGAGTTTACTTCAGAATAAAACAAAGTTGTTAGGAAACAAAGATGTAATGCCTTGGGAATAAAACTGTATGTGTGAACTTGTGTCTAAGTGGGGTAGAGAGACTACAGAAAAATCTCTTTATTCGAAATGATTAGTTGCAATAACCTGTCTTCTGCTGGTTAATATAATAATGAAAAGGTATTAATCAATTTTTAATTGATTTTTAAAAATTATTGATTGTCACAAAGGAAACAATTCTCTCTATTTTAAAAGTCAGCAATGCAGAAATAAGAAAATCAATCCATAAACTGCAGAGGTCAGAGGCCAAATTTTATCTTCTCTGTGTGTGCCATAGCATATAATTGGAAGAAAAGACCTGACAAAGGCATATTTCCATTGGCACTACTGAGAAGAAAATTTCTACTGTGGCTAGAGCTATTAAGATCAGGATCCTTTATAGCAATATTTATTCACCACAGATTAAATTGTGAAAAGTCAATATATTTACCAGTAAAGGTGAGTAACAAGAAAAGTATATTGTTTTCTAAATTTCTGTCAAGATTTTCAATAAGAGTGCAATTTTTTTCTTCCACCCATTTCCAAACACACACACACACATACACACACACACATACACACACACACACACACACACACACCCCTCCTTTTTTTAGGTGCATGATTGTCGCTTACTTCATTCTATGCCAATATCCATGCTAGACCCTGGTGCTCTAATTGAATACAAAAGCAGTAATTGTAATGGGCTGTGGTTAACCTCTCAAAGGCCTGTTAGTCCACTCAGCTGTCACAGCTGGGGGAAATTTAACTTGTTCCAATAAATCACTCAAAAGCAGATAGAAATTGCTAATAGAAACAGAACGTTAAGGAAAAAAAAGTATCTGATTTAGAAAAATCCTAGCATTAGAGCTACCAATCTACAATGTATTTAAACTTTAGCTTCTGTTCCTCCCTAGTATCATCCATACAGTATTCTAAAAGAGCAAGCTTGAATTGGATTTTCCTAAATTTGAGTTTCTCCTCTAAGAGATTTCTGTGATTTTTCTTGGCTCAGTATTGACCTGATGGTAATTTTTATTAAGGTCCCATGCTTAGTATCACATATCTCACATGCACCTTTATATGTATGTATGTACACAGACTAGGCTGAAAATTTAAAATGGACCAGCGTTATAGCATAGGCTCTTGATATTTGTCACTTTAGCATCCCAGACTTTCACTATTCAAAAAACAAAACTTCAAAGGTCATAAAATTCTGTGTTTTTTTTATTTAGTGGAGACAAATAACTTTATAATGCTGTTTTTACATTGCAAGGCTAACTAGCCAATTCCTTGTTTATGTTGTATATATTTTACATGAGAAATACTAAGTTATGTTGAGGTTAAATGATTTGTTCTGGGACTATAAGTGGTGGATAGATGTACCTCATCCACTCTAGATCTCCTGAACCATGCCTAACAATAACTGAAATTATAAATATTCTTACAAAATCACTTTAAAGCTCAATGCCAAATCCTCTTTTTAAATAACTTTCCAGGTTTATTCTGCACATCGAGAAACAAAAATATTACTTCAAGCTGAAGAGCTGAATTGTTTGAAGCACAGTTAAATGATACTTTAATGTATTTATACATTTGTGAATGTTCTATAACTTGGAGTTATTAACAAATTTTATAGTTAAGAATTCTTGCTGAATTTTGCAAGTTCTCTTTATTCAAGACAGCAAGACAGTGATATGCTGGCAGAATTCTTCAGGGTCCCCAAATAGAACGTTCTTCACCACTTGCTTCCTACTGTCTTTGAGTAGCCCAAAACCCACAGAGATCACTAAACCATGGTAATGGTGGGGGTGCAGATTATATGGTGGTGAGTGAAAAAGTTCCCACTCTCGGAGGGAAAAGACTGCAACGAGCACACCCAGAGGCTGAGGCAGTTCAATCCCAGTGTCAGCAGAGAGTAATCTATTCCTGGAATAAACAACCCCGTGTTCCCTATGGAAAGAAGTCAAAAGCCTGACTCACAACACTAAGAGAAATAATATCTACAAAACCACCAACAACAACAACAGCAAAATATAACTTATTTTGGTATCTATCCATATAAGGGAAGAGAATCAAGCTGTAAAAACAAAAGCAAATCGCTTCCATTGAAATACAACTAATAACCAGAACTTTGGGAGGCTGAGGAGGGAGGATCACTTGAGCCCAGGAGTAACAGATTAGCCTGGGCAAAATGGTGAAACCCTGTCTCTACTGAAAATACAAAAATTGGCCAGGTGTGGTGGCCTGCACCTGTATTCCCAGCTATTCAGGAGGTTGAGGTAGAAGGATCACCTGAACCCAGAAGGCAGAGGTGGCAGTGAGCTGAGATCATGGCATCCTGGGTGACAGACACAGACTGTCTCTCAAAAATAAGAAAAGAAAGAGGAAAGAAGAAGAGAAGAGATAAGAAGGAGGAGAAGAAGGAGGAGAAGAAGAGAAAGGAGAAGACATAAAATTAATAGAAAAGATGAACAAAATCTTTAAGCAAAAGATGAGGGTCTTCAAGGAGACAATTACAGTTCCAAAAAGACTTAGAGTTAACAAAAATTATGATTTCTACTTTTTAAGAAGTTAAATTTTTTAAATGAAAGGAAAGAAAGAATGATGCATGTTAGTAAGCCATTTAGGGTTTTCGAAGATTAAGAGGAAAAAAATCAACAAAAAGTGAAGTTCTACAGAGCTAGAATTTGTGGGTGAAAGGACACAAGGCAGGTGAACAGATCTGGAAGATCTAAGGAGAATATAATAGGTGTCTTCAAAGGGCTGCCAGAGTACAGACAGGAAATGAATCATTCGACAAAGTTAAAATTTAAAAAGAAAAAAAAGAGGAGGAAGCTACCATAATTTGTTGAGTCTTCAGATCAAAAAAGACAATGTGCCCTGGGCCATATTAATGGACACACACACACACACACACACACACACACCCCTTGACATTGCATGTTAACATTCCAGACACACAAGGAAAAAGAGAAAATTTTTACAATCTCCAGAAAGAAAATCACAAAAGAAGACTAGATGACAGTTTCCAAATCATCTTTCATGAAGAGTAATTTAACATTTAAAATGTATGAGTACTAGGCTTGATACTTGGGTGATGAAATAATCCGTACAACAAGCCCCCTTAAAAAAAGTTTGCCTATGTATCAAACCTGCACTTGTACCCATGAACCTAAAATAAAAGTTAAAAAATAATAAACAATAAAAAAATGTATGTGAGAAATCCATCTCAAGCCATGTAACAGTGGTTAATCAGAAATAGGGGAGCAGAGGGCATATTAACTGATAATGAGAGAGCAATTTGACAAGAATAACACATAGTAACACTTTGTGAATATATAATCCGTTTACTAAGATATGGGTTAATGCACTGAATTCTGGTATGTACCTGTAATGTCAGCTATGAGAAAGTAACGCATGGTATAAACCATTGCCACCATAAAATGAAACTGTGATTTGAAACAAAATACCACCCTTGACCTAATGCCTTTAGCTTTAAATGTCTATAGCTTGCAAACCGAATTACTTTGAAATTACTAACCCAATGCACTTTGGAAAGAGTCTTTTCTGGTGGTCATCACTGAGAAACTGTAGTGTATGTGGGTAAGAGCACAGGCTCTCGACCTGCTGGATTTTCATCTTAAATCCATCTCTTTTCTGTGTGATTTCTGTGTCCCATTCCTTATCTGTAAAGCCAGTGTACTGAGAGCATTCACCTCACAGGGTGATGGGGAAGATTCAATAAGTACATAATGCACTTAGAACAGTTAAGCTACTTAGTGCCACATGCATTTACATTGTTTTCATTGTTGCTGTAGTTCATGGGTAGTTGGCTGTCATTCAGTGCACCGACACCCGGCACTAGAAGCAGAGTGGACACAACACCCTTCCCAATAGATCATGGGCCACCTTGTGTCAGGACATTCAGAAACTGAGCTTTCCTGGCTTGAAACATTAGTCTAAAGCCAGAAGAATGAAATAGAGTCAGGTGAAAATTTAAAAATCAAAATAGAAAACAAAGAAATGAAGCTTAAAATACTTAGAAAGTTAGATTGTCAGCCATTACTCTTACCTGCATGTTTGCCTCCAGAAATTGTTTCCTGACCTGCTTCATTCTAATTTACCATGCAGTAAAGTTAAAATTGTATCTGAAACAAAAGTAAATACCATCTTGGCAAGAGACAAACATAATCTAACATGGATAGACTATAAGAGCCTACTTTAAGATGTGTTTGTTACACCTATTTTTGGAGCTACTCAACTGTTTGTCATATAATTCCTGTTTGTTTATTATTGTGGTTTAGCTGTCTTGGAGAATGAGGGAATGGGTTATACTTTAGATAGCTGCCGTAGTTTTATAGGTCTTCCGGTAAATGAAATACAGCTAAAGAACCGTTTTTTTTCCTGCCAACCAACAACCCTTTCTAATCTCCCTCATTCTGACCTTGGAATAATCTATTTTCTCTCAACTATTTTAGTCAACAAATCTCAGCCTTTCAGTTATTTCATTTAAAGTCTCTTCACCATTTCTATCACAAATACTATCCTTTCTACTGATGTTTTTATCATAGCAGAATTACTATCAGTCTCCTATCTTGATTTCCTAATTCATCACCAACACATTCAGTTGCAACATGAACAAGGAACTTTCTTCTCTCAACGTAATCTGTCTTTTCTTTTAATTTCTGAATTGCTCAAAAACAGGGACCTGGCCAGGTGCCACCGCACAGGCTCAAGCCTGTAATCCCAACACTTGGGAGGCCATGGCAGAAGGATCACTTGAGTTCAGGAATTTGAGATCACCCTGAACAATACAGCAAGACCCTTTTCCAAAAAACAAACAAATAAATAATTTTTAAAGGTACATGTTATATTCATCTCTATATTTCTGGTTTTTATCAGTTTTAATACCCGATATACAACAATTGGAGGGTAGAGGAGTATGGGCAGAAGGAGTTTGTATTTTAAATTTTACTTCCAGGGCTAAGGATGTTGTTATTAAGCTAAGTGCTTTTACACTATGAAGCTTAGTTTACAAATCCCTTTCAGGTATCATGTACTTCTTGTTTAGGAATCATCCGCTTCTTCGTTTCTGTCTTTTCAGCCTTTTCAAATGTCTATTGTATTTGCCAAAGGGAGAATCTAAATCTCTGGCTGTCATGTGTGACTACTTGAAAACCTGTTTCGCCAACTGTTAGAGACAAAAATATTCTCTGTACAAAAAAAAAAAAAATCCTGAAGATAATCTGATTTTAATACTGGAAGTAACAATTTTGATGAGTAATTTATGTTAAAGGAAAAAACTATTACAAGTGAGTCATTTCTTTGATGAATCAACAGGTGGCAGCAAAGGGGGTAATATTGGCATCCCTACTTTTCAGAATAATTAGAACCGAAAATTGCTTTTGGTAATCCATTCTGAATCCTGTCTTAAAACCAATAAAATTTTTGAAATATCAGTATATAGGTTTTTTTTTGGTAATTATGTTATAACGTATTTTCTTTTAAAAATAATTCTTTTTGTAAGACAAATGGACAGAAATGTGTATCTTTTAAGAGTTCCCTTGGAACTTCCACTTATAAAGAAGAGTTACTTTTTGATAGATCTAAAAAGAAGAAAAATAAACCAACTAAACAGATGCTTGGCTTCCAAACAAATGCTCACAGAACCTCTCTCTTTCATTGGCCAAATTTTCTCTTCCTATAAAGCAATCTGTCTATCATAGCAAAATTTCAACTTTTTCAAATCACCAAATTTAGTTTGTTATAAAGTTTGGTATAGGTTTTTTTTAAATTTCAGAACAAAAATTTTTTGACATTAAACTTGAATAAAATCATTAATGTAGTATAATAAATATCTGGATTCATCTGGAAAATTAAAAGAACATCATTGATTCTAATAATTTCTGAACTTAATGTGCAATTTTACATGAATTATCTGCATAAACTAATATATTTTTTCTAGTTTTGCAATTGTAGCAGTGACAACAGTTCTTTCTTTTAGAGAAATCCTCTTTCATGTGTAGTTTTGTTTGTAGTGGAAGCTAAGGTCAGAGCAGGGAAAGGGCTAAGATCCTCTTTTTACTCAAAAGGGAGCAGAAAGTAAATAGTGAACAGTTAACATCAAATCAGTGAAGTAGTTCCAGATGGACCAAAAACAATGATGGTTACAAGTCACACACTGAAGGCTATACTCAAGTTTAATTATCAGTACAGTTCTGAATACATTTAAGACTTCCTGTCCACTTATACATATAACTCTCTTCTTCTTTCTTTAAAAGAAATACCCTACATCTTTAGAAATGGCTTTTAAAGATGGTTTATAGTAACTTCCTTTTTTACTTTTCTTTTCTTTTTTAAACTGTGTGAATGGATCAATTTTGCCAGATGACAAAGATGATTTCAGGAGAGGAAAAGATCCATGCAATGCTATAAAATAAGCAGTAATGCATTTATAGTCCCAGGTTTCCTTTCATCATTTCATTCTTTCCTCCTAGTAATGCCACCTCTACCTACCTCAGACCCACATGGCTTCCTAGTTATTTCTCCTACTCTTTAAAACTTACTTTCAGATCCTACAATCACACACAACATAAATACCTTGTAACAGAGGCCAAAGGTTTATGCTAAATTCTACTGAGCAGAATTTCATGCTCCCAACTGTCAAATGGAGCAGGACTTAAAAGACATGAAATCACATGGGAGAGCTAAGGATATTGAACTGAGACTAAATCATGTAGTTGCTTCTTCCTCTGTTTCCATGTACAACTGGCTGAATCCATTACAGCTATGCACAGCCACACTCATTTCAGACATGGCTATCGTATTTGCTTGCAAGACGCATGACCTCTATATCACAATAATACACATACAGCCAAAACAAGCTGAAGCTCTACAGTTCATTTGAAATAACATGAAGAACACAGGTTTATAAATGGCAAAGTAGATCTTCTCTAATTTAGTAATCTTAAGGAGCAAAGTCAACAGCAACATTTCTGCCTTTGAAGACTTCCTCTCTCAAGAAATAATGATTTAAGCAGTCTTTGGAGTGTTTGCTTCCATCACACAGCAATGGCTCACTCCCAAATGGAGAAACCTCTGAAATCAAAACATGACTTAACAACAACGGAAGGATAGTAAGACTAGTGAAAGCAGTGGAAAGGCAATCGACATAAGAGAAGAAAGAAAAGAGAGTCATAATAAAGGAATTTTGTTTTCAGAGCAGGAAGAATCACATGCACTAAGACTGCCAGGTTCAGTCAAAAACATGCGGAAAATATGTTCCCTAGTCAGGCCACTCTTGGCAATGAACCATAACTGTGGCTGTTGGGTCAATATCAAGTCCTCCCGAATACCTGGGCTTACAAACAGGAAAAAAAGGAAGCATCTGAATCAGGTCCAAAAAAAAGGACAACAATGTGTATGTCCTCGTTGTGTTTGGTTATCTCTACATGAAAATACATGCGGTGCCACCTGGATCACCGCCAAAGCAAGGTGATGATCTAGAGATGAATTCATTCCACTTTCTGTTCTCTTGTAACTCTTGTGGAAAAGAAAAGTTCTTAGTGCATAATTGTATCATTTAAAACAAGAGCTATAAAGTCCTGATGACAATGACATGCCTGATTCCTCACAGACTGAGAATAAGTATGCTTCAAGGCACATTAAAATCTTGGAGAAAGCACAATTTGTGATATAGAAATTAAGTCACACAGAATAGTCAAAGCTATACTGAGCAAAAAGAACAAAATAGGAGGAACTAGATTACCTGACTTCAAATTATACTACAGAGCTGTGGTAATCAATACAGCATGGTACTAGCATAAAAACAGACAAATAGACCCATGGAAGAGAATAGAGAACCCAGAACCAAGTCCATACATTTATAGGCAACTCATCTTTGACAAAGGTGCCAAAAACATCCATTGCAGAAAAAGCAGCCTTTTCAATAAATGGTCCTGGGAAGACTGGATATCCATATGCAGAAGAATGAAACTAGACCCTCATCTTTCACCATATATAAATTTCAAATGAAAATGGATTAAAGACTTAAATCTAAGATGTAAAAGTATAAAACAACTGTGAGAAAACTTGGGAGAAACTCTCCAGGACATTGAACTGAGCAAAGATTTCTTGAGTAATACCCCATAAGCACAGGCAATCCAAACAAAAATGGACAAATGGTATCACAACAAGTTAAAAACCTTCTGCAAAGTGAAGAATACAATGAACAAAGAGACAACCCACAGAATAGAAGAAAATATTTTCAAACTATCCATCTGACCAGAGATTAGTAACCAGAACACATAAGGAGCTAAAGCAATTCTATAGGGAAAAAAATCTAATAAACCAATTTTAAAATGGGCAAAAAATCTTAACAGACATTTCTCTAAAGAAGACATAAAACGGCAAACAGCATATGTAAAGCTTCTCAACGTTTCTTTCATAATTGATCATCAAATCAAAACTGCAATGAGATATCATCTCACCTCAGTTAAAATGGTTTTCATTCAAAAGACAGGCAATAACAAATGTTGATGAGGATGTGGAGAAAAGGGAATCCTCATATGCTGTTGGTGAGAATGTAAATTAGTACAACCACTATGGAGAACAGTTTAGTGGTTTCTCAAGAAAACTAAAAATAGAGCTACTATATAATCCAGTGATCCAATTGCTAGAGATATACTCAAAAGAAAGAAAACCAGTATATTTAAGAGATATCTGCACTCCCATTTTATTGTAGCATTATTCACAATAGCCAACATTTGGAAGCAACCTAAGTGTCTATCAACAGATGAATGGATCAAGACAGGGTGGTTTTCCATTCCTGAGTTTCCCACTGATATGTGGGAGCTATGCTATGAGGATGCAAAGACTTAAGAATAATAGAGTACTCGGGAGGCTGAGGCAGGAGAATTTCTTGAACCCAGGAGGTGGAGTTTGCAGTGAGCCGAGATCATGCCACTGCACACTCCAGCCTGAACAAGAGAGCAAGACTCCATCTCAAAGAAAAAAAAAAGAATGATACAGTAGACTTTGGAGACTTGCAGGGAAGAGTGGGATGGGGGAGAGGGATAAAAGACAACATATATGGGGCAGCATATACTGCTTGGGTGCCGGGTGCACCAGGAGCTCACATATCTCCACTAAAGAACTTATGTAACCAAATACCATATGTACCTCAATAACTTATGGAAAAGTATTTTTTTAAAAGACAGTGTGGTACCATTACACAATAGAGTACTACTATTCAGCCATTGAAAATAATGAGATTCTGTCATTTGCAACAACATGGATGGAACTGGAGGTCATGATGCAAAGTGAAAAAAGCCAGGCAAAGAAAGCCAAGCATGGCATGTTCTCACTTATTCCTAGGAACTAAAAATTAAAACAACTGGACTCCTAAAGATAGAGAGTAGAATGATTTTTATCAGAGGTTGGGAGGGGAAGTTGGTGAAGAGTAGGGGTAAAGAGGTAGAAATGGTTAATGGATAGAAAAAATAGTTAGAATAAACAGGATGACTTTAGTTAATAATAATTTAATTGTACACTTAAAAATAACTAAAAGATTGTATGCTTGCATCAAAATATCCCATATAGTCCATAAATATATATATATATACCTACTATGTACCCAGAAAAAAAAGTTTTAAAATTACAAAATTTAAAAAATTCAACCAGTCACATTCTTGCACAGATCCAATCAATAACATAAGATCTTAAACTCATGGATACAAGCCAGTTTCTCTCTAATGACCACATAATGAAAGTATATGTAATTAGGGGCATTGGTCCTCACTAGAAAAGTATGATTCTTGGTTTGGGGTACTAGAACTCCTCCAACTTCTCCAAATAGCTGAGACCTCCTCGTATTTCAGGTTACAGGGAAGAGATTTTGTCTGATTTTGGGAACATTAGGAAATGTAACTGATAATAACAATTATAACATTACTGTTATAGACATATATTATGTGCCATGCAATGGGGCTTAAGTCTGTCATGTGAATTATCTCATATAATTCTCACAAAACCCTATGGGATAGATTCCAAAATTCCACAATTACTAGATGAACACCCTTGGAAAAAAATGAGTTTTGGAGTTCCAAGTATTTTAGATTTTAGAAAGGCAATATTACACACACACACACACAGGCAGCTGTGTGACCCCAGTGTAATCAGGTCAATGAACAAATATTAATATATCATTACCGACTGGAGCCCTTACTATTTTAATGGTCTTAATCTAACATCCTTTTCCAAGATATCACATTGCATTTAGCTGCCATGTCTCCTTAAGCTCCTCTTGGATGCAGCAGTTCCTCATGCTTTCCTTGTCTTTGATGACCTTGGGTTTAGGAGCATACTGGTCAGGTAGCTTGTAGAATGTCCTTCAGTTGGAATTTATCTGATATATTTCTCATAATTAGACTGGAGTCACAGGTTTGGTGGAAGAACTGAGAAGTAAAGTGCTACTCACATCACATCATATATATTAGGTATATACTGTCAACATGATCTAACTGCTGATAATTAGCTTTGCTTACCTTATTGAAGTGATGTTTATTATATTTCTATTCTGTATAGTTGTGCTGCCCATTCCCCCAGAGTATTCAAAAGCACACATTTTGGTCAAGGCCTATGTGTAGTGAAGGAACAGCTGAAAAGAATGTTTGGATGCTTTTCCCTTTCCAGCCCTTATCTGTCCCACTAATTTTTCATGGACAAACTGCCCTTTAGAGATCACTGTACAGGTGAAGACTCTGACAGTCTGTATTCAGATGTAAAAACAGAACACTTAGCCAGCTCTGTGGATTTAAGCAATTTAATATCCCTAAGCTTAGTTTTCCCAATTGTAAGATAAAGAAAATAATAGCATGAAATTCATAGTTTTCTGAGAAAAATAAATGAAATTATTTCAGTATAGGTCTTAGCACAGTGTTGACACAGAGTAAGTGCTCAATAAATATTAAACAGCTTCACTTGCAGACTCATAAACGGCATCGTAAAGAGGACTGGGTGTGACAAATAAGGGAGGAACAAATGTTTCCCCATAGGAGTATTTGGGAATCTGTGAGAAAATATTTTGATCATTCTAATAACTAGGGCTTTATTTTGGTTTTTAGCATTCTGGGGCCAGAAATGCAATATAACCTGCCACATACAGTCCTGTGCAGTGAAGAATTGTCTGAGTCAAAATGTCAATAGAGCACATGGAGAAACACTTATAAAAAAACAGATCAAAAGGAACAACAGCAAGTAGGTAGTGAGATAATCAATGCTATCCTGCTTTGAGGCACATTTCAAATCTGCGAATTTTAACACAAAAAGGAAGCAGTAGGACAAATTTAAATATTATTTTCCATTCATATTGGTTACCTGGCACAATGTACCCTAATTCTTACATAACATGCCATTTTAGTGCCAAACTATTTATTCTTTTCCCAACTTCCACCTCCAAAATTCTCCTTTGTGAAATGTTTGCTATTTTGTTGGGCTGTTGATTCTCTAAAATTGCTGTGTTTTTCCATGTTTACAGACTTAGTTCTCAATATCTCTACTTTTCAATAAATATTTTGATTATTCTGGATTTATCATTTTTTTAACTTAAAAACAGAGTGGGAGGAAGAGGACAATCATGTAACTTTGAAACTGCAGGTTTTCAAGAACACAAAAGCTATTTCAAACATATGAATTAAAAGCAATATAATGTTTTATGTCCTAACTATAAGAAGGCACATAGTTCAGATTACGGGTAGTGTATACAGATTGCTCTTATGTTTAGATTTAAAATGTATGAAAATGATAATTTTAAGATATGAAAAATCAGAGACAGTACAGATTAGTAGTATCATTTTCACTTTAATGTCATAAACAAGGCATGATCTCTTGAGCACACACCAAGATTTCCCAGCACATCCCAGAGTCAGCTCTACACTCTGGCCTTACTGGGAGTTAATTGTTTCTTCTTGTCTCTGGTTCACAATTATCACTGTGCAAGGAGATATGATCCTATCACTGCCTATCTTCACAGAATCCCTCAAAAATAATAGCATCTTTTTATTTTGCTTCTCTCAACATTTAGCTCAAGCAATAATAAAATGAGTCAATATCTGAAAAGGCAACACAACCCTCTCCACTTTCTTTCCTCCTCTCTATCTTTTTCAAGACAGCAGCAACAACAAAACATCTCGTGAAAATTGCCTCCTGGAAACCATCACACTAGCTCATCGGCCATACCCAAAACTGTCTCACTCCTAGTGTAGACTTGGAATGGTCCCATGGTATTGCTTCCCTAGTATTTCTGCCCTGTACATGAGATGTTGACTATGTATATCAGTGGGTTCCATGAAATCCAAAGGCTTCTTTTAAATAATATCAAGTATTCCAATACAAGACTTTAAAAAGGAAACCCAAGATGTGTTTTGGAAACACTGAAACCAAAAACCATGACTTCTCCTCACTCTTCTTACTTATTTTTGAAACCCTGATGGGTTGCTAAAATGGGTTTACAAACAAGTCTTGTCAGCCCCCAAAGTTCTCAATTATCTTTTTCTTTTTTTCTCTTCTACCTCTCAAATTCATTTCCCTGGCTATTGTTCCATCCACTAAGACACTATCTCGACAGGAATTCCCCATCTTGGGCAGGTGTGCCATTAATCTGAGCACTTTTCTCTCTTCTCTTGGACATTGCTGGACCCACAGTGCAGAGTACTCTGTATTTAGTAGACATCTCTCGTGTGGCCAAAATTTTGCAGCATTCTGTGGGGCAAAGTTGGGGAGAATACATTCCTTCTCTTCTCTTAGGAAGGGACCAAAACTCTGTAGTTTATATCCCAGTAACTTGTGTTTTCTAGTAAAATAGATCTTTTTTAACTTTTAAATACAGTTATCTTTTTTTGTAGGACCCAGACAATCATCTCGGCCTAAGCAAGTGACAGTCGCAACTGTTCTCAGCTTCATTAGTTCTGCCCATCCGAGAGTTGGTTGCCTGCTCAGGTTTGTGTTGGGATAGTTTCTCTCCCAAGGATCTTTTTCTCCTCATGCAAATATACTTCTGATGGAAATATCCCATCATTTCTGATTTTGACCATGAGTTCAAGGGAGGTTCCAGTTTGGGACTCCCAGAAATACGTGGGAGGAAATTTGAGGAGGCTAGAAGTAGTTGTCTGAAATAAAGTCATATGCCAATTGTCAATGAAACACAAAATACATTTTGAAACATCCAAGTAGCATTGCAATGGGAAGATGTAGATACAACTTTCTAAATGCAACTGCACAATCACAGGCTCAAAATTCTCATTAGAGTACTGATAATACTCTTTTGTCTAAGGTGCCTATGGCAATGTCTATTCTAGTTTTGGTTCAAGTCTTCACCTTCCTTAATCTTTATGATTTTTCAGCTTTCTGTCTTCCTGTTTTTACCTTTTATCCTCCTCCCCACTATCCTTATTCCTCTCTTTTTTAAAAGTATGTTTCAGGCAGAGTTAAATTTTGATTTCTTACCACAGTACTAATCGAATTGTGGTCTGCCAGTGCACGAACTGCTTATTTCTGGTCAAAAATAAGAAAAGCACAGAAATTGAGATTAACCATTTAGAAACTTTTATTGCCATTGAAGATTACCACAACATTTAATTTTAAGCTTAATGAATCTAGTTTTAAAACTAGAGCTTATTTTTTTTCTTAACTCTATTTTTCTAATGTTTTTTCTTAATGTAATAAAGGGATCCATCTGTGACAGATCAGAAATTTAAAAAAAAGAATCAGCACAGGTGATTAGACTTACATGAACCTTTTATAATATTCTTTTAGCAGAAAATGAATGTGTGATATGTATATTGGCTTTTCCAGAATTCACAAGGTAAATGAACACTCACAGGCTTGGGTGAGTGTTAGAAACTAAAATACACTGTCCAGAATCACCACCAAAACCAGGTCTCATATTAGTCTGGCACAAACGTTATTGTTGCCACCACTGCCACAATGTAATCAGAACTTGGACCTCAGAAGGTCTGATGCTGTCACGCACTCTCCCTGAAATAGCATCTTCCCTGTCCCCAGTCCTTTGCATCACTCACCCTACATTTAAACTACCGAGTTAGAATATCTCATTGGCCACAGCAACATCCTTCCAAGTGCCTTTTGAAAATGCCTGTTGG
The DNA here is from genome assembly GCF_049354715.1 of Callithrix jacchus. Classification (NCBI taxonomy): domain Eukaryota; kingdom Metazoa; phylum Chordata; class Mammalia; order Primates; family Cebidae; genus Callithrix; species Callithrix jacchus. The sequence continues at coordinate 47,723,728 of NC_133517.1, forward strand.
GTCTATGAATACTGTCTGTCACCAATGTCTATCCTGTCTATGGTAGTTCACCTTTATCCAAGAGCCAGGCTCTGAAATGGGGTACAAGAAGCTTCCTAGGTAGTCACTGAAGATACTGAAGGAATTTAAATTAAGACTTGGCACCCAATATCAAGGAAACTTTCCTAAACTATCAGGCACCTACTGTTTAGTGGTAAATGAAACCACTCATATATAATTGCCTGTAACTCAGGAGTATCTAGACCCCTGCTGACCATGTTTAATGAAGGGCATAAAGCTTTACTATTCCCAGAAGCATGACTCAGATCAATATTGTTCCTTATTGAGTTCTCATTTCCTGAAAGAAAGAAGGGGCATCTTATCTTCAAGACAGTGTTTCCCAGAATCCGTAATAATAAAAATATCAAACCTTCATGCAGTTGATGAAACACACATAAGATTCTTCACATTACCCACATGAAATGCTAACATAGTCTCTCCTTGATATCATGTTTTCCTTTATAAAATAAATATTAATACAGTAATTTCATGCTTTCTCCGAAGAGAGACACAAAATTATGCATCCAATAAGAAGCTGCGATTAAGGAATAAGGCAGAAGCAGCCTATAATGACTGGAATAAAACAACACACAATAATGTATCATAGGAGACTTGAAATACTCATAAGTTTTTTGTGTGATAGAAAATAGAATGTTTTGTTGTTGGGAGGTGGGGGGAAAATAGAAGCAGCTTGGGAAAAAGCTTGTTTTCTTTACTGCAGAACTGAGTAGCAAATAGTTCCAATGGCTTAGCATGTGACAGGCTGTTAGTTATTATTCAAATTAAAGAGAGTTTCTGGAGCATGTCTTGTCTGTAAGCCTGACATTTTTAGAAATGACAGTGTGTCTGAGAAAAAGCTTTTAGCATATTCTCAGCGGTAGCTAAATATGAAATGCCAAACTTCTCCCTGCTCTGCTGAATGAATTTTTATGGAGAACTAATGGGTGATTATATTATTTTGAGGGTAAAGGAGAATTTAGGATGTCCTTAGTGTATTTTGCTTTAGTGTCCTCTTTGTCCCCATTCTGCAAAGACAAGTTTAAAATTCACAGAAATATACAATTATGGTACTATGTAAAATTACAATGTCACACAGTGCTAGAACAATAATAGTTCCACTGATGTAGAGAGGGGGAAATAACATTTAGGCAAAAGCAGGTCTAATATATAATCTCTCAAGTATAACATGAAAACATAGTTGGCATGATCTGTAAAAATTATGTCACTTACTGATATTACAGTTCCATGTTTCTCATTCATGCTCAAATGAAAACTTCTTAAGTGCTGGCCCATTACAGAAGAACACACAACATTATTAAAACCTATGCCTTGGGGCCGGGCACGGTGGCTCATGCCTGTAATCTTAGCACTTTGGGAGGCCCAAGTGTTAGAATTGCTTGAAGCCAGGAGTTGGAGGCCCAGCCTGGCCAACTTAGCATGACTCCATTTCTACAAAATAAAAATAAAAAAATAATTTTTTAAAACCCTATTACTAGGGCTCAAGGCACCAAATTCTACCTCTGTGCTGTCAAGTTAGAGAAGGTCACTCCTTTGACAGACTCCAACAGCCCTTATCAAAAAGCCTAATCTGACTCAGCACTATTGAGATAATCATAGTGGTATTTCACCAGGTTGGGCTAGTCTTGCAAGCGTAAAGAAGTAAATTATAGCATTCCCAAATGGGAAGGCACAACAGACATCAATCTTTCCAAGTTTAAATGGGCAGATTGATGGCACTGGGTAGAAGAGATTATTGGCTTACCAACCTGCTTTGCTGGAAGTTTGCAGAAAACTACCTTTTGCTCCAAATTAACGGAAGTTTTTATTTTATTCAAGGACTATTTTGTAAGTACTTTCAGAATCTTTATTCAGAGATCTAAGCGTCCCCTCTTTCTACAGATGTGAAATAAGGAAAGATGATGAAAGGAGGTATAAATTCATGTTCTCTCTGTTGCAGTGGCTGCTATGGAGCGGGGAGGAAAAAGATGTGAATTCTCTCGAATTAATGGAAGGCTATTTTCACGTCAGCTGATAGAATTTCATGGGGGCTTTTACAAACAATTTAAAATGCATCCACTTTGGGTGTGCATGTTATTACAGGTTGTTGGATCTGTATGGCTTGTAATTTGAGGACAAAGCCCATTCCCTATTCATTCTTACATGCCCACTGCCTTCCACAGAGCCCAGCTAACAGGCTCATACTTCACTTACTAACACTTAATCAAATCCAATGGGCAAATGAAGACATTGAAATCTAGATTGTCATAAGAACTACATTTTTTTTTTTGCTCAATTCCCCTTCTCTACAAATAATAACAATTAATAACAATTAGCTGGTTTCACATGACAGGCAATATTCTAAGAGTTTTGGATTCTAACTTATTGAATCCTTATAATAACATTAGGAGATTCTACTGTTACCTCTACACATATGTGTAAACTGAGGCACAAAGAAATTAAGTAACTTGCCCAAGACACTGTAGTTATCATGTGTATGACCCACAACGTGAACTAAGGCAGCCTGGGGCTGGAGCTGGATTCTGAAACATTCTTCTGTGCCATTGAAGGCACAAGTGAGTTAAAAGGAGAATGATAAAATTGATGCCTCTCAAAAATTTTTAAAATATTCAGTATCTAAGCAATTTATTATCTCTTGTTACTTTAGATTTTCACTGAGAGAGCTTTATTGATAAAGTAGACTTTTTATCTTTTAATAAATTTAAAACAAATCTCTTTCCCATAGCACACAACTTTGCAAACTTTAAATACCTCTAATAGTGCGAGATAGGCTCTACATTTAAAAAATAATATTTTAAAGCAGTATCTCTACGAATTCTCTTTGAAATCCTAGTATGTGAGGGATATAATAGAGTGAAATATTTGAAGACATAGTTAAATGTCTTTTTGTTTATTTTTTCTATGTGTCTAAAATACAACTTAATATTTTTCATTGCAATAGAAAGAACAACAACTGCTTCCAATGTTAAAGCCCAGCCTTTCACTGGCAACAGATACTGGTTAGCAGGCTCTGAGCATTAAAGCACCATCCCTTGGGGTGAGTGTGTGGATTGAAGTGGTTCTGAAATCCTACTTACTCTTCTAATGTTTAATTTCTACTGGTAATAATTAACTTCACTTAAAAATTCTTGCAGCCTTTAAATCTCAATTCAGATTAAAATGGTGGCGGCGGTGGTGGTGTCTTTTGTTGCTTGCTTTTTGTTTGGCTCTGTGTAGGGACAAATTTCTGCGCTGCCACCTTTCCAAAGTTCACTTCCAAAATAACTGCCATTTCCCAGTCCAGCTGGATGAAACAGTGTTGTATTAATGTTTTAAAAGCATTGACTATGGTGTTAGCACTTAGGCTTTTAACTACCACATACTTAAGGAGTAACAATCAAATCTCTTGACTTCATTTGCTTCTTGCTCCATATTTGTGCTATGGAAATCATGACAGTCCATTTCTTACAGAGTTGTTTCTTCATTCATTAATTTATTTTGCAGGTCAACAAAGAGTTCTTGAGCATCTTCAGGGCCAAGCACAGCTCTAGACATCAAAGAAAATGAATAAAGCAAGTCTCTTCTGGAAAATTACAATGTAATGTTGCAATTAAGTTTTTTTACTGCATGTAAAACCCTCATGCATACATTTGTCTAATACTGAAAATACATTACTACCCATTTTAGTAATGATCATTTGTCATTTGCTTTGTTTATGAGAGTTTAAAAGTATGAAAAAAACATATTTTCAGCTCTTAGGCCCTGATTATCTCTGGGAGATCACAAGGACTACTAACTTTAAAAAAATGAGGAGTGGGAGAGTAGAGGGAAGCACAATGTGGGTAATTAATAGTAATTTTGTTTAGAGCTCTGTGAAAAGCTGCATAGAAAGGGTATTTAATATTTGATGTTTGAACAGAATGTGAGGAACAAGAATTGACAACTAGATAAGAATGGAAGGAGCAATCTGGGCAGAAGGAGCTGTATGAGCAGAAGCTGAGAGGTATGAAGCTTCATGACATGCAGGGAAAGCAGGAGCAAAACAGTCTGACCATAATAGAGAGCACCAGAGGTGGAAAAAGAAAGGCAAATTATGGCATATTATAAACAGCCTCAAGTGCTATGCTAAGTCAGAACCTGGAAATTGTCCTAAATATGATGTGAAAAAATATGAAGGTTTTAAATCAGGAAATGAGAGAATCAGATGTTCACTCTAGAAAGTTAACAGCAGTACAGATCAGAGCATGCAAGCCTGGAGATGAGTGTGTACATTGATTTTAGGTAATTAGGTAAAATACAAAAAGTAGCACAGTGAGTTGAGAGGGTAGACAGATTACAAAATCATTTTGAAGAAGGAGAAAAAAGAAAATTTGGTGAAAAGAAGTAGGTAAAGAAGAGACTGAGGAAAGCAGATCTTTCCAAATCACCTTTTGAAGGTGGTATTAAATATTGAAGGGGTCAAGGGTTTGGAAGGACAGAGAGAGAGAGAGCTGGGAAGAAAGACAGGGAAAGAGCAGAGGTTGGGGGAGGGAAGAGATGGCTGGAGATAGATGGATATAATGCCAGTAGTTTAGACATTAATACAATTATATATATTTTTTCACATATATATTACTATGTATACACACACCATTTGTCATCATTTTGAGAATGTCTTGTTAAATGGCTAAATTGTTATAGTTTTTAAAAATTAGGAACTCAAAGAAATAAAAAATGGCACATGAAGAAAGAGCATACAATGAAGAAATATGGTCCAATTTCACTAAACACAAATAAAATAGATTCACAGATAAAGGGGGCACATAGAGAGACTACAAGTGAAATTAATGTGTAAGACCAGAGAACTGAAGGCACACAATCGAAAATGGCATCACAGAGAGAAATACGTATTTTTTCTCATACATTTTAGTACATTAAATAGAAAACCACATAATCTAAAAAACTAGAAATTAAAGAGGCTCGGTGAAATAGACAATTATGATTTCACTTTGCATATGAGAAAATTAAGGCTTAGAGAGGCATCATGGCCAATAAAGAGATCTGATACTCAAACTCCAATCTCCATCTTTTTCTTTTAAATAATTTGAAAGCCCTTTCCATTGTATTACTCATTATCTTTTAGACATCAGTAAGATAAGGTACGTAGTGAGATCATAGAATACTGATTTATTGTCTTTTGGAATGAAATGGACTTGGTAGGATACTAACAGAAAGCAGCTGTGTTTCCACTTACCATTCCTGTTAACACTAGCTACTGCATAATGAATAATTATTAAGATGACCAGCAAAGTCCAACATTAAACTCAACTTTCTGCCAATTAAAAACATTTGAACTCCTCAGCTTGGGCCTGTCTTAGGTGGGAGGTACTGGCTTGTTGCTTCTTCCGTACTTGCTCCAGTTTCTGGCCCCTTCAGAATGAGCAAATTGTGGTGACAGGGAGAGGATAGGAGACAGCAAAGATATTAAGAGACTGGCAGGATTTAAACTTGGTCTTCTGGCTCTTTCTCTCACAAGGTGCTTTTGTAGATTTCTCAGAATTGTCTGTCATCAGTGAGGACCTCCGATTACTGTTTCCTGGTGGTGAAAATGCCTCCTTCAGGCTGGCTAGCAGCTTACAACAGCCCATCACCTTTCACTTCTGCATCTGGAAATCTGTTCCCAGGCTCCTTTTGAAGCATTGCCCTCACTCTGAGTGAGATCATCTCAAGACATCTCCCTCCATCATCTATCATTGGTGCAGTTGAGACTGGTTTCCAATGTGGCCTCTTTACTTAGTTACTAACAAACCAACCTGTCTAGAAGTTAGTGTCTGTCATGTGTCCTCCAAATCACAGGAACACACACCCCAAATTCTGTGATAACTTCTCACCAAGCATGGGTGCACCCTGAAACACCATCTTGCATCTTACCAACTTGTAAGATGACCTCCATCAAACAACAGGTCGGTTTCCCTTCCCTTCCATATTTTTCAGGGAATCTTCCCATTTCTCAGCCACATACATCCATACACATTTTCCACCAGAAACTAAAAAGTCTGTATTAATTCTGTTTTTTTTTTTTTTGCTTTTGGTGCTGATTGTCTTACAGCAAATGATGAGTAGCTATGTTTTCTTTCTTTATCGGGCGAGGGGCATCACAGAAAAACAAAACAATGATGTTTGGTATCTCGAGTTTTAATCTACACCAAATTAACACTTTCTATAGCATTGGCCATAATAGGAAAACCAGAAACAACATAGGCAGTTTGTGTTTATTCAAACAGGCATTCCTGAAAAGTTGTAGCGGAGGTTCTCCTTCTGCAGCTCATCTTGCCAGTATGTTCTGTTCATCTCTTCTCCCTCCGTCTCCTTGCCTAGCCTTTTCCTGACTCCCATTCATTTCACTTTTCTTATGACATTTAAAAAAATCTTTCCAATGGTCCTCCCTGAAAAACTACTGTTATGAAGGGTTCATAGATCTATTTTTATTGCAGTTTAGTCTGTTTCTCTACTGCATGACAGTAAATTTGTTTTAGAGGTAATTGTATCACATGAGCTGAGTCAAGATCCAAAAAGAAATCTTCTATTTCTTGAACCATCTCTATCAACAGTATTGTATGGGAAACTATATTCGGTCAATGCCATCTTCATGCATGATGGACAGCTGTTATCAACGACAAAAAGAATAAAAAATATAAAACATTAAGATATTAGTTGAAAAAAAAATTTGCTTATAAAATAATTTCTGTATGGGATATGCATTCTGCATTCATCAATATGATGATTAGGCATTTTTTTAAAGAGAGAAACAGAATATGATATTAGTATTGCTAGCTCTTATTTTTTACTTTTTAATGTAAATATACAGTTTTTAAATTTTAAGAAATAAAATCTGTTACAAAACTACATCTTTATCCTCAGCTCTTGATTTTGGCTTTCATGTCTTCTGTCAATAATGACAATGTTACCGACCAGCCCCCAAATACTCTAGGCCCCTTGCACTTCACACAGTTTAATGAACAGGATTGCCTGGCTCTCCCTGGTTTTATAATGTTTATCATCATGCCGGGCCAGCTTTCAGGTCAGCTGTCCTTTCTACCACCCTTTTCCTCCTCCATTCTCCTGAACACATGCCAACACTTCTAAATGCATGCAGTCTGCATGAATAGTGCTTTCCAAGTGCTTAATGTTTACTGAACAAATGAATGAGTGAATGAATAAGGTATATTATGGATGCATTTGTGAATTGCTGTATAATGAAGCTGAAGTAAAAGTTAAAAGCACTGTAATTGACCACCTTTTATATGTGGGCTGACTTATTCCTTTAGCTGCTTTCTAAGAATAGTATTTGCAAATGATCTCTCTGTTTCCTTCCTCCTCCACACTATTTCCAAATTCTGTTTGATAATCTGGCATTAACAGACTGTAACTTCCTTTGTTCTGGAACCTGCCTTCTTCAAACAAAAGTATAAATCCCTCTGTGCATAACCTTTCATTCTCAGCCTCTTAAATGTGGCTACATTCACTATCAAACCACGAAAACTATTCTCATTAAAACTAATAATAACCTTCCAATTGCTAAAATCAACACTCTATATTCCATCCTACATAACTTTCCTGCAGCACGTGGCACTGTTCATTGTATCTCCCTCTTTCAAGAAATGCTATTCTGATATCTGTATATTCTACTCTCCACATAGTCTAGCAAACTTCTGACCATTCCTGCTCTTTCATGTTGTTCATATATCCCTTATGTGTGGGGTCCCAGAGCTATGACCTTCTAATTGTGGAAAAAAAAATACTCTCCCTTGGAGATATACTCCCATAGCTTTAATTATATGTAGATTTCAACTGTGCCTTTAGCTTTCATCTATTTTCCAACCGCTAAGCCAACATTTCCAATTGTCTACTGGAACAATAAACTTTGATATTGTACAGCTCCAACTTAATACTGACAACAAAGTTCATAACACACGCTCACACACACACACAATTCTACACATAATTCTATCACAGAGGAATTCAGTTTTGTGTTCACTGGCATGAACTCTGGAGTCACACTGCTTGAGCTTCAGTACTGGCTCTTGCATTGCCAATCGTATGACTTTGGACAAATTACATAACCTCTTTGTGCTTCCGTTTCTCACATGTATAGTGGGAATCATAACAGCTTCTCCTTTTTAAGAGTGTTTTCAAGATTAAAAGGAGTAGTTCATGTAAAATATTTAGAATGGTATCAAAAACATAATAATCACTCTAAAGCCTGACCATATTTAGCCATCATTGTAGTTTCCACAACATAATTAACTTTTAAACCTATATAGCCTCACTAAACAATGTGCTCTATGGTGGTATGGAATATTCCTCCTTCATAATTTCTAAGTAGGTCCTAATACATGGAGGATATTTAATGAAAGGTGTGTTGAATAAGTGAAAACCTTATCTGTATCCTATGTTCTCAGGTTAATTTAACAACTTCCTGCTAATATAAGAACCTCAGTTCTACTGCAGCTTCTTCCCTTCTGTTTCCCCAAACTTTCAGTGCTGAACATTCAACTCCCCTCTCACTCAGTCACTGGAATCTGCTGAGTCTGTGTTAGGGACCTCTACTTCCTATCTCCCCTGCCACTGAAAATCTTCATTTTACCTGCAATGAGCTCAATGTTTGTGTGCTCCCAGATTCAAACTTAAGCTCCTAATCCCATTGCGATAGTATTTGGAGGTGGTGCATTTAGGAGGTAATTAGGTCACCAGGGGGATCCCTCACAAATGAGATTATCAGTGCGTTTAAAGGAAGAGGCCAGAGAGGTCTCTTGTCCTCTTTCTGCTATGTGAGGACACAGCAAAAGTCAGCAGTCTGTAACCTGGATGACAGCCCTCAGCAGAATATGTCCATGCTGATGCCCTGATCACACACTTCCAGCCTCAAGAACTATGATAAATAAATTTCTGTTATTTATAAATGACCCAGTTTATGGTACATTGTGAGAGCGGCCTAAACCAAATAAGGCATCTCACTTGAACTATTAAAATTACTCCCTAACTGGTTTCTGTGACAAGACTCTGATAGATATCATTTCTAGGTTTCTTTCTTAAAAAGAAAAAAATCAAGTATGTAACTTCCCAGGTTTAAAGCCTCTCTTGGTTGCCTGCTGCCCAGAAAATAAAATTCAACCTCCCCACATTGACATTCAAGACTTTTCAGACCCTGGTTCCAGTATAAAACATCTCCTGCCACTTCCCTCAAGGCTCCTGCCACTTCCCTCAAGGCTCCTGCCACACTGAATTTCTAAATGTTCATCAAACATGCCAGGTTTCTGTAGCCTCCGAGTCTGCCCAAGCTTGAAAGTTTTTTTTTCCACTATTGTCCATTTTAATAACCCTAGGACAGTCTTAGTCAGTTTTTGAGATCCAACTCAAATGCTGATTTTGCTACAAGTCTTTCCTGACACCCCTGGAAAATTTGTCATTCTCTTCTCAAAGATTCCACAGTGCTTTGTTCCTGTCTCTTAAGAACATTTGTCATGTTGCACTATTTGATTGTTTACCTGTATGTCTCTTCCATTAAACTACAGCAAACTCTTATCACAGCAACTCTCTTGCCCTCCCAAAAAGGCTGACTAGTGTAGGTACTAAAAAAGTGATTACTAAACTCATCAGCCAATCAATCCACTCACTCATCAGATATTTTTAGCCCCTACTCTCTATTACATGTTGTATTATAGTTTTGGCTTAAAAATAAAATATTCCTTTATATAAACTAAATTATAATCTAGCCAAATAAAAAGATTTCCTTCATTTTTTTTTTTTCAATTACAGGAAGTAGATTGATTAAAGAGAACAAGATTCCTGGGAGGTGGGTTAGGAGTGTGGAGAGGAGGTAATAATGAGAAATTTTTTCTTTCCATAAAGGAAGTGAGATTACAAAATTGGGGGCATTTTTTATTCCACTGAGAAATATGACTTCCAGAAAATAAAAGGCAAGTGGTGTGAACTCAAGACAATGAATTTATCTCTAGCCTGAGATGCCAACTGTTTCCAGTCATGCTTAAAAATCCTTTGCTGGAGTCTGTCTTACCTTCCTCCTAACCGCTTCCTATATTTTCCCTCCTGTTTTCGCCAACTCTTATTGCTGAACATTTTCTGTAGGAAAGCAAGATCAGGCAAGGAAAAGAGGAGATGTGGAGGTTGGTGGCAGGGAAATGCTTTATGGATTACAGTGAAGGAATAATTTGTGCTTGCATATTTTGCATCAATCAATGAGGTTTTCATCCCCAGTGTGCTTCGATGCAAGGCATAGGCTTAGTTTTGTTAGTTTTGTTATCACATAGTTGTGTCACAGAGAAGGACACAGAGAAGCGCTGCAAAGGCAACTAGGTGCTTTTTACCTTCTCTAAACTTAGTAATAGATAGCAAAGGGGTCCTTGTCTTCATTCTACATTGCCCTTTTAGGAAAAATATTAGACAAATTTAAGGTAAAGTAAATTAACAAAAAGACTTGTCTACACAAATTCATGATAAATAAAGTGGACAAATGTAGTAGTGGAAGGGGGACTTACATTAAATTTCAAGCACTGCTAACCAACTGTAAGATCGCACCTGAGGCATTTGTTTTCTCTAGGTCTCAGTTTTCTTTGCTGAAAACAAGGGAAGTGGATCATAGGGACATTCCTTTCTGCTTTCATCAGAGATGAGGTCTGAATAAAGTGCAGAATTCTACATTTCTTCAAATGTAGCACACATCAGAAAAAATGTGAAAACAATACAGTCCAAGCTTAGACAAATGAAAATTAAACACATAATTGCCACACAAAATGCAGGTAGAATTCTCATTCTTTCATTCTTAAATTACAATTAGAGCTGGGATTATTTAACCAAAAATGCAGCTTTTAGGAGAAACTGAATTATTTCCCAGTATAAAGACTTTATAAAATGGCAAAAACTAAAATTAATTATGCCCAGGTTCCTGTTTGTGCTTTAATATATGCATGAATCCATGTCATTTGGCAGTGCCTTCCTGTCCTTGCCATAATTTTGTTTCATATAATTAACATAATAAACTCTTTCATAGAAAGGGGAAAATGTCTGCTCTTCTGGAGAAGCAAATTATCTAAACTGAATCCACTGTTATTTCCACAAACAAGCAAATGAATTATTGCCACATTTGTTGTTGAACAGTTATAGACAGAGAATACAATGCTTTAGGCCTTTCACCTTTAATCCACCCCTTTCTCACCCCTAGGGAAAGCCAAGCATTAGAAAGAGCACCTACTGGTTATACTTTTCACTTTTGCCCCCAAGACCATCTTCAAATTTGGTTGTTGGTTTGTTGAGTTAGTCCTCAAGATCTTCATCTGCAAAGTAGCACTTGATAACCAGCTGAATCTAAAGCCGACTAAAATTGCTTGTTCTTATTTTTAGACTTTGGTTCCCTAAATGAAATAAATGAGTGTAATATTAGTTACATCAATGATACCACTAAAGCATTCATTGAGCTTCAATAATAAGTGCAACAATAACAATAAAATTTTATGGCTCCTTTTCTCAACGGAAATTAGAACACTTTACCAACATTATTGTCTCATTAAACCTCATGTCTTTGAAAAATGGTGCAGCATTGTGTGGATGGAAGGGTATAAGCCAGGGAGTCAGACAGAACTGTTTTCCATTTACCTACCTGGAAATCATTTAGGTAATGAGTAAATGAGATAATGTACAAAAGTACATGCCTGCTGGGTAAGCACTCAACACATAATTCTCTTTCCTTTTCTATCTCTCTGCCCACCAGCCATTCTCTCCCTCCCACTGCTCCTGCAGCCATTCCCCATTTTTTCGTAACAGAGTAATGCAAGTTGAGACAAGTTTGTCAGGTTTTGTGGGAAGTTTAATCCCATCTGAGAAAAAAATGCATAAAACTTACTATACTTGTCCATCTGGTATGCATGGGCACGCACAGCTCCTAGCTTCAGTAAAGTTTCCAGAAGGTAGGACAAGTAACTTCTCTCTCAGCATTAATCTTACTAGGTTCAGAAGAGTCTTAAATTTGAGGCATCATAATATCTATACTTTGGGCCCTGGGTGGAAGAAAAAAATCTCTAAGTAGAGTGTATTAGTCTGGTCTCATGCTGCTGATAAAGGCATACATGAGACTGAGTAATTTATTTTTGAAAAAATAAAAGAGGTTTAATGAACTCTGAGTTCCATATAGCTGGGGAGACCTCACAATCATTGCAGAAAGCAAAAGTCATGTCTTACATGGTGGCAGGCAAGAGGGAATGAGAGCCAAGTGAAAGAGGAAACCCCTTATAAAACCTTCAGATCTTGTGAGACTTATTCACTACCACGAGAATAGTATGAGAGAAGCCGCCCCCATGATTCAGTTATCTCCCACTGAGTCCATCCCACAACACGTGGGAATTATGGGAGCTACAATTCAAGATGACATTTGGGTGGGGACACAGCCAAACCATATCACAGAGTTACGTCAAAAACTAACATGGAATGTGATCTACTGTTCTAATAATTCAAGCTATAATCTGCACGCCTGATTTTCTGTGTGTATGTCCCTGTGGTTGTCCAAAAGCATTTACTAAAGTCTTATCTAAATGTTGCAGCCTTCCCCTGGGGCATTGTGAGAAAGACTGCATGGGCATGCTTGGGCAGGATGCTAAAGAGTGAGCAGTGCACCCACTTGAGGCCAGCACAGTGGTGTTGGGGTGCTGGTGGTGGGTGGAGAAGGAATAATTACAGGAGCATCTCCACCTTCCGACACACAGCATCTTGGAATCAAAGACAGGTCTTTACGTTAAACTGACTTTTGCTCACCCTAGACACCTGAGTAGAGATTGTCTCCATTTCCTACCTAGGAGAAGTAGGGTTATTGGATGTGCAAAATGTGATGTTTTATTTTCTGGCAGGTAGTGTAATACATTTTAAAACACATGTAGATGAAATAAGTTATCAAGAAAGAGTCAGTCATATAGCTGTGCCCAAGAGTTATAAAACGGTGTTCCTTCAGACATAACAATTGTGTAACTGCCCAGTGAGTTCTTCCTGCCTTCTGCAAAATCAAAATCAATTCAGAGAGACCATAGCATTGCAGTAAAGAGTTTAATTGACAGGAGACCAGCCACTCCACAAGGAGATGGAGCTATTACTCAAATCAATTTCACCACAGGCGCAGAGGTTTTTCAAAGATACTTTGGTAAGCAGAGGGCTAAGGCATGAGTGCTGCTAATTGATTGGGGATGCAATAATAGGGAAAATGTAGACTACAGTTCTCTTGTGCTAGGTCTGCTTCTGAGTGGAGGCCACAGAACTGGTTAACAGGTCTGGATGGGGTCATTAGGTAGTCAGAAATGCAAAAGCATGAAAAGACATCTTAAAAGCATGGTCTCAGGTCCTCCCTCCCTCCCCCACCTTCTCAGATAGTGTCTCACTATGTTTCCCAGTGCAGTGGCACAACCACAGCTCACTGCAGCCTTGACCTCCCAGGCTCAAGCAATCTTCCCACCTTAGCTTCCTGAGTAGCTGTGACTACAGGTGCAGGCCACCATGCTTGGCTAGTCACTGTACTACAATAGTCATGTCATTTACAGGAGTAATTGAGGAGTTTGCAAATCTTCTGACCTCCTGAATAATGGCTGGCAATTATTTAGTTAAATCTGCATCATAGTAGAATTCAGGCCACTCTCATCCTCCTAACTTGAGGGATCTTTCATTAATTTTACAACAGCAGTTTAGTTTTGGGGAAGGGCTATTAACATTTAAACTATAAATTAAATTTCTTCCAAAGTTAGCTTGGCCCATGCCTAGGAATTGAGTAAAGACAGCCAGCCTGTGAGCCTAGAAGCAAGATGGAGTCAACCATGTCAGATTTCTTTTTCTGTCACAGTTTTGCAAAGGGGGTTTCACTTGGACAACCTGACACACCAGGAGGTATTTAGATTTGTGAGATACTAAACTTGATGGTATCCTAGAAACTTGTGTAGGACATAAAATAAATCATGGCTGTAGGAGTTATATGAATCTTAATGGAATTGTGATGTCCACTCACTAACTTGAGAATCATTTTTATTTTCTATAAGAATTGAGCAAACTTTTTGAATCTAAAAACACACATGAAAAAATGAAATTATAAGAAATACAGCTTCTGATCAGAGTAAATGGGAGTGTGGTGAATAACCCTTTAGAAAGTCACCACATGGTGCAATGGTGAGTGATTAAGTTAGTATTTTAAGATGCAAATTGTATAGCTTGGCTCAAATAATTACAAAGGAAGACAATAATAATATAATATTACATGGTCATAGATTTTAAAGATGGAGGAGCAAAAGAATGTGTGGCTGTATTTTTAAATGATATAGCAAAGCAGAACAATGTGAAATTAGGCAAAAGAAAAGGTGGACTGTTTTCTATGACATTTTCTCAACAGGGAAATGTATTACTGAAGACTAGAGTCTCCCCAGGGCTCTGGTAAATGCTTCACTGCATGTCATTTCACACAAAATACATAAAGCTGCTATAGGAGGTGGACAGGGTGACCTGACAGGTCTCCTGTCTCTAATTTCTGTGATTTAAAGGTTCTGTGCTATTACCCAGCAAGATGCATGGCTCTTTAGTGATTCCATTTGCAAAATGATCCTACAGTTTTTTTCTTTTAGCTTCCACCTTTGCAGAAATCGTTTTTCTTTCACGTATGCAGTAAAACTCAAAGATTATAGTATTCAGCATCACAAGACTAGGGATGGTGCAGAAGGAGGGTTAAGCAGGATTAAATGTTTGCTTACAAGGGAAAAAAAATTAAGAGTGAAAGAATTGGGAGGAAAGGTAAAATGATCATCACACAGTATAAAAAAAAATCAGTTTCCCTTCATCTAAATGGAATTTTGAGTTAGTCATGATGCTCCTTTTAAGAAAAGCTGTACTGAGTGAACTGCACATTAATCTTTCTTTTGACAAGACTAACGAAAAACAAACAAAGTACTAATTGAACACCGGCTTATTGAAGTTCTCAGATGGTAATTTAATTCTCTAAGGATTCACAGGGTAGTGAAAACCTTAGGATGATACTGAACAGCTCCAACTTGTTAAAAGCCTTTTAATGGCAATTCTGGAATGTAATCCATGCATGTCATTTGCATGACCTATGAAAAGCTTTATCTTTTGGTCCAGATGGACTTGGATTCACAGAACGTAAAACCTTCAGAAATCAACCCTTGCTGAGTTTCAACTATAAGTACAAGACTTAGTCTGAATCCTTTATTTCCTTTTGTAAATGGGGCACAACATGAATAGAGTGTATCAAAGGTGATTGTGGGTTGCCAGAATAAGAAATTTTTACCTGGATTTTAATGCTATAAACAAGACCAGAACATCATGAGGCCTTCTTCATTAATTACCTACTAAGACAGTATTCTACTACAGAAGCATTAGGTTTCATGGATCATAAAAGCATTTGTGATAAATGCTTTTTTATCCCTGGATCTGGGAACCAGAAGGAAGAAAGAAAAAAACAATACAACATCACTTCTTCTTACCCAGTCCCCAACCTCATTTCCCTTTCTTTCTACTACACTCTCAGACATTGTCTTAGGAGCATCAACCAACTTGAAATCCCGATTGTAGTAAAGCAACCACAGGTAACCAGAAAACAAAAAGAGGCAGGGCAATGGTTGTTGGATTTACTGGAGCACATGAAAGCCTTCATTTTCCTCAGGATTTCGATGGAATAAGAAACCTAAGTGTTTGCTGAAGAACTAAAGTGTCATTTTTCACATCAGCATCAGTTTGCAACTTTTGACTCTGCTGCTATTCTTCACTGCACACTTGCTATAATAAATCAGTTCACTGATTCACAGCCTCTGTTTCCTCACATTTTACTTGGGGGTGTAGTTTTCAGTATTTTTTCCCTGAAACTTTGTATATAGCTCTTTGTAACAGTTATGGTGTAATTCTGTAACTATTAATATGTATACATATTTATATCTCCACATAGAATATATAATGAGTTCCCAAAGTTTATTCCAGAGTTAGTGACTTCTTAAAATGTTTGTTCAATGAAGAAAATAAATAAATAAATGTATCAGCAGTTTTATTACTGCTTATCATTATTGTGAGTAAAAGGAATGTCTAATTCTGTGAGTACAAGCCAGGGATAGAAGGGTTCTGTTTTTGAGGTAATCTTGAACTATCCTTACAATATACTTACGAAGAAGTTGGCAAGCCATTGCTTGGAAACTTCTCCCAATAGGAATCCTAAGGCCTTACCAGATAGTCAATTTCTTCTGTGCACAACCATTACAAATTTTATATGCATGGGTCTGATATACATCTCTTAGAAATGTCCACAGATTGAAATCAGTTCTAGCATATGAGTCCATTCAGAAAAGAAAAGCTCCCATTAAAATTGAAAACAAGACAAATGTGCTATAACATCATATCAAAAGTCCTAGCCAATACAATAAAACAAAGACAATAAATAATAAAAGGAAAAATACAAAATGTTCCTTCAAATATACAATACTCATAAAAGTTCCATACAAAACTATTATCTTATTTGGTTAAAAAGGAAATTCAGCAAGGTTCCTTATAAAAAGATTAAAATATAATCATCAGTATCAGTTTAAATCAGTATTAAATGCTTATAAAATATAACTGACCAGGGATTGATTTACAATAGCCACAAACAACGAACCAAATCTTAGTGTCCAATGGTCTTGTCTACAAAGTAGACATCTTTTCCATCTTCCTTGCTAACAGAATTCTTGTGGTGTTAGAGTATTATCTCTCAAAGTAGAGGACACTATTTTCAGCTCAGCAGAAAATTCTAAAGAAGACTAAGTTAATCACTGACTTTTGTGATTCTTTTCACACGCAATTGGTTTTTGGGTAGCCAGTGAGACTGAGAAATGTAATGATGTTCCTCAGAAAGATTTGTTGCTTTCAACATGTTATGCCAGTAGCTTTTCAACTAGTTCTTTCCATGTTTGCATGTGATGCCATATGGCAGCCACCCAATGGGAAAGAAGGGAACAAGCTAAAGAATGAAAGAGAAACATGAAGACTGACTGAGCTGAATAGTGGAAAGAACTCAGATCCTTGTTGATTATGGAAACCACTGAGTTGACTAAATCCTTAAGACAGCTACTCAAGAATTATTGCTTTATAAGAAAATTATATATTATACTTGTCTAAGCCATTTGGGGTTTTTACTTCCTTCTGAATCTTCATGACAAAGACATCCAAAATAAATAAGGAAAGCAATAGACTCGGGATATTCATGATACAGCTAAGCATCAAGAATTAGCATCTAGAAACAAAGTAATTAGAAAAAAAATAATTAGAAAAAATAATTTTCTAATTAATTTTTTTTCTAATTACTTTGTAATGTTTTCTTACAAATTAATTAGAAAAAAACTAGAAACAATCCAATAGAAAGATCAGCAGATGCTATAAACAGGAAATTTACCGAAAATGACAATAGAATATTCATAAAAATAGCATAAAACAATGCCCAACTCAGTAGAAATAAAAGAAATGAAGAGTAAAATGCAGTGAGTATCCTTTCCAAAGCATCCGGCTGGCAACAGACAAAAAAGTCTGACAAAAGTAAAATCACATGGATTATGATATGAATAATTATCAACTCTGGAGGCTAATGGGAGAGTGAGTTTATGTAACACATGTAAGAACAGTTATACCATGTCTAGCTGAAGATGTCTATATTCTTCAGTTCAGTATTTTATTATCCAGATATAATTCTTAAAGAAACTCTAGCATAGGTGCTGAGAAATACATATACAATGATACCTGTAGCACTTTATCATGTAAAGAGGAAAGTGCTTAAATATCTGTCATAAAAATAATTTAATGATAATGTTCATTTAATGGCATAGTGTACTATAATTGAAATAAGTAAAAGAAACACATACAAAACCCAGATAAATTTTATACAATATAATAGTGAGAGAGTTAAAAATGCAATACTATCATCCAGTATAATGTCCATTACATACAGTTTTGGGATGCACAGTTATGTGGAAAAACAAAAAAAGACACATAGGGATGATAGCACTATTAAGGCGAGTGGTTTCTTCTGCATCATAAAGAGAAACTCCAAAGTTTTGAAATATTTTGAAATCTCCAACTCTTGAATTCTTTAAAATTCAACATTTTGAAAGTTAATATTTCTAAAACTGACCACTTGATTTTCTGAAGAACAGTCCCCTTCCCCCCCAGAAAAAAACCTTAAAAATGTAAAAATTTAAGACCTCTCCTTTACCAGCATTCCTCAAAATTATTTATTAATAACAATTTATTTCATCCAGGTACTCAAATGAAAATCCTTGATGACATCCCCAGTTCCTCGTTGTCTCTCACACCTTATATCAAATCCATCAGCTGATTTTGAAGGTTCTAATATCAAAATACAGTATATGTAGAGTTAAATCCTAACCTATCAATTTTGCCACCATCTTGGCTAAGGTTATTTAACCACTATCTCCTGCCTGGACCAGTGGAGTAGCTTTCTTGCTAATCCCCCTGTCTCCACCTTTGTCCCTAGTGTCTGTCCTACAACCAGTATTGAGATTTATTTCCTTTAAAAGCTTAGTTCAATCACTTTGTAACTTTGCTTTAAAAATCCTGGCCAGGAGCGGTGGCTCACGCCTGTAATCCCAGCACTTTGGAAGGCCGAGGCGGGCGGATCACGAGGTGAGGAGGTCGAGACCATCGAGACTAGCCTGGCCAACATGGTGAAACCTGGTCTCTACTAAAAATACAAAAATTATTTGGGCATGGTGGCACATGCCTGTAGTCCCAACTACTTGGGAGGCTGAGGCAGGATAATTCCTTGAACCAGGGAGTCAGAGTGCAGTGAGCCGAGATCATACCACTGCACTCCAGCCTGGCCACAGAGCGAGACTCCGTCTCAATTAAAAAAAAAAAAAAATCCCATTGGCTTTCTGCAACTCTCAGAATAAAACCCAGTTACTCTGACCCCTTTGCAAGCCATTGGAATCACCCTTCCATCTTTTAGGATTGTTCTCTGACCTCACTCTTCTCAAACTGCCCCACTGTCACCTCATCAGAGAGAACCTCCTTGACCACCCTATCTAAAAATGGCCTCCCTGTTACTCTTGCCCCTTAGACGGTATAAATTTCTCTACACCACTTCTCAATCCCTGACACGTTATGAAGTTTTGTTGTATTGTTGTTTTGGTTTACTGCGTGTTCTCCCCGTTAAAGTGTAAAATCCTGGGATCAGAGAATATTGGTTTATTGTTGTGTCTCACCTTCTGCAACTAGAACAGAACCTAGAACATAGTAGAGGCTGAAAAAATTGTTGAATGGCTGAATTAACTGAATCTGCATTTTTAATATTCTAAAACAAATATGACAACATTTTAGATTTGATACTTCTATGGGTTATCGTCATCAAATTTTTCTATATTTTACAATTTAAAACAATGACAGACTCTTATTCAAGAAAAGATCGACGCTAAAAATAGATTTGGGACATGTAAAGTGTCAGGTGGTAAAATAAATGGCAGAAGGAGTTGAGTTAAATACAAGCAGTTTCCTTAATTTCACCTGGCAAAATAAATCTGCCAATTCCTTATCAGAAAGTCATTAGAAATTAACACCAAAACCTTATCTCATATTAAAATCATTATAAACAATGTCCCTATGTGTGTGTTTGCATACTAAAAATAATTGTATTAAATATACAAACTTTTATTTAAAAATTATGATTTTAATCATGCTTTTTAAAATTTTTCTTTTTTATTTGTTTTATTTATTATTATTATCTTTTTTTTTGCATTTTAGGTTTTGGGGTACATGTGCAGAACATGCAAGATAGTTGGATAGGTACACATGTGGCAGTGTGATTTGCTGCCTTCCTCCCCATCACCCACATCTAGCATTTTTCCCCATGCTATCCCTCCCCAGCTGCCCCCCCGCTGTCCCTCCCCTATTCCCCCCCAATAGACCCCAGTGTGTAGTGCTCCTCTCCCTGTGTCCATGTGTTCTCATTGTTCATCACCCACCTATGCGTGAGAATATGCGGTATTTCATTTTCTGTTCTTGTGTCAGTTTGCTGAGAATGATGTTCTCCAGATTCATCCATGTCCCTACAAACGACACAAACTCACCGTTTTTGATGGCTGCATAATATTCCATGGTGTATATGTGTCACATTTTTCCAGTCCAATCTATCATCGATGGGCATTTGGGTTGGTTCCAGGTCTTTGCTATTGTAAACAGTGCTGCAATGAACATTTGTGTGCATGTGTCTTTATAGTAGAATGATTTATCCTCTGGATATATACCCAGTAATGGGTTTTTAATCATTCTTAATTGATTCTTTTCCTGTTTTAAGATCTCCTGAGTTTAAACTTTTTCTAGGTCACATTAATAATGCATTAATAATGACTAATAACTCAATCAAGGTAAAAAACTTTTTTTTTCTTAAGAAAAAACTCGTTGCAAAGCTGTGTCTTATACATGCAGGCAGCCTAAATATGACAACTTGGATTTTCCTTCTTTTCTTTTCAATACAATTTATTAAGCCTTTGCTATTTAGTATGTATTCAAGGAATGCAGTAGAAAAGGATAATAATGAAGACAATAATAATATTGTTATTATATTAGGTAATAATATATATTATAAAAAAAGCAAATATTTACACAGTACTTTTTGTGTACCATGCACTATTCTAAGAGTTTCACATACATTAATTTATTTAATTGTCACACTAACATTTAAAGAAATATAATAGATATGCAAGCAAAGATACAGAAAATTAAAGCATCTTGCCTGAGATCATTTACAGCCAGCTTCATGGCCATGTAACCTATGCAGCTGCTTTGAAAAGGACCCATCCTTTAAACGGGTCCACACTAATTAATGCTGTACTGTTGGTGTGTCAATTTTCTTAATACACATTGAATAATGTGTCCTGCATTTTAATTTTGTATTAGGTTCTTCAGTTATGTAGCTAATCCTGCTTGGATTTGACTGTTTACAATAGCAAAGACCTGGAATCAACCCAAATGCCCATTGATGATAGACTGGATTGGAAAAATGTGGCACATATACACCATGGAATATTATGCAGCAATCAGAAATGATGAGTTTGTGTCGTTTGTAGGGACATAGATGAATCTGGAGAACATCATTCTCAGCAAGCTGACACAAGAACAGAAAATGAAACACCGCATATTCTCACTCATAGGCGGGTGATGAAAAATGAGAACACATGAACACAGGGAGGGGAGTACTAAACACTGGGGTCTATTGGGGGGAAAAGTGGAGGGCCAGTGGGAGGGGGAGGTGGGGAGGGATAGCCTGGGGAGAAATGCCAAATGTGGGTGAAGGGGAAAGGAAGCAAAACACACTGCCATGTGTGTACCTACGCAACTGTATTGCATGTTCTGCTCATGTACCCCAAAACCTAAAATGCAATAAAAAAGTAAAAAAAAAAAAAAAAAAAAAGAAACTGGGTTGTCATCTTCTGGTAAATTAATTCTTAATCAGTACATTCTTCTTCTCTTTTGAGATAGGCAGGGCACTATTTTTCATTTCTTTAACAAATATCAACTGCATCTCTGCTGTGTGCTAGACACTATACTAAACATTGGGAATACAATTGACATGCATAAGGCAATGTTCCCATAATAATGAATCTTATTTTAGTAGAGATACATATAATAAATGTATTAATAATAAAAAAACATGGGGCAGTGATAAATTCTATGAAGATAATTAAACTAAAGTAATGGGGTTAAAAGTCACTGGTGGCTACTGTAGATTGGTAAATGAAGGATGACATTTAGAAACAAGACCTATTGACTGACATAGCTGCTGATTCCTGTAATCACAGCCCCTTGGGAGGCTGAGGTGGGAAGACTGCTTGCGGATAGTTCAAGACTATCCTGGGCAGAATATAGCAAGACCCTGTCTCTACAAAAAGTAAATTAAGAGAACTTATCTGGGCATTGTGGCTCATACCTCTAGTCCTAGCTACTTGGGAGGCTGAGGGTGGGAGAATTGCTTGAGATTGCAGTGAGTTATGATTGACCACTGCACTCAAGCAGAGGCAGCGCAGCCAGACCCTGTTCTGTAAAAACCCTTTTTCTAAAAAATGTTTAATATTACAACATTCTCTTGCTCACTATAGATGCCTTTTTAAAAAATTGTTTTGGTTTCTGGCTAATTTATTTTTCAAAATGGAAATTTATTCTAAAGATTATTGAGAGAGTTTAGTATCTCTATATTGAAATGCTGAAGGAATTTGTCAGTGATTTATGTGTACGTAAATTAAACTCGGTATGCTTAGTAAAATCTGGCCGTCATACTAATTAATTGCAATGAGTATAATTGATTAAAACATTGACGTACCAAATCTAGGTTGCCATGTGATCTACATGAAAAGTGGCACCTGGACTGAAGCAACACAGCATCATTGATCAGAAATTGACTTATAGCATGTGCTCTCCAAAATCAGTAGAAATATAAAATATTATAACCTAGAGGCTTTATTTTATGGAAAAGGAAAGTAAGGCCCAGTAGTTTCCTTAGACGGCCAAAGATAGTTTAGTTCTTGACTGGTGATTTTTTTAAATTTAAAAACAAGAATAATCAATTAAAGATGAGACATGATGGCACATTTCTATTGAAAATGAGAACCATAGAGCAAGTCAGGAGTGCCTGCAGAAAGTGAGATTTTTTTGAAATGCTCATCCCAACTGATATATCCTTACCTTTGTCACATGAAGACCCTGATTCTACCTCTGCATACAACCCCTCATACACATCTCATTCAGGAAGAAGAATGTAAGATCCTTATTTAATACTAGTGTTTAAATTTTTTAATTAAAACAGGGACCCATTAATGAGATCATTTTATTCATTCTTACATTCCCTGCATGTCTTAAGAGTTGCAGACAGGCTACATTAAATTTCTCTTCACACAAATAAGGGAAAGATATTATCAGCATATCTTGCTCACTTAATAACAATTTCATTCACACGATTTTCTTAGGAAAAAAACTGTTCTCGTATACTGATGATCAATTACTTGTAATTAGAATATACTGTCCTTCATTTATCAAACTCTAAAATACTGAAAATGACAAATAACCCCCACAAATTTGAACAAACAGTAAGCACAGTCAGAAATCCTTGTGTTTTAAGGATTTGGAGCAAGTTATACTCTTGGATTTCTAGTTAGAAATCTCAAGGCATGTTTTCATCTATCTGGAAACTCATTGGTTCTATCTTCTTAGGGGGCCATATTTTGAAAATGGTTATTCATAAATAGAAAATAATTTTCCCAAACCCAGTTACTTTCTACAAAATCAGTGGATTTTTGATGACAAATAGAGGAATATTTTTAAAGCCCCAAGGATTAGGAGCTGGGTGAGACACCATGATGGTTTTCAAGCCAAAGACCCAGGATTCCAGAGAGATTTCTCAGCAATAGGATGCCCATGGGGGTGGAGATGGTAAGGAGTAAGGAAAAACTGAGGGGGCACCTGGGAGGGCACCCACCTCCTTCTTTCATTATTGTAGACTCTGCTTATTTTTTTCTATATATTGGGATTCAGAGAAAACTGTGTGTTAAAAAAATTTAATGATGACAAGTCTAGTAAGCCACCCTTTTCTTAACCCAGATTTTTACTGTTATAAGAAAGATAAATAATTTTTAAACAAGCTCAAGATGAATACACACAAAAAGAATAAGAAAGAAGAAGGAAGGAAGGAAGGAAGGAAGAAAGGAAGGAAGGAAGGAAGGGAGGGAGGGAGGGAGGGAGGGAGGGAGGGAAGGAGGGAAGAGAGAGTAAGGGAGGGAAAGAGAGAGGGAGATGGGGGTGGGAGAGAATAATTTGTTGAAAGTATGATGGGGTTTATCATAGAATCCCAAGAAGAATACCAGCAACTATGGAGTGGATAGAGCAAAGGCCATGGACTAGAGAGTTACCCCAGAGCGCGTGAATTTATTTGCCTACATGTCAATAATTCAGCCTATACAAATCAGTGGCTCTTGGTCCCCCAGTCTCCAAATTCCAAGGAGAATATGACTAACTCAGTTGAATCACACGACTTCTGTGGTACAGTAAACTATGCACAAGGGGAGCAGGTTCACAGGGCACAAAAATGACTCCATAAAGAAGCAGGTCAACTGAAAGAAAGTTGGGCTTGGCAGATACCCCACCATCCATCTCAGCACTGAGCATGCTAGCCATTAGGAGAACAACCATATCACACTGTTGGGTGTGTGGCCAAAGGTCATTGCCATGAGCTGAATTGTGGTCCACCAAAATTCATGTGTTGAAGTCCTAACCTTCATTAACTTAGAATGTCACCTTAATTGAAAAACAGAATTTTGGAATTCTGCCAAGATGACCAAATAGGAACAGCTCTGGAGTGCTGTTACCTTACATTTAAGGATACTATAGCATCCAAGATAGAAATATTACTCTTCATTAGGCCTAGTTTGGAGCTATTTATGATACTATGATACCATAGATTGGATTTCAGCTTCATAAACCTAGTGTGAGTATAAACACAGGCACACACATGCAGCATGTACTTGATGTAATTTAACAGCTCTTGCTGATCTATGACCTGCGTTTATTGGTGTAACACTAGATCAGAAGCCATCTTATCTCCATGTTGGATAAACATGCAATTATCGAGTCTGTTACACTTGACATCACAGAACTTGGCTGAGAGATTTTTGTGGGATATTGCTTTGTGAAAACTCTCTTGAAATCCACGGTGAAACTTGGCTTTCTACTATGTATTTTTGAACATTTTTAGTCCTTTTTGTTCTCAGCACCTCTCCATAATGAGGCAAACTTTTGTATTTCTCATCTGTGTTAGTACTATGGCTGCCTAATTAGTGCATGAACCTTGTCTCATCTTCTCATCCATCTTTACAGTCAATTTCAGTCTTATTTCTATACATCCACCAGACTTGTCTTTCTTAAAAGAAAGACATGATCCTGGCATTCTGTACTCAGAACATTGCATGGTTTGCTATGCATAAGAAATAAATTCCAGACTCCTTGGTATTCCATGCCTTTTAAGTTTTGTCCCTTAACCATCTTTTATTCCTATGCCTTACAATTCTAAACCTCCTACTCTCCTCCTACTTCACCCTATTCACTATTCTCTGGACGTAATCTTTCATGTCTCCAAACCTTAGCTTGTGCCATTTTTATATCATATATATACATATATGATATATGTTAAAATTTTATAAAATACCAGAAAACTATGTATATATTCTTATATAAGTATATATGATATATAAGTATGATATATATATAGTTATAGATATATAAGTATATATGATATATAAGTATGATATATATATACTTACAGATATATAAGTATATATCATATATATCATATACTTATATATATAAGTATATACTTATATATATGTATATATCATATACTTATATATCATATACATATATGTATATATATATGATATATATATACATATATATCATATATATGTATATTATATATGTATATATTATATATACTTATATTAATATGTCTATATGGTTTATAATATATGTATTATATGTAATATATACCTACACTTGTATACATATGCTATGTGTATATATGCATGTATGCATACATATATTATAAACATATATATTCATATATACTATATACATGTGTGTATGTAATGTATTATATACATATGTATATATTATAATATATTACACTGTATATAATGTATATAATATATTATATACATAATATATTATGCATATTACATATTAATATACATTAATATAATGTTATAATGTATGTATATTAATATATGTTATATATTACATGTTAATATTATATATTATATAATACATACATATATTACAAATATTCTATACCATATATGTATATAATATATTACAAAGATATGTATGTTACATGTATTAATATATTAATATATATATCATATATGCATATATACATAAATGGTTTTCTGTTTTTTTTTTTTTTTTTTTTGAGACGGAGTTTCGCTCTTGTTACCCAGGCTGGAGTGCAATGGCGCGATCTCGGCTCACCGCAACCTCTGCCTCCTGGGTTCAGGCAATTCTCCTGCCTCAGCCTCCTGAGTAGCTGGGATTACAGGCACACGCCACCATGTCCAGCTAATTTTTTGTATCTTTAGTAGAGACGGGGTTTCACCATGTTGACCAGGATGGTCTCGATATCTTGACCTCGTGATCCACCTGCCTCGGCCTCCCAAAGTGCTGGGATTACAGGCTTGAGCCACCACGCCCGGCCTGTTTTCTGGTATTTTTATAAAATTTTAATATTATCATATATGTTTTTATATATATATGTATATATATGGTACAAAAATGGCATAAGCAAAGGTTTGGAGACATGAAAAATCATGTCCAGAGAATAGTACAGAGAATACATATTAATATATATTATATATGTCATGCCTATAAAAATGGTTTTCTGGAATTTTTATAAGATTTTGAAAAAGCATACCAAGAACATTTATTAAATAAACCAACTATTTCTTAGTAGATTTTAAATCTACCCTCATTACCAATGTAGTTCCCCACATAGATATGAATTTAAATTTGGACTCTCTCATCTGAACGATAAATCTATTTGTCATTTTTGTGTCAATAAAAAACCGTTGGATTGCAATATATTTCTCCTACTGAATTGGGAATTATTTAATGAGTATACTATTGTATTTATTATGTAATTGAACAAATGACATTTAACATGTGTTAGTCATATGCTTGTATAATCGTTTGATAGTTTTCCCTCTAGATTGTAAGATGGATGAGAACAGGAAATATTTTCTTTTCTTTTCTCTCTGTCCTCATCACATGGCACACTTCCTGGAACATTGCTGATACATAAAGACATATGTTGGATGAATAAACAACTATTGAATGCACATAGAAATTTCTAAATGTTAAAGAACATGATACTGAACATTAAAATTATCATACCATGGACATTTCATTCCTTTATACAGAAACAAATAATTGGCCAAGTAATCTTACAGAGTCACTTTGTTGTATCATTTTAGGTGATGTTGATAAAATACAGGTCCCTTGTGCACATGACTAATATAAAGGAAAGCAACTTAATAACCAACAGAGAAAATGATTCTGTGCCCAAAATCTCTGCCCTCAAATAGTCAAGATTCAGGGCTTTGAAGATACACTCAAAATATTCTCTATTTTCTAGTGGCTAGTTTTGTCTGTAGATAGGAGAGATTAGCAATTTTTAGACAACCAACATCCAATTGCATTTTCTCTTTGATAATCAGAAGAACTTAAATTATTCTAAAAAATAAGGGCTCTGGATAGAAAGTCATTACCTATTGTAAGCATTTTATTTTAGAATAAATGCTAACACAATTTATCTAGTCTAAACACCTCTAAAGTCCTACTTGTTAGGAAGAACAAATATTACCCCTGTGTTTTTTAAACCATTTATCTCTGGTCATTTAAAGGCCCAGCCAAAGTGATTATTCATCACTTTTCAGCACCCTTACTGCATTTATGGCATGGGCCTCAGTGTAGTCTATATAACATTAAGTTATATAGAAACAAGCAAATAAAAATTGTAACAGGTTTAACCTCAAAAGTCCAGATAAGTATTTAACCTATGACATTCAACCCAATAGTGATTATTTTTCAAAAATTTTAAATATGTGATACTTGTCATTATAAAACAGTAATGTACTAAATTAATAAATGAGTCAATCAATCGATCATCTGATAATTAGCCAAGTAGTCCATGAAGTCAAGGCCTCCATTATCTGGAGCCAAGCTTTCCAACTTGGCTTAGCACCCTTCTTCCCTTGCTGACTTTGATGTCTCTCCTTGGAATGTCTTCCATCACAATTTCTGTCAGTTGCAAGCCTCTCCATCCTTCAAGCTGCCTCTGAAAGTCAGTCTGGCACAATGACACAGGCTCAAGCTCTGACTTCAGACAAATTTCATTTTATGTACCTGCTTAGTCACTTTCAAACTCTATGAGCTTGAATGGGGTTTCTTAATAAATTTTCTAATCTATAAAATACAATGAATAATCATGTTAACCTGATAAATTTATTTAGATTAAAAGACACAATATATGAAAAATGTTTCTAACCTTGTAGTTTTTCAGTACATATTAGCTTAAGAACATATTGGATGGTATTTGCTTTATGACACCGTCCTTGAGTACCAGATCCCCATAGCACAGTAAAGTAGTAGTCTCCAAACTTGTCTGTGTCTTAGAACAAAATGTAGGGTTATGATCACTAGGTGTGGGGATGAGTGGGACAGAGGGATTTATAATTTTTAAAGTTCTTTCAATATTCCAATGTACAGACAAATCTGGGAACTGTGACAATAGTTTCCCAAATTTCTTGATAATGAAAATCAACTGGAATTTTTATTAAATAATGTTAAAAGCCTCTACCCCAGACCTAAGAATCTGAATCTCCAAGACTGAATCTCCAAGACACATGAATGAGCATTTTTGATATATCTAAGTAAGTTCCATGATCAGACAAGTTTGGAAACACACTATTGGTAGACTGTGTATACAGTTATGTGCCCCATAATGACATTTCAGTCAACGACAGACCTCATATAGGACAGACTATAATACTGTATTATTATTATTTTTTTTTTTTTGAGACAGAGTTTCGCTCTTGTTACCCAGGCTGGAGTGCAATGGCGCGATCTCGGCTCACCGCAACCTCCGCCTCCTGGGTTCAGGCAATTCTCCTGCCTCAGCTTCCTGAGTAGCTGGGATTACAGGCACGAGCCACCATGCCCAGCTAATATTTTATATTTTTAGTAGAGACAGGGTTTCACAATGTTGACCAGGATGGTCTCGATCAATACTGTATTTTTACTGTCCCTTTTCCATGTTTAGATATGTTTAGATACACACATACTTATCATTGTGTTACAGATGCCTACAGAGTTCAGCACAGTAACCTGCTGTACAGGTTTGTAGCCTAGGAGCAATAGGTGGGACCATATAACCTAGGTGTGTAGTAGGCTATACCATCTAGGTTTGTGTAAGTACACTCTATGTTCAATTGACAATGAGATTGCCTAACGATGCTTCTCAGAACATATCCTTGTTGTTAAGTAACTGAGGACTGTACTTCTATATTAGATTCTCTTACTAATTTATAAACTCTTTTCAGTAGAGCACAGTGTTTCTTTAACTCTATTATTTTCTATCACACAGGTTGTACATATTAGGCATGCAATAAATGTTTGAAGTTAAATTAAGGAACATAAAAAACACAGTAAAGATTATAAATATATCTCCTAAATGAGACATTTATAATTTGTATAAAAGCATGGAGATGGAACGTTAATCCAAATACAAACAAGTGTACATAATCTGACCTCTCAAAAGTATTGTCATTAGTTTAAACTTTGCCACCACTGAACTTCAGGACCTTGGAAAGCCACTTAGCCTCTCTGGGCCTCAGTTATATGCCGAATGCTGTCCGTAAGCACACAGATTAGATGAGTTTTGCATTTTTATTCATACTGAATGCCAAGCTAAGCCCACATTATATCAAGTATACATGAGGAGAAAGTGAAACTATACTTTCCTGCTTTAAAATGCTTCTCTGTTATTCTTCCTGGAAACAATCCTATCACTTTTCTGCAGCAAAACATTTATTCACATTTTATGGGGCTTTTTAATATCTGCAGATGAAATATGCTCACAGCCCTCATGGCATTGCCCTTCCTACAGGGGCGGCAGCCTCTGCCACCACACTCTGCCATCCACTCATAATGTCCAAGCTTATTTTTATTCAGGGGCTTCTCTCTCACTGTCTCGTTTGTGAGTTATGTGTCTGCTTTCTGCTTCCTGCCAGAATGTTCACTCCTCACCACTCGATCATTTTTCATCAGTAGAGATACATAATCATTACACTCACTGGTAATCCTCCCTCCATACCAAACAAAAAACATATATTTTTGTTGTTGTATTTAACTCTATTTCTTCTCACTTTTCAGTGAATCTGGCTTTAAGATTAAGATGATCATATTAAGATAACACATATAAGATGTTACTCTCTGGTCTTCCTACTCACATATTATAACAGAATCGTCTCTGAAAAATATGTAAATATTAACTATCAGCTTGATTTATTTTTCATAAATTATATGAAAAATATAGATAATGAGAAGCACTTGATCACAATAAACTTATATGACTGTCACGGCACACATATAAGGAACAATATATGTGCTAATAAGTATAATTTTTATTAAATATAACCAAAATTGCCATTGTCTTCATTATTTTAAGCAAAAATGCACATGGTTAACAATTATTTACTTCTTTTAATATTTAGGGTAAAAGGAATATTAAATGAAGTTCTAATGATCAAAATTTAAGTAATCTCTGGTATCAAAATATTTTTAAAAGAAAAACATAACAGGACTAGAATCATGATATTTCTTTTATATAAGAACATACTTTATTTCACCGTTGCCTTTTGGGAAAATGTAATTGAGAAGATTATCAAAAAAAGGTGCTAAAATTTTATAACTGAGTCTAACCTGGCCTTCATATCAACACCCATTTCATTTCAGCACTTGACAGACTGAATGTTAGGGGCAGGTTAAATGTCCTTGGTAATTCTGTAGGAAACTCAAATACCCAGAGTGACCATGAATCATATAATGTAATACCAAGAATAAAGATACTTTATGGTGGTTACGTTCCTGTATCTGGGTGAAACCAAAGGAGAAATTTTCAGTAAGACATCTGTAACATTATATTGGCCCCCAAGTTTTAAAAATTTAATAAATTTTTGCTCGATGCTGCCACACACTTTAGAAGATAAAGAGGAAAATGAAGAAGAGCAAAGAATAACTCTCATTTCAATTTTTAATACATATTGAGGACTGGCTCTGCAATAATGGCAATTGAAGATACAGAGATAACTGTCACAGCATAAGATTTTGAGATAGATGGTTTTAATAAACCCAAGAATTGTACATCTATGAATCCTCTTCCTATGTTCACGTGAATGCTATTCCTCAGGGTGATCATTTTGAACAGATATACAATATTTTCTATACGTGCCATTGCTCAAAAATTTTGAAATATCTCTTTCTTCTTTGAGTAGAGATATGCATCTTTCACATGACAAATTTACCTGTCAGAGGTGTGCTCTAATTTTTTCTTGTTTTTGGTAATATGCTTTTAGCACATATGTATGCTTTCCAAAGTGACTAAAAACAGAGGACAAGTCCAAAATACCTGTGTTTAAATCCCAACTCTACCAATTTTGACCTGTAAGACCTTGAACAAGTAACTTATCTATACATAAATTTATTCCTCTCTAACACTGCACATAATTTTCAGAGAAGTTGTGTTACATTTACATACATATAATCATTGACATAGCACTATATGTGTATACCATCATTGCATATATGTAACATGCTATATAAATGTTTGCCATTATTATTTTAATTAATTATAGGACATCCTCTTAATATTTTTGATGAGAAGTTTTCTGTGAACTTATTTTACTTTTTGCTTTGTAAAAAAATCTTTAACCACAAGTATAGTTTTTAAAAAATTACAAATTTATTAGAAGTGAAGTCATATAATAATTTCAATAAAATTCTTGATATAATCTCAGTATGGTGAATAGTAATTATTGCCTGTTATATCTTCCAGATTGTTTTAGAATCATTTGGAAATGACTTTAAATTTTTGCATAAATTTGAGAGGGCTGGAGCAAGATGGTGAAAAGGAAGCCTATGCCATTCATCCTCCCCACTGGAACACCAGATTTTTACAACTATCTGCACATAGAAAAGCTCCTTCAAAAGTACAAAAATTCAAGTGATCAATCACAGAACCTGATTTTAACTTCATATTTTCAAAAGAGACATTGAGGAGAGCCAGAGAGACAGTATTGAATCACTAACACCACTCTCCATGATCCCTGGAAGTGGCTGGGTGGCACAGAGAGATATTGTTTGCACTTTGGGGAAGGACAGTGCAATGACTGGGGTCTTTACATTGGACGTAGTGCAACCCTGTCACAGCAGAGAATAAATCCCTGCTGGGTGCAATGAGCACCCATTCACAAAGGGAGCATTTGGACCAGCCCTAGCCAGAGGAGAGTTGCCTATCCCAGTAGCTAGAACTTAAGTTTCTCAGCAAGCCTCACCACTGTGGGCTGAAGTGCTCTTGGGTCCTATGTAAACTTGAAAGGCAGTCTAGGACACAAAAACTACAACTTGGAGGCAACTCTTAGTGCTAGGCTGAGCTTAGAATCAGAGAAATAGGGAGGCATGTGACCTCAGAGATATCAGCTGGCGTGGCTAAGGGAACGCTTACATCATCTCTCCCCCAGTCCAAGGTACTGCAACTCACAGCAACATCAGTGACGTCTTCCTTCTTCCTAAGGAAAAGAGAATAAAGGGTAAATAAAGGGTCTTGCATCTTGGTACCAGTTCAGCCACAGTAGGATAGGCCACCAGGAAGAGTAATAATGTTCCCATTCCTGGCCCTTCCACATGGACAACGTATCTAGGCACACCCTTAGCCAAAAATGAATCCACTGCCTTGAAGAAAAGGACCCAGTCCTGGCAGGATCATCACCTGCTGTCTAAAGAGCTCTTGGGCCCTGAATAACCAGCAGTGATACCCAGGGAGTATGCTATGGGCCTTGAGCTCTGAGATGTGCTGACTTCAGGGGTGACATAGCACATTCCCTGCTGTAGTAACTACAAGACTCTTTCTTGGTTGAGAAAAGCAGAGGGAAAAGAAAGAGGACATTTACTTGTACCTTAGGTACCAGCTAAGCTAAAATGAGGTAAAGCAACAAGAAGGCTCTTAGGGTCCCCAAGTCCATGCTAAGGCTCTTGGAC
Source organism: Callithrix jacchus (assembly GCF_049354715.1). Classification (NCBI taxonomy): domain Eukaryota; kingdom Metazoa; phylum Chordata; class Mammalia; order Primates; family Cebidae; genus Callithrix; species Callithrix jacchus. The sequence goes on from NC_133517.1 coordinate 47,756,683, forward strand.
ACCATTTTTTTTACATATCCTAGGACGGAAGGGAGGCATCTACCCTGAAGGGTGAATCTCAGGCTTGGCAGCATTCACCATGAGCTGACAGAAGAGCTTAGGGTTTTAAATAAACACCAGCAGTGGCCTGACAAAACCCTTGCGGATCAGTGGTGGTGGTGACCACAGGAAGGAAGAGCAGGGACTCTGTATTGCAGTGTGATGTGAGCTTAGATGCAGTAGAATAGAAAATCAGGTAAACTGCTAAGATTTTTGACTCCAATCTCTGGCCCCAGGCAACATCTCTGAACATTTCTGGAGCCTGGGGGACCTTATCATATTAAAGAGCAGGGCCTTGGGCAAGACCCAGAGCTCTGCTGGCTTCAGGTTCCACCCAGTGCAGGTTTGAGTGTTGGTGGACACAAGGGTGCTTGCCTCATCACACTCCCATCTCCAGGTGGCTCAGCACAGGCAGGAGACTCCATTTAGTTGGAAGAAAGGAAGAGAAAAGAACAAGTCTCTGTCTGGAAAGGCCAGGTCACCTAAAAAGCAAAGCCCATCAGACTAACAGCAGATCTCTTAGCAGAAACTCTACAAGCCAGAAGAGATTGGAGGCCAATATTCAACATTCTTAAAGAAAAGAATTTTCAACCCAGAATTGCACACCCAGCCAAACTAAGTTTCATAATTAAAAGACAAATAAAATCCTTTCCAGACAAGCAAATGCTGAGGAAATTCATCACCACCAGCACTGCCTTGCAAGAGATCCTGAAGGAAGCAGTAAATATGGAATGGAAAAACTGGTACCAACCACTGCAAAAACACACCAAAATATAAAGACCAATGACATTATGTAGAAACTGCCTCAATTAGCGTGGAAAATAACCAGATAGCATTATGATGACAGGATCAAATTTACATATAACAATACTATTACTAATGTAAATAGACTAAAAGATACACAGTAGTAAATTAATAAAGGGTCAAGACCCATTGGTGTGCTGTATTCAGGAGAACAATCTCACATGTAAAGATACACATAGGCTCAAAATAAAGGGATGGAGAAAAATTTACCAAGCAAATGGAAAGAAAAACAAAACAGGGGTTGCAATCCTAGTCTCTGACAAAATAGACTTTAAACCAACAAAGATCAAGAAAAGAAAAGAAGGGCATAACATAATGGTAAAGGAAACAATTCAACAAGAGCTAACTATCCTAAATATATATTCACCCAATACAGGAGCACCCAGATTCTTAACACAAGGTCTACAAAGAGACTCAGACTCCCACACAATAAAATTGGGAAGTTGTAGTATCCCATTGTCAGTATTAGACAGACCAATGAGAATGAAAATCAGCAAGGATGTTCAAGACTTGAGCTCAGCTCTGCATCAAGCGGAACTTAGAGATGTCTACAGAAATCTCTGCCACAAATTAACAGAGTATACATTCTTCCTAGTGCTACATCATACTTATTCTACAATCAACCACATACGTGGAGGTAAAACACTCCTCAGTAAATGCAAAAGAACTGAAATTATAACAAACAGTTGCTCAGACCACAGTGAAATCAAATTAGAACTCAGGATTAAGAAACTCACTCAAAACCACACAATTACATGGAAATTATACATACAAGCTGCTCCTGAATGACTCCTGGATAAATAATGAAATTCAGGCAGAAATCAAGAAGTTCCTTGAAATCAATGAGAACAAAGATACAATGTCCCAGAATCTCTGGGACACAGCTAAAGCAGTGTTAAAAGGGAAATTTATAGCACTTCAGAAGCTACAAAGATATCAAATCAACACCTTAACATCCCAATTAAAATAGCTAGAGAGGCAAGAGAAAACAATTCCAAAAGCTAGCAGAAGGCGAGAAATAACTAACATCAGAGCAGAATTTTAAGAGGAGACACAAAAAACCCTCCAAAAAAAAAAATCAATGAATCCAGAAGCTGTTAAAAAAGTTACAAAATAGGTAAACGATTACCTAGACTAATAGAGAAGAAAAAGACAAGAATAGACACAATAAAAAATTGTAAAGGGGATATCACCACTGACCTCATAGAAATACAAACTACCATCAGAGAATACTATAAATAATTCTATGCAAATAAACTGGGAAATCTGGAAGAAATGGATAAATTCCTGGACATTTACACCCTTCCAAGACTAAACCAGGAAGAAGTTCAATCCCTGAATAGACCAGTAACAAGGTCTGAAGTTGAGGCAGCAATTAATAGCCTACCAATAAAGCCATGGCACATAAAAATAGTAAATAAAATATATTAAGGGGGTCTTTGCAGAATATCCAAATTATCCACTTCAGTCCAAGCCTTGAATTTCTTAGATCCACTCCCATCATATATTAAGTCCACTTCATCCAAAACAGATTCTTCAAAGTCACAGCTGGTCAGAATTTCTGAGGAAAAGCTTAGAAAAAAAAATCTGCCTTTGGAAAAGGAGCCCAATTGTGATTATCACCTGATGAGGTTTAAAATAACACAGTCCTTTTCAAAGAACCATGACATTTTATATGGACCAACAGGAACATATCAATGAGGATATAAACAGCATCACTGCCCTGCGTCGTTGAGGTCTTTCATGGGTTACAATAATTTCTGCTATTTCCAAAAGAGTACAGTGTTGTTTTGGGTTCAACATTCTTCCTGTGATACCTGGCAGGGAGGGGAAGCTCCAGCAGCTTTCACTTATGCTTTCTATCCTAATAACCCTCACTCCTTGGCTTAGAGAGTCAGTTTGGTGATTCTGCCAATGCCAGTGTCAAGTAGGTCCATTTTAATTATACATCTAGGGTATAGAGAACCACCTAGAATGGGTCCATGGTCTTACTGAACACTGGGTGATTCATACTTGGTACACACCTTCATTTCTTATCTCTTATAATTGCACATTGGTATTGTGAGTACCCCAAAAGTTTGGATGTATCATTTTCTCCAATGCACAATCTCCCTAGTAATTGTCCTCAGATCACTTCTGAAGGGGCCAGAGGAAGAGAAATGGCAGATTCCTATGGTAGTAGAGCGAATCTCTACTTCAATCAAGAGGCTTGAGTTCTCTAAACTGACTTAATTCTAGAATTAGGGGAGAGGATGTGATTTTCCAACGTGGTAACTCAAATATGGATTTGACCTTTAACCTGAAGTTTATCTTATTAAATATGTCAAATAATGTTTTGCTGCATTGCACATTTACTTTGTTTTAGGGACTTGCAATTGACCCCTGATTGAGTTCTCTGTGGGTAAATACTTCAGCCCCAATGCACATTACACTGAATGTGCCCACCTAGCCTCTGGCAGTTAAATGTTGCATTATATTTATGGAAAGTCCAACTCAAGGATGGCATCTCCCAGCATTATATCTGGCTTATAGAAGGCATCCCCATATTTCAAGAATATGGACATCCCCTTACTAATGAAATTTGTCAGTAACTTAATGAAGGGAGTGCCCTTTGGGCCCCTTCAGAAAAAAAACAAAGTGTGAGAAGAACTAGTTGCATGTGATAAAAGCATTTCAATTTGTCTATTTCTCTAAACCTTTGGGTTCCTTCCTCTATATTACATGACGGAAATTCTTGTGTCTCAACATCACTGAATTTCCACTAAGTCTAAGTTTCACTCAACCCATCAGGTAAAATGTTAGAGCCCCTCCCCCCTGCCAAACTAGCACATGAACCTGTGTTAGATGTACATATGTCAATATATGTGGCCCTATCCATTTATATGAATTTTGCAATTTATTTTGGAGTACAAGCTACTTCCTTCCAAGTCACTTTGTACATATCCTCCTGGGGTATGCTGAAAATTGACACTAATCGTAAGATGCTTGGGGTAAATCTTGAGAAGAAGAAACATCTCCTACCATCTCACGCCAGTTAGAATGGCGATCATTAAAAAATCTGGAGACAACAGATGCTGGAGAGGATGTGGAGAAAAAGGAACACTTTTACACTGTTGGTGGGAGTGTAAATTAGTTCAACCACTGTGGAAGACAGTGTGGAGATTCCTCAAGGCCTTAGAAATAGAAATTCCATTTGACCCAGCAATCCCATTACTGGGTATATATCCAAAAGACTATAAGTCGTTCTACTATAAGGACACATGTACACGAATGTTCATTGCAGCACTGTTTACAATAGCAAAGACTTGGAATCAACCCAAATGCCCATTGATGATAGACTGAATTGGAAAAATGTGGCACATATACACCATGGAATATTATGCAGCAATCAGAAATGATGAGTTTGTGTCATTTGTAGGGACATGGATGAATCTGGAGAACATCATCCTCAGCAAACTGACACAAGAACAGAAAATGAAACACCGCATATTCTCACTCATAGGTGGGTGATGAAAAATGATAACACATGGACACAGAGAGAAGAGTACTAAACACTGGGGTCTATTGGGGGGAAATGGGGAGGACCAGTGGGAGGGGGAGGTGGGGAGGGATAGCCTGGGGAGAAATGCCAAATGTAGGTGAAGGGGAGAAAGGAAGCAAAACACACTGCCATGTGTGTACCTACGCAACTGTCTTGCATGTTCTGCACATGTACCCCCAAACCTAAAATGCAATAAAAAAATATATATATATATATAAAAGAAAAAATTTCACCAAGAGAAGTTATTAAAGAATCATTACTAGAAAAAGGCTAATGCCTTCAAGCCCAGGAAGAAGGGCTGCTTCTACTAGCAAAGAAAATTTAGAATGATCTGGTTTAATCATCAGTACCATCCAAGTTTTCCCAAATATCTCTATTCCAAGCCTCAGGGCCCTACTCCTTCTCAATCAATGCCCTAACTTCACCTGAAATACTTAATAAGGCTGCAGACCCACTCTCTACAATCCATACAATTAAATTTAGTTTCTGCTTTTTGAGAGATGCTATCATAGCACATTAATAAATAAGAGATAGATTTAGATTTGCTAGAGGAATTATCTGTTTTTACAAGTGGGACCTGTCTGAGAGTCCCGTCACCTGAAAGCTTAAGAACCTGAGGTATTTCCTTTCTAAAAGTGCTTTCTTGCACTGAGGAGCAGCCATCTCATGCCACAGTGTTCTTAGTAATTATTGCAGCCGTAACAGTTAAACACAGCAGGCATCAAGTGCTCCAAACACCTGCTTTGCTAAGCACTTCATCACCATCAACTGTATATGGTAAGTTTGTCCTCAATATGTGCTGCATATAGTGACCTATTTGGATACCATTTTCATTTCAGTAAGGATCTGAGCACTATATTCAAGGTTAGTTAAAAAAAAACTGAACCAATCTTCAAACAGGATACAAATGTTTGAAAAGATAAACACATACTGGGAGAAAATACTTGCAATGCATTTAACTATAAATGGTTAATATCTAGAATACAAAAAGGAATTTCAACAATTTATAAAAGAAAAACATACAAGAGAAAATAAGCAAGAGCATATTAACTGCCAGTTGTACACAAGAATTGGCCAACAAATATCTGGTAACTTGATTAATTCAATATTTAATATTTAAGTAGTGGTTCTCTTTATTTCTATGTTTTTACTTAAACATAATTTGTTGATGGTAATATGTCAATGATAAACTCTTTTGGTTACTCCCTTCTTGATACTTTTTCCCTTTGTCTTCTTTGTGGAACCTTAAGTTATTGGGTTTAACTTGCATGTAGTTGATAATTTTTAACATAATTTATAAATCTATTTTCAGTGGTGAGAATCATCCATTAATATCTACTGTGATTATCGATATATTTGGAATTTTTCTACCATTTTATTTTGTATTGGCTGTTTGTCCTGCTTTTATAGTATATTTTATTTCTTTTTATACCTTTCTCTAGGGTTAATTTCTCTTCTTTCAGCTGGGTGCAGTGGCTCATGCCTGTAATCCCAGTACTTTGGGAGGCCTAGGTGGGTGGATCACCTGAGGTCAGGAGTTTGAGACCAGCCTGACCAACATAGAGAAACCCCTCTCTATTGAAAATACAAAACTAGCTTGGCATGGTGACACATGCCTGTAATCCCAGTTACTTGGGAAGCTGAGGGAGGAGAATCACTTGAACCTGGGAGGCGGAGGTTGCCTTGAGCCGAGATCACGCCATTGTACTTCAGAAGAGAAAAAACCTCTTCTGTCATTTCTTTTCTCTCTTTTTTCATAATTTAAGCACTCTATTTCTATTTTTCTAATGGTTGTCCTGAAAATTTTAATATGAAAATGAAAAGTTAGTATTTTATTTTTCTACCCTTTCAAACAAGAAAAGAGATCTTGCAACACTTTAACTAATCAACTCCAACTCGTCTTTCATGATAGTGTTGTGAAGCATTTTATATCTGACTTATTTACCACAAAATTAGATTTAATTGTTTTACATGTTCAATAAATGTTCTGTATGTTTATTTATGCTTGTTATATTTTATATTCTATAGCATGTGACATTTTTTTCTCCATTTGATATTGCATCTCTTAGTCTTCCTAGAATAATATTCGTTCTTTTCGAAGTACATTCTTTTCAAGATGCTTTAGTGAGTGTCTGTTAGGGATAAATTCAGTTTTTATTTGCTCTAATTTTTTTTCACCACCATTCTTGAAAAAATTTAAATATGCCATATTATTTTCTCTCAACACTTGGAAAAATTCCTCTGCTGTCTTCTGGTTTCTATTATTAAGAAATTTGCCATCAATTTTGTACATGTGTAGGCTCATTTTTCTGTGGCTTTTTAAAGATCTCTCTACCTTTGGTGATCTGTTAGAAAACAATGATGAATTTTGGTATACATTTCATCTTTGTTATATCTGCTTAAGACTCATTCATGTTCTGTCTATGGACAGAGTTAGGGGCCATTATCCTTAGCAAACTAGCACAGGAACAGAAAACCAAATACCACATGTTCTCACTTACAAGTCAAACTAAATGATGAGAACCCATGGACACATGGCAGAGAGCAACACAGACTGGGGCCTTTCAGAGAGTTGAGGGTAGGAGAGGTAGAGGATAAAAAACAACTAGTTTTAACATCTGGGTCATGAAAGGATCTGTACAATGAACCCCATGACACGAGTTTACCTATGTAACAAACCTGTACTTGTACCTCTGAACTTAAAAGTTTAAAAAAGACTTATTTATGCTTCTTTAATACAAAGATTCATGTCTTTGATGGATTAGTAAAAATCTTAGGCTTTATCACTTTAAATAAAACCTCCCTTTCCTTGTCTCAATTATTTTTTCTAAAAATAATATGCCTATTAGACATATGTTCAATTATATTTTTTGTAACAAGTTCTTTTGGTTTCTTTATTTTTATAGCATATCATTATTTCTCATATTTTCTGTTGCTGTTGTTCTCATTCAGTGTGGCTAATTTTCTTTTAATTTTTATTGTGACTTTATATTCAGTAGAACTTTTCCGTGGAATTTCCACCAGGCCTGGGTTAGGTTACATCCCATTCCAGAAGATTTACATTTTCCTTCTAACATAATTCAGTATCTTCTTTCACGGTGTTTAGTTTGTTCTTTTTTTCTGTTTGTTTACTTGTCTTTTGCTATGCATGCTATAATTTTGTTTGCTTTTGGGGGAGCTTAAGTTCATTTCGCAGCTTGTGTTTCCCTAACCCACAGAAATAGTGTACATTTGAACTCCAAACCAATGTGGTTACACACTCCCAGAACCTTTTTGTTTATTGTTTGCTCACTGAACATACTAACTGAAATCAATAAGCATTTTTGTATTCCACCTTTCTTCCTAAGAAGTTTTCTTTGTTGTTGTTTTTGTTTGTTCAGCTTGGCTTTTTTACATCTACATTTTTGTTAATATTTTAGCTCTTTTAATTTTCAACTTTCTTCAAGAGCTTTATTTTCAACCTCTCTCTCTTTGCCTAGATTCAAAGCCTGATCTGCTGGGAAAGCTTCCTGGTTTTCTGAAACTGTTCTGCTGGGTAGTTATGGATTTCAGTTCTATTTCCCAATCACTTTGCTACCTCTTTTGTATTTTTTGACTCACAAGGATCCCCTTAAATTATAGTGAACACATTTTAAAAAAAAAGAATGGTTTTATTTTATCCACATAAAAATGTGCATTGTAGTGAGGCTTTTCCAGACATGTATTCTACATTATTGCCAGAAATAGCAACCCGGCAATTTTAATTTTAAATTCATCTTTGATTCAAGTGTTCCTTAGAGGACAACTTTTTATTTCTAAGAAATTGTGAGTATTATTGTTTGATTTTGAGTTTTAGTCAAGTTTTATTCTAAAATATAACCTGTACATTTCCCAAATTGGAGAATTTATTGGGATTTCTTGTATGGCCTACTGATAATGAGAGTGCTGGGAAGGGAAAAGCATGGTCCCTTTACATGATACAGAAGTGGGAAAGGAAAGTGGTGGCTAGGGAGGGCATGATCCCTGGCTAGGGCTTCACCCTCGGACCTGTGCCTGCAGACTTAGGTGAAGACAGGTACTCCTGCCTTCACTCCCAAATGTTGCATTTTCCAAGACCACCCTGGCCCGCCACACCCTATCCTGGGCCTGTAAATATGACCCAAGACCCTAGTAGGCAGACACACAAGTGGCTGGAACTCGTGAGGAACACACCGGCAGAAGAAGACACAGGTGACTGGATGTTGAGGAGCGCATGCCAGCAGAGGAGCACACTATGGAGGCCGGCAGGCAGGCCATCAACAAGGGGAACCATGCAGAGTTTGGCTAAAGCAGTCAAAGGAAAGCCCAGCCTGCAGAGAGGTCAACTCCAGGGGAACACCATCTCCCTCTGGCTCCTCCATCTGCTGAGAGCTACTTCCACCCAATAGGACCTTGCACTCATTCTCTAAGCCCGGGTGTGATCTGATTCTTCTGGTACACCAAGGCGAGAATCCAGGATACAGAAAGCCCTCTGTCCTTGCAGCAAGGTAGAGGTCTAATTGAGCTGACTAATGCAAGCCTATAGCCGGCAAAACTAAAAGAGTACACTGTAACACAGGCCTACTGGGGCTTGAGGAACTGGAAACATTCACCCTTAGACACTGCCATGTGGTCGGAGCCCCACACCTGGCAGTCTGTATGCTCCCCTGGAGATTTGAGTAGTGGGGCACTGAAGAAGCCAGCCAGTCCTCCTGTCGCACACCCTGAGAAGGAGACAAGGGGACTTTTCGCATTTCACTACTGTATCATCAATTTGATAAACATTTTAAGAAAAATGAAAAGGATGAAGCATTTTTAAAGAAAGATATGTCAATTGTCATTATAATAATTAAATCTATTATGTATGCTTTTTTATATCTAATCACCTGTCAGAAATTGAAAATGGTGATAACATGTCCTGAAATGATTGCATTGTTTTACTGTTTTTCCTTCTTCTCTAGCAATTTCTGTTCTATATATGTCAAAAACATGTTATTTGCTCCTTGGAGTTTGATTTTATTATATCTTCAGTGTGCGTAGTACGTTTTATGTTTCTTCCCTTTGCTGGTTTGGTTTGGAATTATGTTTTAATGGAGATCAATAGTCTCACTCCTTCATTTAGTTGTTTGCTGAATACACTTTTGTCCATCCTTTCCTTGTTTACTTTTTTGTTATTTTTGTTTTGGGGTAATTCTTGTGTATAGTGCATATTTAGATACATTGGAGTTGCCACATGTTAATCTTTGTGGTTTAATAGTGGGTTTAATCTTTTTTTTAAAATTTATGGTTGTACCTGAAATATTTAATCACATGAATATCACTGTGTTTCATGCACAGTTTATTCTGTGGTTTCTTTCTTTTTCCTTTTACTTGTTTTTTCCTATATGGATATATTTGTTTGCTTAATTTCTATAGTGGCTTAGAAACTACCCTGTTATATGTTTCTACTGATTACTTAATAATTTAATATTTAAAACATATACTGCAATATGTACATTTAAATTTTTCTACATCAGTACAGAAGTGTTATCTATTGACTTCCTCTTTTGATAGATGAGAAATGAAGCAGGCTTTACTTCCTCTACCCAAGCCACCAACCCGAATCCACTTGTTAGTTTTGATAAACAATATTCTGGATTCATAGGTCCAATTTAATATTAATATGTACAATGTATCTTTTTATTTATAATTGCTTTTATATTTACATGAATTTTATAGCTGTTGATTAAATATGACAATGCTCAAATTGTTTCAGTGCTCACCAGCTGTATGCTATAACTTCCTCATTTTTTGTGATATCTATTTTAATTAATCTCTTGGTGAAATATTTTTTTCAAAAGTGAATATGGGCAGTGTATTTTCCGAGAATCTGCATGTGAGGAAAGAACCTTCTGTTGCCAAAACACAAGACCAATAATTTGGCTCGGTATAGGGTTTTTCAGTGACAATATTTTCTCTTGAAAAAAAAAAAAACTATTCTTTTTTTTTCCACTCTGCATTTAGTAATAAAAGGACAATTATGATGTCAGCATTTAAATAATTTTGTATTTTAATGTGATTTAAAAATTATCAGATAAGAGATTCAGTTATTTTGAGGGAAATAGAGTATCAGAACCCTGCATAAAAATTCAACTACCGGCCTTTGCCTCTCTTCCATTTCTTCTGTGTTGTCTCCTCTTGAAAGAGAAACAAAGCCTTCACAGGATGAGGCTTTTACCATACGCGTAGCTGCCCACACCAGAGAGAAAGGCATGGTGCCACTGGGGCCCACCTATGTCAGGAGTCATCATTTATGCTGTCAACTTTGTGCTTAATGTGAACTGTGTATGCCAGAAAGAATGTCAGCAGCCCTTTTAATTCTACTGGTGGCACCCAAAACAATATGTTTAACAAAGAGAAAAGCAATCTAAGTTGTGTGCCCCCTGAAGACTGAGCACCTACTTTGCCTCCATCATTCACTTCCTGATTTAGGTAATGAAAACTATTTTATTCCCCATCCCCAGTCTTCCATATTCATGTATATTTATGAATCTAACTGTTGCTCTTCATAAAAGGAGATGTGTGGCCCAGACTCTAGTCTTGGCACCAACAGCACAAAGCAAGAACTCCTTAGCATAAAAGCAGATCACGGAGATCCAAGGAATATCTTCTGAATGGGTCTATTTTGACTTTTGCTGAACTACACTTTGGTTTTCTAGGCCGTCTGCATTTCTGAGGGACAGGCTCTGTCCCTCATTAAAAGAAGCCATTCTATGAAACTCACTCACACATTTATTTGTTGTAAGATATTGGTGATTGTGGTGTTAATTAGGCTTCACAGTAAGGTGTTTACCTGCTGGTTCAGCCTTAACCTAGATTTTAAAACCTATCTTTTCCTTAAGCAGATACATTTTAAATCTTGTTCTTATGTTATGTTTTAATCTTCAGTTTTAGACTATTGTATTGTAACTCAATTTTAATAACTGAATCATGCTCTAGTAACGCTGTATCTTTCGAATCAGGTCTTTGTTCTCTTGTCCTTACCAGTCTACCTGCGTATTAGGGTGCTTTCCCTAAACTCAAAATTCTATGACAGAATGGTTTCTATATGGTGCTAGGGGGACTGCCCTGAGACTAGGCCTTCCTGGCCAGTACTTCTCAGTTTCCTATTCCCGGGCATTTCTTTTCATTGGCTGAACCTTTCATCAGAGCCTGCTCATTGCCTACCAAGTGGCCACTACAGGGGTTTTCCCAGATACTTCGTCATAACTCAGTGGACTTATGTGTTCCTAAAAACTGACATTCCTAAGTCCAACCTGTTCTGCCATCCACCAAGCCCTTGTCCTAATATCATTCTTATTTTTTACTAGAACTAAGGAAAGTTTTAATTATCTGGATTTGCTGATGGGTATCTAAAGTCTTATGCAGCAGCCATAGATATTTGTAAAGACATTAACTGAATATGCCATAATGTATGAGGGGAGGTTTTTCAGGCTCATTTCCAGTGATCTGATACTAAAATCCAGTTTGTTGAAATTGACATGATGCCTACTCCATAGCACAAGATTTTACCTGTTTTTAGCAATTGACTTGTAGTTAGACAAATGTTTTTCATTTTCCATAATCATTCTCACAAAGGAAATAATAAGTGACTGTTCTTCACCACTGAGTAACACAAATAAGCAAGAAACACAAAAGGAGCTCAACCTCTTTTGTTTGCCTCTAAGTAGACCTTAACAGTATTTCTACGAGGCTTTCCAAGTAAGTAGAAATCTATTGTTATTTTTATTGTGTGTAAGTCAAGAAATGACTATAAAACCCTGGAGGGATGAAATTTTTCAGAAATTCTCCCTGAATAGTCCCTTTAGAAAGTATGAATTGAAAATTTCTAATTTGAATCTGATAATAAAAGGATAAAACAATCTGACCCTTTCAATAAAAAATTGTTTTTATGATAGTCATTTTATCTTCTTGAATCTTGAGCTTATATGACTTTGTGCATAATTATTTGTATTTATCAGTAAGTGTTTATTGAGTGCCTTCTCCCAGTAAGATCCTTTGCTAAGCACTTCAATTATGCAACTTCACTGCATTTCACATTAGACCTCCAAGACAAGATCATCATCATAATTTACAGATGAGAAAATTGACCCAGAGCTTCCTAATACCTCTCACTATCAAATGGAACTCTAACACAAACATTCTGGATAGGTAAGGAAAAGAGACCTGATCAGTAATACGGCAATATTGATCTGGGGCTAATGATGTTGTAAAAAAATATGTGTTTTCTTTTATTTAAAAATAAAACCATTGGGCACTGTTCTATTTTTTTAATTAGTGGGCATAATTTATAAATAGTAACTCACTTGGTCTTCATAACAACACAAGTAATATTATTACCTCCATTTTAGACATGAAAAAACTGAGATACAGAAAAATTAACTAATATGCTCAAGATAGAAGTGGTGAAGCAATATTTCAGATCCCAGCAGGTAGGCTTCATGGTTTATCCTTGTCTCTGCCACGCTAAAAACAATGTTAGAATAACATAGACAAGTCTGTGCAGACTGACAACCAGTAGTAATATTTCTTCATAATTCTTCCCACAGATTTGAGTTTTGAATTTTGCATGTAGCTCCACTGATTAAGAATAACAACATTTTATGCACCTTTGTTAGGTCTTTTAAAATGTATAGTAAAGGATAAAAATCATTGACTGGTAAAGGAAGATCAAATGAATGTTCATAGTGCTTTCTCCTTCAGAAAAGATCTTTTCTAAGAAATGCATTATGCATTTAGGGTATCATAACAAAGCTGGACATTTGAGTAAAACATATTCATAGAAGCATTAAATTTGAAACGCAAAATGTAAAAAAGTAAACACTGCCCAGAAGTCATTCTCTTCAGAAAAGTTTTAAGTTGCCCTAACTTTAAACCTTAAGTTCATACATCTTCAGCAATAATGAAGAGCTGTTTATTTGTAAATAAGTGAAATAAATCCTATCTCATAATATGTACTATTAAAGGCGGCAACAGAGTATATGTTTCAAAATTTATTTTATTCATTTATATTTTGCATTTTTGTATCTCCTTGCTGTTCCTTGGGAATTTATTTCTTGGACCTCTTTTTCAGTCAGTGTCTGCCCCCTGTGGTAAACTGAGGAGGCAGCAGTCAAATGTCTACGGTCCTGTAGGTTGCAGTGTGTGTGAGGGTCCCTGCAGTTCAGCACAGAATCTGACCTCTGGTTTTCTTAGAAGGTGTGGCAGGTTCAGTGGAGGACTAGAGGAGGGGAAAGTAACGATTGAGATGCCCCCTGAAGGGAGCTACAGTATGGCAGGGCCTGACACTGGCATAGATTTGGGGCATCTGTGATTGCAGCTGGGAAACACGCTTGCCCAGGAAACAATCACCACGGAGTAGAGAGGCTTGCTGTTTCCTCTTTGTGTCTGGGAGAACATATTGTTGCTCAAGCTTTTAAGGTTTTAAGGGAAATGAGCTAATTTGACCCGGCAGAGACCATAATTATCAATCTGTCAAATCCACATTTGTTAGACAGTGGTTGTGCTTTGTGGAAAAACATAAATCAAAATGGTGACATCATATATTTAATAGTTTACTTTATTTACAGATAGCATTTTAATTATCCACAGAGAGATATACACCTAGTTAAAATGGACAGTTATGCTAACACCAAATAGAAAGTATTTTTCTTTTTTCCAAATGCTGATATTCTGGCACCGTCTGTATTAAATTTTTTGTTAACACATTGAATACATTTGTAAGCAGCCTGGAGAAAATAAGAGGTTAAAGGAAGTGAAGGAAGATGGAATGTATCAACACTGACTCTGAATGAATATATTTCACCTCTATTCATTGCTTACAATTCATTTTTTTCTGTTGTGACAACAAACATCCTAGTTATGGAAATACCATTGACTTCAGCTTAGAAATGGGAATTTAAATACCTGACTTGAGTCAAGTGTGTTGGGAAGAAGCAGGACAGCTCGCAGCTTTTTGAAGCAATGGAAGGCAATATATCAACTGAACAGTTAAGAGTTCTGGATCCACTCCCAGGTCTCTCACTCATCTCCTCCATGGTTTGGGCAATTTGCTTAACCTTTGGGCCTGATAATTTCCACATACTATGTAAGAAAACTTTCAGACACTTTAAAGTAGGGTACAGAGACAACAGATAAAGATAGTGGTTCCAGGGACTGCGTCTCCCCAGATGGCTGTGCTAAGTGCTTTTACCACAAAAAAAGTGTGGGGTCAAGGGGACAGAGGAAAACGTTTGGAGATGATGGATATGCTTATTATCTTGATCATGGTTATAGCATTGACAATGTATACATATGTCCAAACACATCAAATTACACAGTTTTTAATTTATCAATTATATCAAATTACGGTTTTTTATTTATCAATTATATCTCAATAAAGCCATTTAAAAGAGGAGAGACAGAACTTAGCAAGTTATGAAGAAACATAACTGAGAAGGTTACTTACAAGATGCTAGACATTTAAGAAGTGGGATGTTCTGGGAGATAAAAAACTCATCATCACTGAGGGCAGCAGCTCTGCAGGGACTTGCTCTGCCTCCAGGAAACAACTGGATAATTTCCTTCCCTTTCATTTCATGCCCACATAATATTAGCAAAAAAAAAAAAAAAAAAACTGCAAGACTTGATTCTCCTAGGGGGAATATTAAATCATAGATGAGAGAAAGAAAATATGACCTCATAATGTTATACCCACTCTATATTGTCATACTGCAACAAGCAGTCCTTCCCAAACATGGAAGATATCAAGGATTCTAGAACCAAAAGACTCTTCTCAAATAAACTATTTGACAATAAAATTTAACAAGTCAAGCAATACATCAAAGCAAAGACATACAAAAAAGAGATGTGTCAGCATTGAATTTATGGCTACAAAAAAGAATGTATTATAAATTTGACAATATAAAAACACAACTTAAGAAAAATGAAGACCAAAGAGAGGTGGTCAGGAAGTATAATTATATTTTCAAAGCATGGCACTAATCAATATTTTCCAAAATTAGAATATAAAGTTAAAATAACACAATTACTCAAACTTTTAAAAAATATAAAAACAAGATTATTATTCAACAACTATTAATTAAGATAATCTATAGTAGGACAAGATTTTAAGCAATTGATGTACTAAAACCCAACACATAATCCCACAAAACCATGACACACAGCTGATTAAATCTCTGATTTTCAACTATAAAACATAGAAAGCTGCCTACTTGATTACTACTCCTTCCCTTTTAGAATCCATATATTTGGGAGCTCCCTCTGGTGGTTGAATAAAATATAATTTTCATATTAGTTTATGCTAAACATTTTTAAATAAAATAAAAAGCTATGATCTACATTCAAATTACTTCCTGAAGAATATGAAAATCTTCTTATTTTTAAGATATGACACACATCATGATATAGTGATGACAGTGATTGATGATGATAATGATGATGATGATATAAAGAAAGATTCTTTTTATTCAACTCTTTGACTCATGCTGATTGCCAAAAAATTGTTAACAATGTGGTTGGAAACAACCTAGCAAAACAACAACAACAACAACAACAACAACAACAACAACAAAAAACCGAGGCCGGGCGCGGTGGCTCATGCCTGTAATCCCAGCACTTTGGGAGGCCGAGGCAGGTGGATCACGAGGTCAAGAGATCAAGACCATCCTGGTCAACACGGTGAAACCCCGTCTCTACTAAAAATACAAAAAATTAGCTGGGCATGGTGGCACGTGCCTGGAATCCCAGCTACTCAGGAGGCTGAGGCAGGAGAATTGCCTGAACCCAGGAGGCGGAGGTTGCGGTGAGCCGAGATCGAGCCATTGCACTCCAGCCTGGGTAACAAGAGCGAAACTCCGCCTCAAAAACAAAAAAAAGCAGAAAAGGCAAAAAACAAATTGTACATTTTTAAATAGTGCAAAATTTTAAAATTTAAAAAAATTTCTAGAAAATAAAATGGAAATTGATAAAACATCCTGGGGCTCATAACAGTACAAAATATTCCAACAAACAGGGCATCAAGAACAATGAAGATGCTACATACATAATAACATTTTTATTATTACAACAAATGTGTCTCAACAACTTATCGTTTTACCTAATTTTTCTGTCTATTAACCAGAGCAAGCGGACTAGCCGGCAGAATGAGATATTCCAGTGATACAGTTTTTAACCCTAAAACCTCCTGAGAAAATCCTAATGTGAAGCCTCTGCCCTTTAACTGGATGAGCTCTTGTCATCTAGGCATTGTCTATAGGCTCTTGCCATGACTACTGGACTCTAGGACTGAGTACTCACACAATGATGCCAGGAAATAGTTTGCCATTGCCAAGCCCTGGTGACTCATTCTCTATGCACAGGACCCAATTTTCTCCTGAAATAATGACTCCCACTCCATAGTCTGCCCTGTCCCTTTGCCTAACACTGTTTCCCACTAGGACTTGAAGACTTTTCTGAACTCTGGGTTATGTGCGTGAGATCAGAGACCATATGTAGGTCAGCCCTTTTCTTTTTGCATCTGTACCATAGGATGAGGGTCCTGCTATTCAAGCCTTAGCTCTCTAGGAAAGACTGTCTGGCACCACCTTTCAACCATGCTGTGAATCACAGCTTTTGTGTCCCACTTGCAGGATGGTATCACTTGGTGTGCACACCTCCAGAGTTAATAATAAGAGGGATTCAGTATTCCACTTACTTCAGTCACCACCTGAACACCCTCCAATGGGCCAATTTTGACAGTGAGGTCAGTGTTCTCAACAACTCTGGCTCAATCACCAGATTCCAACAAGACCTCAGCCAGCCTAATGCCAAAGGTTCAGTTGAGATACCTGTATCCAAGCATATAACTCGGAATTATTTCTACTACAACAACACTGAGAATTAGTATGAGAAAAAACATTCTACAAGCTGTAAAACCCATGTACATTACAAATTAACAGCAATTAGCTTTGTATTTCCATTAGTACAGAGTCCTATCAGACACATTGTATATTAAATAAAATCTGTGGGTCTTTCTGAGATTCTGAATGTCATGACTAAATGTTGTTTTTCAAACAAAATACACTAAATTCTGAAGCAGCCATTGGCAGGGCTCAAACTAACTATAAAAGGAGAAGTACTTGGTAGACATAGGTAAAAGGGGCTATGTTGCCACATGTTTTCCAAAAAGAAAGAGTGAAACAATAAGATTCTGTCATCATTTTGACCCTTTTTCTGCATCTAAAAGAATATCTGCCAATCAAAATAAATAAGGGACAATTCAATATGGAGAATTAGCACACAAATTCTACTTGGCTTCTTGTTTCTGGTGTCTGCAAGAGCGTATTCCTTAGTGAAATTTGTCCAAAGGAGTTGTGCCATGTCACAATGTAATGTAATGAGCTGCTAATATGTAGGCATGCACAATGCCCTTCTTCTAGATGTGCTTAGGTTAGTCAAAGGGTAGATCAAGTCTGCCCTTAATCACAAAATTTGCTAAAATGCAAATAAGTAGAAAAGTCAGTGTGCCTTTACACCTTCAAATACTGAGATTGACACCTCCATAGTAAATGTGTGCATATGTTTGTTCATACCTATTCTTCAGTATTGCCTGATTTCATTCTCACAGGCCATTAGTTTCAGCCACCTTATAAAGTTTCCCATATACAAAATTCTTTAGCCCGTGAAGAAAAAGCTGCTGTGGAAAATGTAGCACAATGGTTTCTGTTAACATGAACTTATGCAAACAAAAATTATCTTCTAAAAATTTTCACATTCTAATCACAAAAAATTATAGTAGCCAAATGAGTGCCTTCATCTGGACTACTGGCATAAACTTCAGGCTTTCTCCTAAATCATACATCTGCCAAGAACCAAATGACGCATCCTACTATGCAACCTCACAGCACATGTGACTCAAAGCCATGTCTCAGCAATATTACAAGTCACCACATTGGGAAGTTATGGGTTGCTCTTGATTTATCAAAACTGTGAATGTTTGCTGCTTCAAGGTAGAGGGTTCTGCTGCTTTAATTCACAACTTTACAGGTTACAGCTCATATGCTATCTTAGTTCATTCTGTGCTTCCGTAACAGAATATCTGAGACTGAATAATTTATAATAAACAGAAATATATTTTCTTAAAGTTCTGGAGGTTGAGAAGTCCAATATCAAGGGGTAGTGCCTGGTGAGAGCCCTCTTGCTGCATCATCCCATGGCAGAAGGGCAAAAGACCACTCAGGTGAGAGAAAGGGAAGGAGGCCAACCTCATCCTTTGATCGGGAATACAGTCCTGCAATAATGGTATTAAGCCACTCATGAGGGCATGGCTTAGTTTTAGCTTAAGGGTCCCACCTCTCAACATCATTGCATTGGGATTGTTTCTAACAAGTGGACTTTGGGGGACACATTCAAATCACAGCATAAGCTAAATAGCAATGACAATCCATTCCCAGGTCAATTTCTAAGAGAGTAGTTAAAACATTTTCCCTCTTACTCCCACTTGAGCGATTATGTCAGAAATCAGTGACAATGACATCATTATAAGCATAACCTAGATGTTATGTTTTATATTTTTAAAAACCATGTAATATCACAAACTTAGAAATATTAGTAACTTGCAACATATCTCACAATGACTCACAATACATCTGCATGTTACAAAAGCTTGTTTTAAAAGTGTTGATCTATAGGTTTCATCATAAAGCAATGGGATTTTTATAGCACTTTACATGCATTCTACATTTAGTTCTCACAATATCCTTATAAAGTAGCAAGTGAACCTATCATTTCTCTCGTATTAAAATTTTCTTTCACAGCTGGGCACGGTGGCTCACACCTGTAATCCCAGCACTTTGGGAGGCCAAGGAGGGTGGATCACGAGGTCAAGAGATCGAGACCATAATGGTCAACATGGTGAAACCCCGTCTCTACTAAAAAAGAAAAAAAAAAAATACAAGAAATTAGCTGGGCATGGTGGCGCGTGCCTGTAATCCCAGCTGCTCAAGAGGCTGAGGCAGGAGAATTGCCTGAACCCAGGAGGCGGAGGTTGCCGTGAGCAGAGATCACGCCATTGCACTCCAGCCTGGGTAACGAGCGAAACTCCATCTCAAAAAAAAAAAAAATTTCTTTCACATATTTATGGGATCATGAATTAAGCATCGGACAAATATTTGCTGCATGGATACAAGAGAAGAGAGGAAGGAATTATTTTTATAATTACATTTGCAAGACTAACATTTAGAAGATTTTTTATTTCTTCTTAATTCCTTCACCTATAATTAGGAAACGATGCTGTTATACCAGTAGTTTCTAGTGTTTGTTATACTAGTTTATTTTTTCTTTTTGATAATTTATAGAAAAAAAATAAAGGCACTGAATTAAATACATTCTAGGAACTACTACATATTATGTCTGTCTTGTAAGTTCACAGTGTTCTTTTGCATATTCATGGTTTCGAAAAGTCCTTCAGTAAGAAACAACAGACATTGGGGTCTACTTGAGGGTGAAGAGAAGAAGGAGGGAGAGGAGCAGAAAAGGTAACTATTGGGTCCTGTGCTTAATAGCTGGGTGATGAAATAATATGTAAAACAAACTCCTGTGACAACTGTTTACCTATGAAACAAATCTTCCTATATAATTCCAAACCTAATATAAAGGATAAAAAAATAAAAAATTAACAAAAAACCTCCCTATCTGGAAAAAAAAAGTCCTTCAGTAAATAATCATGTTTAATTTTGTTTCACTTCCATTTTTAACACTTTTTGGGCATGGAAACTTTTTCTCCTGTAAATGCTGTTGATATGATTTGCAACTGACTTCTGTAGAACGTACTTTGAGAACCACTACATGAAATATTAACTGTCTCAGGGTTCAAATAATCAAGCACCCTATAGATGTTTTATTCACTCATTTTTATATAAAAGAAAAAAAATAGGTTACTTCTTATGAGAATTTCTTATAAAGGACTCCTCTGAGAAATTGAGAGAGATAACCAAAAATAAATACAAACGAGAAAGAAAATATTTATCAATTCTAAAACCAGTAAATACTGCCAATGATACACAGGTTGAGAACCCCTCATCCAAAAATTCAAAATCCAAAATACTCCAAAATCTGAACATTTTGAGCACTGATATGGCACCACAAGTGGAAAATTTCACACCTGATTTCATGTGGTGGGTTCCAGTCAAAGCACAGACACACAGCGCAAAGTTTCTCAAGCATCCTCAAGAGAAAAAAGACTCCCCCAACACTCTTCTGCTGCAATGTATCTTTTCTGAGCACAGCATGACAGTTATACCAAAAAACTTCAGATTGTCCACATGAGTGGCTGAGTTAGCGACGCCTTTCCTTGCTGATGATTTAATGTACACAACTTTGTTTCATGCACATTATTAAGAATAATTATCTTCATTATGTATATTTCTCATTATGTATATTTCTCATTAAGATATCTCATTATGTATATTTGAATATTTCAAAATCCAAAAGAAAACCCAAACTCTGAAACACTGTGGTCCCAAGCATTTCAGATAAGGGACACTTATCCTGTATCACAACTTTCTGGCTGGAATTGCTGCTAGATACAGTAAATTTGAATCAGTGTGAAGAAAAACATCAAAGATTGATGTGGAACTTCCCTTGGTGAAAATATGCAGTTTTCAGGGAAGTAATTAAAGCAAATTCTGCCACTTCTCACTTACAGTAAGTAATTGGAGAACAGGCTGACATCACAGGCTGTCTTGGGATTAATGGGTTTCTGCCGTAGACTGTCCCTGCCCCAAGCTAAGCAAACTCAGAAAAATGAACAGCCACTCCTCAGTGTATTGTTATTGTTTGTTTTTCATTGATGCACTCTTCTTAAAAGTAACATTTTTTTCAGCATGGCAATGGGAGAGGGATCCTCAGAGTCCAGATACTTTTGAAGCAAGGGTGAGCAATTTTCACATATGTAAAAGTTATTATGCAAGAAACGGGAAAAATGTAGCCTCACCATACTGAAAGCCCATAGGCCCAGGGCTTTTATCCAACCTGACTTCTAACCTATCTAGTTAATGTACCTGAATAATCCAAAATCAAAGGCATGTTCTTTAGTACCTTCAATGCAGGTCACACACAACCCACTCCCCTCTTCACCTCCTAGCTCCCTCCACCAACCCACACACACTAGAACTCACATAACACACTAGAACTGAAATTTGGTTCATTCTTTTCCAGCAAATATATATAGAAAAAGTGCAGAAACAAAGCTTTTCATGGCCATAACTCTTTTCCTACCTGCCCAGGTGTAGCATAACTGAATTCATATTTAAATTTGAAGGATGAATTGAAATGGCAGCCAGGTAAACAAGAGAAACCATGAATGACCTATCCGTGCTATTTTGGAAACAAAAGCTGTCTGGTACAGTCTTTTTTCAAAGACGAGTACAAGCAAAAAAAATTGTTTTAAAAATATGGCAGAAAGCACCGCATGTGAAACATAGATTAATCATATTTTTTGCAAATAGATTTATTTCAGGAAAGAGGAGAAATTTTAAGGAGGAACTGTAGTGTCAAGGAAATTATAAAGTTATACAATACTATAAACTATCATACACATAATTCCCCATTTTTTCAAGTTCTCAGGAAAGTTATTAACTTTGCATAAAGTATTCAACTCTGTGTATGTAACTTTAAAAATCTGTTTGAAAGACAATTTTTTTCTGTAAAAATATGTGAACCAAAACAAATCAATAATAAAAGAAAGCTGACAAAGCTATTTCAGAACAACAAAATGTTATGGAAGAATTCTTTCAGGTTTCAAGGAAGAGTTTACTTCTGTGAGCTCAGAGGAAGAAGGAAGGAGTCACACGATTTTATACAAAGTTTATGTGACACTGAAGCAAAACTCAACCAAAACAACCTACAAATAATAAAACCACAGACACATTTCAACATAAATTTAAGAGCAAAAATTAGTAATCCATTGCTACACTGAAATTCTGTTATATGACCGACTGATGTTCATTGCAGAATATAAAATGGTTTAATGCTAGAAGGTTTGTTAATATATTTTCTCCCATAAATAGAATGAGAAAAAGAATCTGTAGTCACATATGTTCTAAAAAGTCATCAAACGCTTATACAACATTTTTTAAACTTCTTAATAAAAACTTTTAGCATGTTTTTGAAGAAAATAAAAGCTTAAACTAACAGCCAGAAATTTTAATCTCATCATTACTATTAATATTGTTCAAAGAATGCTAGCCAAAGGAATCATGGAAAAATTTTTCTACAAATATCAAGTATAAACAATCAAAAGGAGGCATTACATAATAAGGGCTCAAAAATTGTTAAATTTTATTTGTAGATAAGATAGTTTGCTATATAGGGAAACAAGAATATTGACTAACAGTAGCTTAAAATAGAGAGTTCAGCAAAGACAATCAGTTAAGAAATTAGTATTTTTTTTTTTGAGACGGAGTTTCGCTCTTGTTACCCAGGCTGGGGTGCAATAGCGTGATCTCTGCTCACCGCAACCTCCACCTCCTGAGTTCAGGCAATTCTCCTGCCTCAGCCTCCTGAGTAGCTGGAATTACAGGCACGCGCCACCATGCCCAGCTAAGTTTTTGTATTTTTAGTAGAGACGGGGTTTCACCATGTTGACCAGTATGGTCTCGATCTCTTGACCTCGTGATCCACCTGCCTCGGCCTCCCAAAGTGCTGGGATTACAGGCCTGAGCCACCGCACCCGGCCGAAATTAGTATTTTTTTAAATGTAGCTTCTCTATATAAGTAAACAACTAGTTAAAATAAAACAAAGATATTTCATTCACAATAGCAACTGCTATATAGTAGCCTTATAGACATCAAATGTTACTAGAAAGAACTAGGATTGCATGTGCTTTCTTCCTTCCCACTTGCTTATTTTTTAGTTTTCTATACTGTTTTTAAAAAGTGTTCATTTTATTAACAAAAACAAAACATTTTATCCAAAACTAATGTTTTCTTTAAAAATTAAAAAATAAAATACATTAAGATAAACATGAAGACATTTTATCATTATGTTTTAGTAGATAAGACAAGTTAATAAAAATTAACTTCATAGAATTACTTTTAGTACTAGAAGAGTCTTTAGAAGACATCTAACTCAAAGTGTGCATTTTCAAATAAGAAGTTCAGCGCTTTACTGATTACAGGATTCGTTTAAGGTTTCTAGTCATTGGCAAAGCCAAAATTGAAACTCAGTACTTCTGACTTTGAGTCCACGGTTTCTCTGGTTTCTCCTGACTTCTCTTACCCATTCCACCCTTCACTATACTTGCAAGAGTAATTCTTAGCCCTTCATGATCTTTGTTCAATTTGACTTAGATTTTAGAGTATTAGTGAAACACTTGTTCACCTCACACTAAAACATTGAGCTTGGAATCAAGACCTGTCAGTGGTGATTTGGGGATTCAGTGGAGATTGGCACTGCAAATTCTTGCATTTGGCTTTGCTCATCTGGTACTATTTCGCTATAGTCATAAGGTGCTTATTTTCTGCTAAGCTGATAAAATGCTTCTCTTTTCGGGGGCTCCTCTAGCCCTCATTTTCTTTCCTAGTCACCTAAGAACAGAAATAGATAAAAGAGACATTTCCTATACATTCACAAAAGTATATATTCTTCTTGCTCCTTCATTAAATGTCCAGAATAAAAGGTTTTTATGGCCAGATGCTATATACTGCTTATTTTAAAATGATATATTAACTTACAATCATGTTTCCATAATTCCATCCCACAAACTTGATTCAGAGATAACAGTTCCTTCTTTTAAATCTACTTATATATCCAAGGAGGTTAGCCAATCATAAGCTCTATGGACCCTAATTCTTAATATAATAACTAATAATAGAGGAAGTTACAAAGTATGAACAACAGGAGACAGGATAGTATATAAATCACAGGAGTGCAAGCAGCTCGGTTTAGGCAGGAAAAGAGACAGAGGTTCTGGCTGGAGTCCTTGGGAAGCAGAGGCAGTAGAAGAGAGAGACTAAGAATAGAACTCTATTAACGTTTGACCAGCCTAAAAGTACTGAACTACCCTGAGCAACAATGGCCAGAAGGACACCCTTCATGCAGCCCCACCTCCGTATTACTTGTACATGCTGACTATCTAATACATTCTCTGGATGACTATTTTCATAAATGTCTTTCTCCCTCCGCATGCTCAATACCTCTCCTATTGTCACTCTTAGCCAATGGCTCTGCTGTGTACTTTGCTGAAATAAATAAATAAATAAAAATAAACTTAAGCAATCAGAAGACACTCTAACTAGCTCCCATAATTATATTTGCCCCTAATAACTACCTTCACTCTGCCTTCCTTTATTATAGGTAAACTACCTGCATTCTTATCCATGGGCAACTCCTCAACTATTCACTATGTTGCCTTGGGTTACATTTAACCTATTCGAAGAACCAGCTCCCTAAATCTTTCCTCTTTCTCCCACAACATCAATTTCTCCACCTCTATATTTTATCATTTCCATCAGTATACAAGTGTACTGTTACTTCTACCATATGAAACTTTTTTTTTGGATGGAATTTTACTCTTTTTGCCCAGGCTGGAGTGCAATGGTATGATCTCAGTTCACCGCAACTGCCGCCTCCCAGGTTTAAGTTATTCTCTTGCCTTAGCCTCCCAAGTCACTGGGATTACAGGTATGTGCAACCACACCTGGCTAATTTTGTATTTTTCATAGAGACAGGGTTTTCCCATGTTAGCTAGGCTAGTCTCGAACTCCTGACCTCAGGTGATCCACCCACCTTGGCCTCCCAAAGTGCTGAATTACAGGTGTGAGTGACCATGCCCGCTGAAACTAGTTTTTTTCAATGAAACATACATTCATTTCTCTGCTTCTTGTACTTTTGTATTCCTCTTTCTCCTACTCTTGTCGCTCTACTAAACCATGCCTTGATCAAAGTCTTCAGTGACTTCCATATTAGTGTCATGTACTGCTAAACCATATTGCTAAATCACTGGCAAATTTCTAGTTTTTACCTTATTTGATTAGCTAGAAGCATTTAAAATCATTCTTTACTTGGCTTCCAAGACAAGCTTCTTATTTTATTCCTCCCCTACTGGTTACTCCAATTCAGTTTCCTGTGTAAGCTCTTCCTCTTCTCCTAGACCTTTTAATGCCCAAGTGCCTCACAGCTCAGTCCTTTAGCCTCTCCTCTGCCTACCTTCACTGCATTGGTCATTATATCTTGACACAGCTTTCAACATCACCCAGTCACAAACAACCTTCAAATTTGTATCTGCAGCTAACAATTCTCCCTTGAATTCCACATTCATATACCTGAAGGTCTAAAATGATACCTACACGTTTGCTGAACATATCCAAACAGGGCTTTTCTTCTCTTCCAAATACCGCTCCCCTTTCTCATCCCCGTTAATGAAATTACCATCACTCAGGTGCTCACATATAAAACCTTGCCCTTATTTTTGATTCTTCTCTGTTCTTCACACCCTACATTCAATCTGATAACAAATTCTGGTTACTCTACCTTCAAGTAATCGTAGGATCTTGCCTCTTTCTAATATTCTCACTGTTACTACCCTGGAATATGCACTAACTTCTATTACCTGGATTATCACATCATCCTCCTAATTGGTTTTCCTGCTTTCACCCTTTACCCACTCCAGCCTGTTCTCAGCAACACAACCAGAGTGGTCACTTTAAAGTGTCAGTAATATGTCATTCTTCTGCCTAAATCACTGCATTAATACCTCCCCCCAAATTCTTAAAATTGCCTAGAAAGCCCTACATTTCTGGCCCCACCATTACCCCTCTGGTCTCCTCTGTTACTTCTCTTCCCCTCAATCTTTCTTGTTCAGCCACAATAGATTTCCTGGTGTTCTTGAAATAAATGAGTGAACTTTTTATCTCAGGGCCTTTTCACTTGCTATTCTACATCCTACAACCAATCTGTTAACAAATCTTTATGACTCTACCTTCAATTAACTCCAGAATCCCACTGTAACTCTTAACCCTCTGGTTATTCCTTAGCTACCTTAAGATGCTTTATTTTTCTTCATAGTACTTATAACCTTCTTAAATGCCATGCAACTTAATCCTGTATTATGTTTCATTGTCTGTCTCCCCATAACATAACAGAAGCCCATAAAGGCACAAGTAGTTGCTGATTTGTTGACTAATATACCCCCACTGTTTAGGGCTATACTTGAAACATAGTAGATAATTAATAATCTTCAAAAAGATAAAATTGGAAAAATGAAACAAGATGTTAAAATGATTTATGCATTAAGAAGATTAGAAATATAACTCTGTCAATATTTGGGAAACTTTTATTTAATGCACAAAATATCATTTATGCATGTAAGTGTTTTTTGTCACCTTCCACTAGATATTAAAACACAAGGAAATTCACAAAACCAAAACTGATAGAGTAAATGCCCATCATTTTTACTTCTCTCTAATATTTACTTCTCTCCAACAGACCAATTCAATGTAGAGTTTCATTTGCAACTTGCTAGGAAATCAAAATAAGAGTAGTACTTTGAGCTAGGATCGCAGAGTCTGGTGTTTTCTACGAATGCAAAAAAAAAAAAAAAAAGAAAAAGAAAAAAGAAAAAACTCATAAGTGGCTATTACCAGCTCTCTGGGCGGGTGGTACTAAGAATATCCATCTTCCTTCTTTCCCAGAACTGTCACAGCCCAGAGCCATTGAAAATTCTTTGTAAGGTGAGTCTGGCTAAGGTGAGATGCTGGAATGTCCATTTCATGAATAAGGAAGACCTACTCTTAAAGCAGAAGACTAGTGACTTGGTAAGTAAACCTGCCTCTGATCAGGCTGCATCTGATTGGGTTCCCTGTGTGTGTGCCTATGTCTCTATCTCTGTCAATGTCTCTCTCTCTCTAACCTCTCTCTTTCTCTCTGTCCTCTCTGTTTCTGTTTGTGTGTCTCTCTGTCTTTCTGACTCTTTCTCTCACTGCCTATCTCTGTCTGTCTCTAGCTTTTTCTCTCAATCTTTCTCTGATTCTCTCAGTGTCCTCTCTGTTTCTCTGTCTCTCAGTCTTTATCGTCTCTATTTATATATCTCTCTCTTCCTTTCACTCTGTCTCCCCTCTCTCTCTCCCTTTCTCAAGAAAGCATGCACACAGAAATCCATACCCCACCATCATATCTCAGACATACTTCTAATTACACATTTGTGAGTAAGATTTGTAGAATTTCAGTTTTATTGGCTTTTATAAATCTTGTGGTCCTCATTAGACCTTTGTGTTAAAGGAGGAACATCTACATGTACTTGGTTACAGAACCAAGTATTATACCCTAATATAAATTTTAGAACACATAACATGTAACGAAAAATATAGTGAGGCAAGTTTTTACTACCTACGGTGTGTTTTTCTCTAAGCATAGTGAAAGTCTCAATGACTGTAAATTACTTATTATTTCATTTATACAACTGCAAAAAAACCTGAAGTGTTTCTCATTTGCCCGGTAAAATGTTTCTTGATTTTCTATTTATTTTACTGCCACAGAAAAGTCTGAATGACTCAGTGAAGAAATAAATTGCTAAGTAAAGAGCTACTGAGGAAGAGAACTGTTTCCTGTTCTACTCAAAACCCGCTTGCATTGCTGAGTCAGGCATTTCCCCTTTTCACTTCCACAGAGGTTCTTGCTTCCTGCCTACACTACATTGGTGAGCCCGGCATCCCTGGAGTACACAGAGCTCCAGGGGAGAGCCAAATGGACAGGTGTCCTGAATCCTCAGAATGGATACTTAATATAATTAGAAGGTAGTTTAAGGAATAACTCAAAACATATCGTCAGAGTTGTCTTTTTAATTTAGGAGAAAAAGCCTAGTCAGTTTTAAGATAAATGTATTCATTACAAAGCTATATTCTGACCAGATAGCATGCAACAACATAAATCATAATGGAGTATAGAATTTCAAGTTTTAAAAAAACAGAAAATAGTCAACCCACAGAAAAATCAAACTATCAGATTTTAGAATCATAAAATAATATTATTTTAGAATCATATAATATTCACAGATTACTCAGTGTATAATTTTTAAAACTTTGGACACAAAATACATTATAAAATGACAATAAAAGGCACTTAATAAACTGGAAACACTATTTCAGTACCAATGACATTAAAGGGTTACTGTACCCTAATATACAAATATGTTTTAAAAATCAACATAAACAGCCTAGTAGAAAAATAGGCAAAGGACATAAACAGCATTTTACCAAAGAACTAAGTATCATAAATATATAAATGGCATATAAATGTTCAATAAATATATAAAACTTCAAATTTGCTAATAACAAAAATGAATATTAAAAGTGATTTGCAATAATATCTTTATAAGAACCTAGCTTATAATGCAGCACATGTTGATCTTCAAATCTCAGTATTTTAGCACAAGAAAATTGAGTTCTCCTTTGTGGTACAAGTTTATCACAGGTTAGAGAGGGGTTCCATTTCACAAAGTTACTTAGGGATCCGGATGGAGGAAGGCCCCACCAACTTACAGCTGTTCCATCTGGAACCTGCTCCCTTCTTAGCTAATGAGACTGAGAAGAGGTCTGAGAATCACATATAAGCTTTCTTCTGCCTTGGTTCAGAAGGCATGCAACTTCTGCTCATAATTAATATGGCTGGTATTAGTTATACGTGTGTCCAATTCCAGCATTACTCTCCTTGCCAGTCTTTCAAATTGGCAAAGGAAATAAAGAAAAACAAGTAAAAAAGAAAAGAAGGAAGGAATGAAGGAAAGAGGGAAAGAAAGAGGGAAGAAGGGAGGGAGAGAGGAAGGAAAGGCTGATGAAGATACTTCTTGTCAAAAAAGCAGGTGAGTAAAGAAAGATATAAAAGTGGATTATATTGTTTGGCTCTGTGTCCCCACTCAAATTTCACCTTGAATTGTAATAATCCCCATGTGTCAGTGACAGGGACAAGAGACAAAATTGCATTATGGGGACAATTTTCCCCATACTGTTCTCATGGTGTTGAACACATCTCAAGAGATCTGATGGTTCCATAAACAGGAGTTGCCCTGCACAAGTTCTCTTGCCTGCAGCCTTGTAAGAAGTCCCTTTGCTCTTCCTTTGTCTTCTGCCATAATTGTGAAGCCTCCCCAGCCATGTGGAACTGTGAGTCCATTAAACCTCTTCCCTTTATATATTACCCAGTCTCAGGTATGTCTTTGTTAGCAATGTGAGAACAGACTAATACGGTGGATAATGCACTTGGAATTCTCCAAGATATTTAGCTGGGAGATAAAAATAATCATAAGAAATAGGTGGAGGAACTAAAGAGAGGACACTATAAAGATAATGGTGATTACCAAAGACTGCTATAATCAAATTTGCATTTTGATAGATTGCTCTGGCTACTGTAAACAAAATGAAAAAACTCAGGACTGGGAAATAAAAGAAGATACTGTTGCAGGGAGTAATAAAACTATAAATATTTAGCCATAATGTATACATATTTCATAACATGTTGACATATTACAATTTTTGTTTGTCTATTAAAATATATATATTCCTATATATATAAAAATTAAAAATTAGGAATGTCAACTTCACAACACATTTGAGAACATCAGTTATGTTAATTTTAAAAGGGGGAAGTCATATTTTTATGTATAGGTTGTATAAAATTTAGTCTTATAAAGCAACTTAGTCAACCATACGACAAAATTCAAAGTTAATATTGTAGCTGAGACAGGAAGATGCAAAACATTTTTTCCTGACTATTTATACCATTGAGATCTTATCCCAGCATGTTACTTTTGTTGTTGCTGCTTTTGGATACTGTGGAGTCTTTCCAGTTACTCTGATGAGATGGGTTTCTATAGGGTGCAGCCCTCAGTGAGCTGCTGACCATCAACAGTATGCCTTCTCTCTTTCCAAGGTCCACGAAGTACATGCAAACCTTTTCTGATTTCACGAAGTGAGTAGGATTATTGATGTTGAATTCCTGAAGTAAGTTATTTTTTCCTTCTTTTACGTGTTTTTTAAAGATCTCCAAGTTACTTCAAAGCCCATTTGTTGCCTTTTGCCTTTCCTCCTCTATCATTCTTTCATCTGAGTTATGAAAGCCAACACTTTGTTTTGTTGATCTTTTGTATGTGTTTAGTCTCTCCTTCTAGTTTCTTGAGTTGTAATGTTAGGTTGTTTATTTTAAATCTTTCTTATATGTTGCTGTAGGTATTTATTGCTATAAAATTTCCTATTAGAACTGCTTTGCTATATCCCATAGCTTTTGGTATGTTTCCATTGTCATTTATCTCAATAATTGTTTAATATCCCTTGTAATTTATTCATTTACTCAGTACTTATTCAAAAGCATGTTGTTTAATTTCCATGTATTTATACAATTTCTGGATTTCCTCTTATTATTAATTTCTAATCTTATACCATCTTGGTCAGAAAAGAGTCTCGACAGAATCTTTATTTTCTTAAGTTTGTTAAAATTTATTTTGTGACCTAACGTGTAATCTGCTGTGAAGAATGCTTCATGCACTACTGAGAAGATTGTGTATTTTGCAGCTGTTGGATGAAATGTTCTGTAAATGTCAGTTAGGTCCGTTTGGTCAATTGTGCAATTTAAGTCCAATGTTTCTTTGTTGATTTTCAGTCCAGATGATCTATCCATTGTTGAAAGTAGGGTTATGAAGTCCCTCCTACTATTATTATATATATATTACAGTTAGAATATTTTAAATTCACAATTCTAAAATATAAATAAACTTCAAAAA
The DNA here is from genome assembly GCF_049354715.1 of Callithrix jacchus. Lineage (NCBI taxonomy): Eukaryota > Metazoa > Chordata > Mammalia > Primates > Cebidae > Callithrix > Callithrix jacchus. The sequence continues at coordinate 47,787,853 of NC_133517.1, forward strand.
TAACACCTACACAAGTTTATAGAGCATATTTTATGGACTCAATTTGTGCAACATAACCTTCCATCTGCCAAGAAACTTACAAAATTCTATTTATAATGCTGCCTAGTAGAAACCATTGTTAGTCCTTATAAATATTGCTATAACAAATAATTCCAACAAACTAAACGTGGAAAATACAAACAAGTGATTCTGGAATACTTTCTAGGGCCAGGATCCTCAATTTAAAATGATTTCTTTGTTTGTTTTTTATTGTACTTTAGATTCTGGGGCACATGTGCAGATCATGAAAGACTGTTACATAGGTACATTCATGGCAAGGTGGTTTGCTGCCTCCATCCCCTTATCACCTATACCTGACATTTCTCCCCATGTTATCCCTCCCCATCCTCCCTCCCACTGTCCCTCCCCTAGCCCCCACCAACAGACCCCAGTGTGTGATGCTCCCCTCTCTGTGTCCATGTGTTCTCATTGTTCAACACTTGCCTATGAGTGAGGAGGTATGGTGTTTGATTTTCTGTTCTTGTGTCAGTTTCCTGAGAATGATGGTTTCCAGGTTTATTCATGTCCCCACAAAAGACACAAACACATTTGTTTTTGAGAAGGAATAGGAAGAGATTAAAATCTAAAGTTGATCTAATAATTAAAATTAAAACTTTACCAATTTAATCATGTTATTTAAATGGAAATGTTTAAATAAATGTTGAACATAAGAAGCTAGTTCATACTTAGCTGAATTTTCTTCCTCTTTACAGTCCTATTTTATTATTTCTATTTCTCACTATAATACAACACACACACACACACACACACACACACACACATTAGGCTGACATTAAATCCATCTGGAGACTATTTTTTAAAATAAAGTCTTGTTTTGCATTAATAATATTATCCTACCTAGATTGTGTGAGATTTCTGAATATCAAATATCCCAAGATAGGAACTATTTCTTATACTTAGAGCTGGCTTTTGAGCATAGGCATATATGCTAGATACCACTGTTGATATCAGATATACATGATGGAATCATAATATTGGATTTGTTCTTTAAATATATGACTAAATTGAATATGTCTGAAAGGAAAGTCAGTCTACACCTAGAATTTCTTAGTAGTATGGTACTTTAATCTATATCCCAGTGGCCAGCCAATGATAACAGAATGAATTAATACATTTAAATGTGATATTGATTATACCCTTACTGAGTAACTGTGATCTCCAGGGACTGTATTAAATTGAGAATAGAACCACAAACAAGATAGGTATCTGCCTCAGAACACTGTAAAGTTAAACTATATTTATTATATAATTTCACATGTAACTGTAGAAGTAGCCACCCATTCGTTCAACAAACTTACCTTAGACACCTAAGGCAAGATAGGTACTGTGCTAGATTCAAAAGATACCACAAACAAAAGAGAAGTCTGTGCTTTCAAAGATCCCCTGTGGGCATACAATTGTCAAAACAACTGCACTATGGCCAATAGGCATACGAGAGAATAAAGACCTAATCCATACAAGTAACTTAAAACAAAACATCCCTGAGGACATAAAACCTTAGATAACGTCAAGCATGGAGTGGGAAAGGTGACTCTATGCTAAAAGTACAGCATGTGCAGAGGTTGCAAACTTTGATAGTATGAAAAAATTGAGGTTCTGTCTGGAGGGACATGTAAGTGATTAGAGAATGGCAGAATAAATTATGAAGAACTTTGTATTCCAAGCAGAGTGTCCATGTACAGTACCTCAGAAAATAGGAAGCCATTGAAAAACTTTAAACAGACAGTTTTATCAAAAACATTTGGGGGAGGGGGTTGTAGTCAAGGAGAAATAAGAAAGAACCCAATCAAAGACAGCAGGAATGGATGAAACTGGAGTCACTAGCAAGCAGTTGGTATTAAAAGGATTTAGTGACTGACTTTATTACTCCCAGGTCTATAGCCTAGGTGATAAATATACAGTCAAAGTACATACTCAGGGAGGATATAGGGTTGGGAGAATGAGGTAGAAAACATGAGCACATTTTTGTGCATGTTGCATTTAAGATATATTTGAGAAACCCAGATAGAGTAGTCTGTTGGATTATAGGGTTGGAACATGAAATCATATGTAACTAGATTTAGAATATAACATGTAGGCAATAAGTGTAATGCTGTGGTTAAAACCATTGGTGCAGATAAAGTGACACCGGGTAATGCCAAGGGCAGAACTCTGGGGAATAGAAATATTATGGTCTTGATTTGCAGACCAAAACCACATTGAGATACCATCTCACACCAGTTAGAATGGCAATCATTAAAAAATCTGGAGACAACAGGTGCTGGAGAGGATGTGGAGAAATAGGAACACCTTTACACTGTTGGTGGGAGTGTATATTAGTTCAACCATTGTGGAAGACAGTGTGGTGATTCCTCAAGGCCTTAGAAATAGAAATTCCATTTGACCCAGCAATCCCATTACTGGGTATATATCCAATGGACTATAAATCGTTCTACTATAAGGACACATGCACACGAATGTTCATTGCAGCCCTGTTTACAATAGCAAAGACCTGGAACCAACCCAAATGCCCATCGATGATAGACTGGACTGGGAAAATGTGGCACATATACACCATGCAATATTATGCAGCAATCAAAAATGATGAGTTCATGTCGTTTGTAGGGACATGGATGAATCTGGAGAACATCATTCTCAGCAAACTGACACAAGAACAGAAAATTAAATACTGCATATTCTCACTCATAGGCGGGTGATGAAAAATGAGAACACATGGACACAGGGAAGGGAGTACTATACACTGGGGTCTATTGGGGGGAATAGGGGAGGGACAGTGGGGGGCAGAGCTGGGGAGGGATAGCCTGGGGAGAAATGCCAAATGTGAGTGAAGGGGAGGAAGGCAGCAAAACACACTGCCATGTGTGTACCTATGCAACTGTCTTGCATATTCAGCACATGCACCCCAAAACCTAAAATGCAATAAAAAAAGAAAAAAAAAGAAATATTATGGTCAACAGGCAGAGAAAGAAAATTCAAAGAATGAGAAGGAAAAATTAAGTCTGTAAAATTGGAATCAGGAGAGTGACGTCAGGGCAAACATAGGAAGGAAAATATCTATGAGAGAGGAAGTGTCAAATGCATTGGAGATATCAAGTAAATTAAGTGTTAAGATGTACCAAAGTGTTTTTGCAAGACTACTTCCAAACCAAGTAGCTAGCATAGGGAATTGGTTTAAAAGTTATGAGCCATTCACATATAATGCAGCTACGTATTATACACAATGTACACAACAACAGCAAAATGATATATATGTTCTGGTATGGAAAATATTTACCTATTGGGAGAAGAGAAAAAAGGGCCAAAGGTATAATACAGATAAACTTGAACATACAAAACTTCAGTGATATCACTTTTTATGTAACTAAAGTTTTCAAAAATATCATAGAAAACAAATGTAAGTAAATAAATCTAATCATATATTAAATTGGCAAAATAACCATCAATGGAATCCTGGATTATAAATCACTTTAGAATACAGAATTTGGATATCACATATGTCCTTAAAAGGATGCATTCAAGGAACAGTAATAACTATGATGGCAATTTAAACTTCCCTCATAAGTTATACTGTTTGCTGTAATATCAGTATGATATTTTATAGCAACTATAAGTATTTATTATTAATAAGTAATATTTTCATAAAAAAGAAAGATAAAGTTATTAGTTTAAATCAAGTGAAAAAGCTAAACTATTAAATAAAATACAATTGGAAACATGAATGAAAACGTATAACTTTTTTGACTATAGCCATGGAAATGGCCCAGAACATTTAACATTTCTAGTGCCCAATTGTGGTTACCAATGCAATAATCTGCTAAAAGAAACCAGAGCTCCAATGCAATTAACACTTAGGGTACAATATTCTAAATTTAACCATTTGGATATTAAAGAACTTATTACAATGTAAATATGGAGACCACTGAAAACAAACCATGTTGTGGAATAATATGTGTAGTATGATCTCATTTGGGTTAAAAATATATGTGTATTAGAATGGACATATGTATACATGTCCACACTGCTAATAAAGACATGGAAGACAGGGCTCTCCTTTAGGGCCTTGCCTATTCAGCAAACTTCTGCCTGAACATCCAGGTATTTTCATACATATTTTGAAATCTAGGTGAGGTTTCTAAATCTCAATTCTTGACTTCTTTGTACCTGTAGGCTCAAGACCACATGGAAGCTTCCAAAGCTTGGAGCTTGCATCCTCTTAAGCAATGGCCTGTGCTATATCTTAGCCCCTTTTAGCCATGACTGATGCAGCTAGGATTCAGGGCACCAAGTCCCCAGGCTGCACATAGCAAGAGAGGCCTGAGCCCATGAAACCATTTTTTCCTCCTAGACACCAAGGCCTGTGATAGGAGGGGCTACTGAGAAGGTCTCTGATATGCCCTGGAGACATTTTCCCCATTGTCTTTGTGATTAACATTCTTAGATCCTGTTATTTTTGCAAATTTCTGCAGTTGTCTTGAATTTCTCCCCAGAAAATGAATTTTTCTTTTCTATTGTGTTGTCAGGCGGCAAATATTCCAAGCTTTTATGCTCTGCTTCCTTTTGAACACTTTGCCACTCAGAAATTTCTTCTGCCAGATACCCTAAATCAACTCTCTCAAGGTCAGAGTTCCACAGACCTCTAGGGCAGGGGCAAAATGTCATGTCTCTTTGCTAAAGCAATCAAGAGTTACCTTTGCTCCAGTTCCCAACAAGTTTCTCATCCCCATCTGAGACCTCCCTAGCCTGGAGTTTATTGTCAGCATTTTGGTCAAAGCCATTAAACAAGTCTCTAAGAAGTTACAAACTTTCCCACATCTTCCTGTCTTCTTATGAGCCCTCTATACTGTTCCAACCTCTGCTGATACCAAGTTCAAAAGCTGCTGCCACATTTTGGGGTATCTTTACAGCAGCACCCCACTCTATCAGTACCAATTGATTTTATTAGTCCGTTCTCATACTCCTAATAAAGACATACCCAAGGCAAGGTAATTTATAAAGGAAAGAGGTTTAATTTATTCAGAGTTCAGCATGGTTGGAGAGGCCTCAGGAAACTTACATCATGCCAGAAGGGAAAGCAAACACATCATTCTTCACATGGCAGCAGGAAGGAGAAGAATGAGTGCCCAGCAAAGGGGAAAGCCCCTTATAAGCCCATCAAATCTTGTGAGAACTCACTATCACAAGAGGGTATGAGGGAAACTGCACCCATGATTCAATTATTTCCACCTGTTTCCTCTAACGACATGTGGAGATTATGGGAATTAAAATTCAAGATGAGATTTGGGTGAGGACACAGCCAAGCCATATCAGATGCATTCAAGGAACAGAAATACCTAGGAAGACAATTTAAACTTCCTTTATAAGTTATATTGTTTGGTGTAATATGAGTATTAATATTTTATAAGAACTTTATTTGTATCTATTATTAATAAGTAATTAATATTTTCAATGAAAGTGAAAAGAGCAAAGTTATTAATTTAAATGAAGTAAAAAACTAAACTATCAATTAAAATATAATTGGAAATGTGAATACAAACTGATAACTTTTCTAGTTATAACCATAGACATGGTCCAGAAATGTTTAACACTTCTAGTGCCCAAATAGTAGTTGCCAATACAATAATCCACTAAAAAACAACGAAACAAAACAAAAAGAGCTCCAATACAATTAACATTTTAGGAGCAATTTTAGAAATTTAACCATTTGGACATTAGATAAAGAACTTATTAAAATATAAATTGCAGATCATTGATGGAAAACAAACCATGTTGCAAAACAATATGTATAATATGATCTCATTTGGGTTGAAAATACATATGTACAGTCATACATCACTGAATGACAGCTATTTATTCTAAGAAATGCATCATTAGACAATTTTGTCATTGCACAATCACAGAGTGTCCTTGCATGAACCTAGTGGTACGGCATGTTACTGTACTAAATACTGTAAGCAGTTGTAACACAATGGTAAATATTTGTGCATCTAAACATATAGAAACATAAAAGGTACAGTAAAAATACAGTGTTATAATCTTGTGGGACCACTGTCATATATGTGGTCTGTCATTCATCAAAACACTGTCACGTGGTACCACACTGCACATAAACATTTATGTGTGCAGAGGGCAATATATAGTCATGTATCAACAGCATGACTGTCACAAACTATATGAAGCTTTATTTTTAAAATTTGTTTTTTTATTAAACATTTATATTTTGCTTGTTCTGTTTTATAATTTTTAAATAACTATTTAAGTAGTAACATCAATAATAGCTAGCCAACTAGTTTGTTGGTGATTTCAGACATGGTAGACAGAAGCAGGGTGTAGTGGAGTGGAGAATAATAGGAGCAGAAACAGTAAGTGTAAACTACACAGAATGAGCCCAGTATATAAGAACAGAAAGAGAAAGGAAAGTAATTGAGAGCAGACAGCTCAAAGTTTCCAGGCATTCACTTGCCCTAGGGCTCTAGTGCTGGCTTTGCTTTCTCTAGAAGATACTTCTTATTCACATCCACGACTCATTCACTCACGTTCCTCATGTCTTTGCTCAAACGTCACTTTCCCACTAAAGCCTATGTAAAATCATAACAGTTTTCCTCCACATCCCACACACAAATTCCCTACCCTGATTCTTCATTTTTCCCCATAGAACTTAATAACGATCTAGAATTTTAGAGAATTTATATTCTTTTTTTTTTTTAATTTTTTATTGGATTTTAGGTTTTGGGATACATGAGCGGAGCATGTAAGACAGTTGCATAGATACACACATGGCAGTGTGCTTTTCTTTTCTTTTCCCCTTCACCCACGTTTGGCGTTTCTCCCCAGGCTATCCCTCCCCACCTCCCCCTCCCACTGGCCCTCCCCTTTTCCCCCCAATAGACCCCACTGTTTATTACTCCCCTTTCTGTGTCCATGTGTTCTCATTTTTCATCACCCACCTATGAGTGAGAATATGCAGTGTTTCAATTTCTGTTCTTGTGTCAGGTTGCTGAGGATGATGTTCTCCAGATTCACCCATGTCCCTACAAATGACACAAACTCATCATTTCTGATTGCTGCATAATATTCCATAGTGTATATGTGCCACATTTTTCCAATCCAGTCTATTATCAGTGGGCATTTGGGTTGATTCCAGGTCTTTGCTATTGTAAACAGTGCTGCAATGAACATTCGTGTACGTGTGTCCTTATAGTAGAACGATTGATAGTCTTTTGGATATATACCCAGTAATGGGATTGCTGGGTCAAATGGAATTTCTATTTCTAAGGCCTTGAGGAATCGTCACACTGTCTTCGACAATGGTTGAACTAATTTACACTCCCACCAACAGTGTAAAAGTGTTCCTTTTTCTCCACATCCTCTCCAGCATCGGTTGTCTCCAGATTTTTTAATGATCGCCATTCTAACTGGCGTGAGATGGTATCTCAATGTGGTTTTGATTTTATATTCTTTATTATATACCATGTAGCTCTTTCACTAATATGTAAACTCAATTTCAAAGAAATTGTTTTTTTTCTTCTGGACACTGATATACCTTGAGTACCTACAACAGTGTATGGCACATAAAATTACTTGATAACTGTTGTATTAAAAGAGGATTGGAGAGACTTGAGCACATTTATAAGCTGAACTTCACTATTTCCAGAAAGAAGAATGAGTCTGATCGATGAAGTGCAGGACAGTAGAAGCAATCTTTATAAAATTTGGTTTGATTCTTCATAGAGTGCATATAGCACATTTATAATAGTAAGTGATAAAAACTGTTAAGGAAATGTGATAAGACAGTAAGTAGTAAACCTGATTACCATTATGTGTCTTTGCCAATTGGCCTTTATTTCAGTCCTTCCCCCGCCACTTGTTTTTTTGGAGGAGTCTTGCTTTGTTGCCCAGGCTGGAATGCAGTGCTGCAATCTCGGCTTACTGCAATCTCTGCCTCCTGGGTGCAAGCAATTCTCCTACCTTAGCCTGCCGAGTAATTGGGATTACAGGTGTGCACCACCATGCTGGCTAATTTTTGTATTTTTAGTAGAGATTGGGTTTCACCAGGTTCCCGACCTTGTGATCCTTCCACCTCAGCCTCCCAAAATTCTGGGATTACAGGCATGAGCCACTGCATCTCACCTGGCTTTTAATTCTAGTAATGAAAAATGTGCACTGCTAGGACAAATAGCTATGCAAAAACTTTGGTAGTGATTTTTCAGAGGAAGAAACTCATTGTCTTTTCAATAAAATGTTTGGGAAACACACACTTTTTGAGCCAATACTTACTATCATGATCATCAAAATTCCAGTTAATTCCATTTCCTGATGCAGCATATTGAAGGAGCTGCACCAACACAGTGGGAGAGCACTGAAAGAGACCTTCCAAAGAAGTCTACTTCTGGGAACAAGTTTGCCATAGAGTTCAATTATTTCCTTCTGCAGTTTAATATTCATTAATATGTTACAGGATGAAGAAAAGAAGGTTGTATGAATTCAAATTCAGGCCAAGAAAACAAATATTTATTAAGGGTATTAAGTGCCTAAAAAGACTCAGAAAAAAAATAAAGTCATAAAGAAGACAGTAGTTTTAGTCAAGATTAAAACAACAACAAGCAGAAAACTATAAATTTGACCTGCTTGGTATCCCCTGATGTTTTCTAGATTTAACCTCTGGAGTTTTCCTTGATTTCTTTTTTTCTTTTTTACCTTGTAATACTGACCCATGGATTGTTGGAAGTCTTCCATTTTATTGTTTCATGTTTGGGTGTTTGGTTGGTTTTGGATTTTATTTTATTTATTGTTTATTTATTTTTTGAGTTGGAGTTTTGCTTTTGTTACCCAGGCTGGAGTGCAATGGCGCGATCCTGGCTCACCATAACCTCCGCCTCCTGGGTTCAGGCAACTCTCCTGCCTCAGCCTCCTGAGTAGCTGGGATTCCAGGCACGCGCCACCATGCCCAGCAAATTTTTTGTATTTTTAGTAGAGACGGGGTTTCACCATGTTGACCAGGATGGTCTCGATCTCATGACCTCGTGATCCACCTGCCTCGGCCTCCCAAAGTGCTGGGATTACAGGGGTGAGCCAACACACCCAGCCTCGGTTTATTTATTTATTTTTTTAATTTTTTATTAGATTATAGGTTTTGGGGTACATGAGCAGAGCATGCAAGACAGTTGCGTAGGTACACACATGGCAGTGTGCTTTGCTTTTCTTCTCCCCTTCACCCACATTTGGCATTTCTCCCCAGGCTATCCCTCCCCACCTCCCCCTCCCACTGGCCCTCCCCTTTTCCCCCCAGTAGACCCCAGTGTTTAGTACTCCCCTTTCTGTGTCCATGTGTTCTCATTTTTCATCACCCACCTATGAGTGAGAATATGCGGTGTTTCATTTTCTGTTCTTGTGTCAGTTTGCTGAGGATCATGTTCCCCAGATTCATCCATGTCCCTACAAACGACACAAACTCATCATTTCTGATTGCTGCATAATATTCCATGGTGTATATCTGCCACATTTTTCCAATCCAGTCTATCATCAATGGGCATTTGGATTGATTCCAGGTCTTTGCTATTGTAAGCAGTGCTGCAATGAACATTCATGTACATGTGTCCTTATAGTAGAACGATTGATAGTCTTTTGGATATATACCCAGTAATGGGATTGCTGGGTCAAATGGAATTTCTATTTCTAAGGCCTTGAGGAATCGCCACGCTGTCTTCCACAATGGTTGAACTAATTTACACTTCCACCAACAGTGTAAAAGTGTTCCTTTTTCTCCACATCCTCTCCAGCATCTGTTGTCCGCAGATTTTTTAATGATCGCCATTCTAACTGGCGTGAGATGGTATCTCAATGTGGTTTTGATTTGCATCTCTCTGATGACCAGTGACGATGAGCATTTTTTCATATGATTCTTGGCCTCATATATGTCTTCTTTCGTAAAGTATCTGTTCATATCCTTTGCCCACTTTTGAATGGGCTTGTTTGTTTTTTTCCTGTAAATCTGTTTGAGTTCTTTGTATATTCTGGATATCAACCCTTTGTCAGATGGGTAGACTGCAAAAATTTTTTCCCATTCTGTTGGTTGCCGATCCACTCTAGTGACTGTTTCTTTTGCCATGCAGAAGCTGTGGAGTTTCATTAGGTCCCATTTGTCTATTTTGGCTTTTGTTGCCAATGCTTTTGGTGTTTTGTTCATGAAGTCCTTGCCTACTCCTATGTCCTGGATAGTTTTGCCTAGATTTCCTTCTAGGGTTTTTATGGTGCCAGGTCTTATGTTTAAGTCTTTAATCCATATGGAGTTAATTTTAGTGTAAGGTGTCAGGAAGGGGTCCAGTTTCTGCTTTCTGCACATGGCTAGCCAGTTTTCCCAACACCATTTGTTAAACATGGAATCCTTTCCCCATTGCTTGTTTTTGTCAGGTTTATCAAAGATTGTATAGTTGTATGTATGTTGTGTTGCCTCCGGTGCCTCTGTTTTGTTCCATTGGTCTATATCTCTGTTTTGGTACCAGTACCGTGCTGTTTTGATTACTGTAGCCTTGTAGTATAGTTTGAAATTTGGTAGTGTGATGCTCCCCGCTGTGTTCTTTTTGCTTAGAATTGACTTGGCTATGCGGGCTCTCTTTTGGTTCCATATGAAGTTCATGGTGGTTTTTTCCAGTTCTGTGAAGAAATCAATGGTAGCTTGATGGGGATAGCGTTGATTCTGTAAATTACTTTGGGCAGTATAGCCATTTTCACGATGTTAATTCTTCCTAACCATGAACATGGAATGTTTCTCCATCTGTTTGTGTCCTCTCTGATTTCGTTGAGCAGTGGTTTGTAGTTCTCCTTGAAGAGGTCCCTTACGTTCCTTGTGAGTTGTATTCCAAGGTATTTTATTCTTTTTGTGGCAATTGCGAATGGCAGTTCACTCTTGATTTGGCTTTCTTTAAGTCTGTTATTGGTGTAGACGAATGCTTGTGATTTTTGCACATTGATTTTATATCCTGAGACTTCGCTGAAGTTGCTTATCAGTTTCAGGAGTTTTTGGGCTGAGGCAATGGGGTCCTCTAGGTATACTATCATGTCGTCTGCAAATAGAGACAATTTGGCTTCCACCTTTCCTATTTGAATGCCCTTTATTTCTTTTTCTTGCCTGATTGCTCTGGCTAGAACTTCCAGTACTATATTGAATAGGAGTGGTGAGAGAGGGCATCCTTGTCTAGTGCCAGATTTTAAAGGGAATGCTTCCAGTTTATGCCCATTCAGTATCATATTGGCTGTTGGTTTGTCATAAATAGCTTTTATTACTTTGAGATACGTTCCATCGATACCGAGTTTATTGAGGGTTTTTAGCATAAAGGGCTGTTGAATTTTGTCAAATGCCTTCTCTGCGTCAATTGAGATAATCATGTGGTTTTTGTTTTTGGTTCTGTTTATGTGATGAATTACGTTTATAGACTTGCGTATGTTGAACCAGCCTTGCATCCCTGGGATGAATCCTACTTGATCATGATGAATAAGTTTTTTGATTTGCTGTTGCAATCAGCTTGCCAATATTTTATTGAAGATTTTTGCATCTATGTTTATCATGGATATTGGCCTGAAGTTTTCTTTTCTCGTTGGGTCTCTGCCGGGTTTTGGTATCAGGATGATGTTGGTCTCATAAAATGATTTGGGAAGGATTTCCTCTTTTTGGATTGTTTGAAATATTTTTTAGAAGGAATGGTACCAGCTCCTCCTTGTGTGTCTAGTAGAATTCGGCTGTGAACCCATCTGGACCTGGGCTTTTTTAGTGTGGTAGGCTCTTAATTGCTGCCTCGACTTCAGACCTTGTTATTGGTCTATTCATAGTTTCAGCTTCCTCCTGGTTTAGGCTTGGGAGGACACAGGAGTCCAGGAATTTATCCATTTCTTCCAGGTTTACTAGTTTATGCGCATAGAGTTGTTTGTAATATTCTCTGATGATGGTTTGAATTTCTGTGGAATCTGTGGTGATTTCCCCTTTATCATTTTTTTATTGCATCTATTTGGTTGTTCTCTCTTTTCTTTTTAATCAATCTGGCTAGTGGTCTGTCTATTTTGTTGATCTTTTCAAAAAACCAGCTCTTGGATTTATTGATTTTTTGAAGGGTTTTTCGTGTCTCAATCTCCTTCAGCTCAGCTCGGATCTTAGTTATTTCTTGTCTTCTGCTGGGTTTTGAGTTTTTTTGATCTTGCTCCTCTAGCTCTTTCAATTTTGACGATAGAGTGTCAATTTTGGATCTCTCCATTCTCCTCATATGGGGACTTATTGCTATATACTTTCCTCTAGAGACTGCTTTAAATGTGTCCCAGAGGTTCAGGCACGTTGTGTCTTCATTCTCATTGGTTTCTAAGAACTTCTTTATTTCTGCCTTCATTTCGTTGTTTACCCAGTCAACATTCAAGAGCCAGTTGTTCAGTTTCCATGAAGCTGTGCGGTTCTGGGTCGTTTTCTGAATTCTGAGTTCTAACTTGATTGCACTATGGTCTGAGAGGCTGTTTGTTATGATTTCAGTTGTTTTGCATTTGTTGAGCAGTGCTTTCCTTCCAATTATGTGGTCAATTTTAGAGTAGGTGTGATGTGGTGCTGAGAAGAATGTGTATTCTGTGGATTTGGGGTGGAGAGTTCTGTAAATGTCTATCAGGTTTGCTTGCTCCAGGTCTGAGTTCAAGCCCTGGATATCCTTGTTGATTTTCTGTCTGGTTGATCTGTCTAGTATTGACAGTGGAGTGTTAAAGTCTCCCACTATTATTCTGTGGGAGTCTAAGTCCTTTTGTAAGTCATTAAGAACTTGCCTTATGTATCTGGGTGCTCCTGCATTGGGTCCATATATGTTTAGGATCATTAGCTCTTCTTGTTGTATCGATCCTTTTACCATTATGTAATGGCCTTCTTTGTCTCTTTTGAACTTTGTTGCTTTAAAGTCTATTTTATCAGAGATGAGAATTACAACTCCTGCTTTTTTTTGCTTTCCATTAGCTTGGTAAATCTTCCTCCATCCCTTTATTTTGAGCCTTTGTGTATCCTTGCATGTGAGATGGGTTTCCTGGATACAGCACACTGATGGGTTTTGGATTTTTATCCAATTTGCCAGTCTGTGTCTTTTGATTGGTGCGTTTAGTCCATTTACATTTAGGGTTAATATTGTTATGTGTGAATTTGATACTGCCATTTTGATGCTAAGTGGCTGTTTTGCCTGTTAGTTGTTGTAGATTCTTCATTATGTTGAAGCTCTTTAGCATTCAGTGTGATTTTGGAATGGCTCGTACTGGTTGATCCTTTCTATGTGTAGTGCCTCTTTTAGGAGCTCTTGTAAAGCAGGCCTGGTGGTGACAAAATCTCTGAGCACTTGCTTGTTCGCAAAGGATTTTATTTTTCCTTCACTTCTGAAGCTCAGTTTGGCTGGATATGAAATTCGGGGTTGAAAGTTCTTTTCTTTAAGAATGTTGAATATTGTCCCCCACTCTCTTCTGGCTTGTAGTGTTTCTGCCGAGAGATCTGCTGTGAGTCTGATGGGCTTCCCTTTGTGGGTGACCCGACCTTTCTCTCTGGCTGCCCTTAGTATTCTCTCCTTTATTTCAACCCTGTTGAATCTGACGATTATGTGCCTTGGGGTTGCTCTTCTTGCGGAATATCTTTCTGGTGTTCTCTGTATTTCCTGCAATTGAGTGTTGGCCTGTCTTGCTAGGTGGGGGAAATTTTCCTGGATGATGTCCTGAAGAGTATTTTCCAGCTTGGATTCATTCTCTTCATCCCCTTCTGGTACACCTATCAAACGTATGTTAGGTCTTTTCACATAGTCCCACATTTCTTGGAGACTTTGTTCATTCCTTTTTGCGCTTTTTTCTCTGATCTTGGTTTCTCGTTTTATTTCATTGAGTTGATCTTCACCTTCAGATATTCTTTCTTCTGCTTGGTCAATTCGGCTATTGAAACTTGTGTTTGCTTCGCGAAGTTCTCATATTGTGTTTTTCAGCTCCTTTAATTCATTCATATTCCTCTCTAAGTTATCCATTCTTGTTATCATTTCCTCGAATCTTTTTTCAAGGTTCTTAGTTTCTTTGCATTGATTTAATACATGATCTTTTAGCTCACAAAAGTTTCTCATTATCCATCTTCTGAAGTCTAATTCCGTCATTTCGACACAGTCATTCTCCGTCCAGCTTTGTTCCCTTGCTGGTGAGGAGTTTTGGTCCTTTCTAGGAGGCAAGGTGTTCTGGTTTCGGGTGTTTTCCTCCTTTTTGCACTGGTTTCTTCCCATCTTTGTGGATTTGTCCGCTGGTCGTTTGCGTAGTTGCTGACTTTTCGATTGGGTCTCTGAGTGGACACCCGGAATGTTGATGATGAAGTATTTCTGTTGCTTGGTTTTCCTTCTACCAGTCTAGCCCCTTTGCTGTACGACTGCTGAGGTCTGCTCCAGACCCTGCTTGTCTGGGGTGCACCTCTAGCAGCTGTGGCACACCGAGGGATGCTACCAGTTTCTTTTTCTGCTATCTTTGTCCCAGGATGATGCCTGCCTAATGTCAGTCTTTTGGATATAGAGGGGTCAGGGAGCTGCTTGAGGAGACAGTTTGTACTTTATACGGGCTTAATTGCTGAGCTTGCGCTCTGTTGTTCATTCAGGGCTGTTAGGCTGCTATGTTTGATTCTGCTGCAACAGAGCTCATTAAACAACCCTTTTTTTTTTCTCAAATGCTCTGTGTTGAGGGGTTTGGGCTTTATTTTTGGATGTTCGATGAGGTGTCCTGCCCAGCTAGAAGGCAGACTAGCCACTGTTTGGCTGCCGAGGCTCCGCCCTGCTGTTGTGTGATTCGCCCTGTTCCTGCAGGCTCTGCTGTGGTCTCTGCCACTCCCTGCGGTGGAGACTCTTCGTTGTAGCGTGTTGCCTCAGCAATGGCAGGCTGCGTCAGCAGTGGGCGTGTATCTCAGTAGGGACGGGTTGCCTCGGCAACGGCTGGCTGCGTCAGCAGTGGGCGTGTATCTCAGTTGGGGCGGGTTGCCTTGGCAACGGCTGGCTGCGTCAGCAGTGGGCGTGTATCTCAGTTGGGGCGGGTTGCCTCGGTAGTGGTGGACGCCCCTCCCCCACAGAGCGTCTCGGACCGTCTGCTCGGGATAGTTTGAAATCGCAGTTTTGTTCGTCCCACTGGGTATCCCAAACGATCTGTCCCTGCAATCCCCTGGGCTGGGCTACTGTCCAAGTCTCATTCAGTCTCTAGTCCAGCCCTCTCAAGTCTCAGGTTGCCGGTTCAACAGGGCACCCGGACACGCGCGACCTGTGGGGATTGCTGGGTAGGGCCGGCCGCTGCCGCCCCAGCTGCCGGCTTCGCCAGGCAGACCTACTGCCTGGCGTCCCGTGTCTTTTTATACTTGGGAGTTTCCCCATTCTGTGGGCAACAAAGATCAGTCTGTAAATGCAGCTCTGACTCACCGTTTGCGGATTCAACGCGAGCTGCAATCCTGGGTTGTTCTCACAGCGCCATCTTCTAAAGCCCTTGGTTTATTTTTAAGTCACTGATTTAAATCTGGTAAATATTGGAGAATGACTGCCAAAACCTCTTGTCTCAACCATTGGCTCATTCTTTTTTCTTTTTTTTTTTTTTTTTGAGATGGAGTTTCGCTCTTGTTACCCAGGCTGGAGTGCAATAGCGCGATCTCGGCTCACCGCAACCTCCGCCTCCTGGGTTCAGGCAATTCTCCTGCCTCAGCCTCCCGAGTAGCTGGGATTACAGGCATGCACCACCATGCCGAGCTAATTTTTTGTATTTTTAGTAGAGACGGGGTTTCACTATGTTGACCAGGATGGTCTCGATCTCTTGACCTTGTGATCCACCCACCTCGGCCTCCCAAAGTGCTGGGATTACAGGCTTGAGCCACCGCGCCCAGCTGGCTCATTCTTAAATGGTCGATACACCTGAACACACAATATTTTTGTTTTTGTCTTGTTTTTCAGTTAGGACTCATTGTAGGTTATAAGACCATACAAATAAAGGGAAAACTACATGTATTGAAAAACTTAAAAATAAAATTCAAATAGCTTAATATAGACAGACATATTTGTGTTTGGCAAATAGCCCTAATTTCGGCCAGGTGCAGTGGCTCACACCTCTAATTGGAGGCTGAGGGGAGAGGATTGCCTGAGGCCAGGAGTTTGAGACCAGCCTGGCCAACATGACAAAACCCCATCTATCCTAAAAATACAAAAAATAAATAAAAAATTAGCTGGGTATGGTGGCATGTGCCTGTAATCCCAGCTACTCAGGGGCTGAGGCAGGAGAATCACATGAACCCAGGAGGTGGAGTTTGCAGTGAGCCAAGATTGTGCCACTGCACTCCAGCCTAGCCAAAAAGAGTGAAACTCCCTTTCAAAAAAAAAAAAGCCCTAATTTTATAAAGTTTATTTTAGAATGGAAAGATTATAAAAGCTTCTACTTGTTTAGAAATAGAATCAAAGTGATCATACTTTATTAATTTATATAAAATATAAAGCTCTCAGAGAATGAAAATAATTCAAAATATCATTTTGAAATGAGGAAAATAACAGAGAATATAAAATTTTACATTATACTGATTAAAGCAATGCCTTACCAAGGAAGATCAGGAAAACAACAACAACAACAAAATATTTGGTTACCAAAAATAGAGGGAAGACAAATTATCTTTCTCACTTCTGTAACTGGGAAACACTTATTTTCCTTCCCTTGGAAATGAGAACTCCAGGTTTGTCAAACTTTGGACTCTGAGACTGAGAGTCCAGGAACAGTGGCCCCAAGGTTCTTAGGCTTTAGGCGCTGTACTGATAGGTATACACCATTAGCTTTACTAGTTGTGAGGCTTTCAGATTTAGACTAAGCTATACCACTTGCTTTCCTGGCTTTCCAGGTTGCCAATAAATGGCCTATTGTGGAACTTGTTAGCCTCCACAATCACATTTTTCTGCTGATTTTCCATTTAAATGATAGCTTTATAATTATTCATAATGTATCCAAATAGGGAACAAAATGGCAGGGTAGAACTCTCCAGTGATAATCCCTCTGCAGACACATCAATTTGAATAACTTCACATATTAACATACTTTCATAAGAGCTAGAGAAGCAAGGTGAGAGATCACAGTTCTCACTGTAGTGCAGTCATAGGAAAAGATGCATTGAAGAGGGTAGGAAGGACAGTTTTGGATTGTTTGCATCATCCCTTCCCCAAACCCAGGCAGCACAGCATGTAGAGAGATATTGTACACTTGGAGTAGACAGAAGAAAGTGAGCACAGGACTCTGCCTCGGACCCCAACACTGGGCTCACCACTGTAAAACCAGTACTTGGAAGAACCCCATGGTCCCATATACCAGACTTGTACCCCTGAAATTAACTTATAGGCTTGCCTGCCCTCATAACCAGCAGGACCACACAGCCTCAGGGTTTAGTCTTATATGACAAATTCAATTTCTAGCCCACACCACTGGCTGATGTCAGCAGACCAAGGCTCCAGACAGCTTTCAGTAGCAGGCAGGCCTCAGTGGCCCTGGTCTTCCAGCTCATTCTAGCATTGTGTCTGTCATAGCAGGCTCCAGGTTTCTGGCAGTGCCATGCCAGCCACAGCTGCATTAAAATTCTGGTGTACTTTACCAGTGCACTGGCCTCCTCTGCCCCTGGTTCCTAGGCCACCCCAGTGCTGCACCAACCACAGTGGACCTCAAGCATCTGGAGGCAGCAAGCAAGTCACAATTTCCCCAAATTCTGGCATACTTCAGTGTGCTATGCTTATCACTGAGTTTTCCAAGAAAAAAAAAAAAGAACACAATCTATAAAGAATAAAATGAGTACCTACTTTAAATACACAATCAGAAGGATCACAATCAGGGAAATATATCACTAAAGAGACAAAATAAGGTGCCAGTATTAGATGCTAAATAAATGGACATGTATGAACTACTCAACAAATAATTTAAAAACAAGTATTTTTAAGGAAGCTTAGAGTACTTTAGGAAAATTCAGAAACACAAATCAATAAAATGAGAAAAACAATGTGACCAAAATAAAAAATTTGGCAGAAAAATTGAAGTAATAGAAAAAACAAACAGAAATTCTAGAGTTGAAAATACAATAAAAGAAATTTAAAAATGCAATTGAGAGTCTGAATAGCAGAATTGATCAGGTAGAGAAAAGAATCTTTGAATTCAGTTAGGTTATTTGACAATACACCACCAAAGAAAAAAATAAATAAATATTACAGCATTTATGGAATAGTCTGAAAAGAATATTAAATGTTCAAGGCATTAGACTTCAAGAGGGACAAGAGAAAAATAAAGAAGCAGAAATCTTACTTAAAGTAATAGTAGCAGAAAACTTTCTAGACCCGAACATAGTTGTAAATATCTAGGCATGGCAAGATCAAAGGTTTCCAAACAGATTCAATCCAAATAAGACTACCCCAACATATATGGCAAAACTATGAAAAATCAAGGACAAAGAGAGAATATTGGAAGCAGCAAAAGAAAATAAACTAACGATATATAGAAAGTTTCAATGTAGCTAAAATCTTACCAAAAAATAGATGACTAGTCAAACTAATAAAAAAGAAAAGAGAGGAATTGAATAGACACAATAAAAAATGATAAAAAGGATATCACCACAGATTTCACAGAAATACAAACTACCATCAGAGATTACTACAAACTTTATGCACATATACCAGTAAATTTAGAAGAAATGAATAAATTCATGGACACTTATATCCTCCCAAGAAAAAACGAGGAAGAAGTTGGAACCCTGAATAGACCGATAACAAGGTCTGAAATTAAGGCAGCAATTAATAGCCTACCAACCAAAAAAAGTCCAGGTCCAGATGGGTTCACAGCCAAATTCTACCAGATGTACAAAGAGGAGCTGGTACCATTTGTTCTGGAATTAATCCAAACAATACAAAAAAAAAAAAAAGGGAATCCTCCCTAACTCATTTTGTCAGATCATCATCCTGATACCAAACCCTGGCAGAGATACAACTAAAAAAGAAAATTTCAGGCCAATATCCATTAGGAATATCAATGCAAAACTCTTCAATAAAATACTGGCAAATGAAATGCAACAGCACATCAAAAAGCTTATCCATCACAATCAAGTAGGCTTTATCCTGGGGATACAAGCCTGGTTCAAAATACATAAATCTAAATGTAATCCATCACATAAATAGAACCAAAGACAAAAACTACATGATTATCTCAATAGATGCAGAAAAGGCCTTTGACAAAATTCAACAGTCATTTATGCTAAAACTCTTAATAAAAGCTATTTATGACAAACCCACAGCCAGTATCATACTGAATGGGCAAAAACTGGAAGCATTCCCTTTGAAAACTGCCACTATACAAGGGTGTCCTCTCTCACCACTCCTATTCAACATAGTATTGGAAGTTCTAGCCAAAACAATCAGGTAAGAGAAAGAAATAAAGGGTATTCAACTGAAAAAAGAGGAAATCAAATTGTCTCTATATGCAGATGACATGATTGTATATTTAGAAGACTCCATCATCTCAAAATCTGCTTAAGATGATAAGCAACTTCAGCAAAGTCTCAGAATACAAAATCAATGTGCAAAAATCACAAACATTCCTATACACCAATAACAGACAAACAGAGAGCCACATCATGAGTGAACTCCCATTCACAATTGCTATAAAGAGAATAAAATACCTAGGAATACAACTAACAAAGGATGTAAAGGATCTCTTCAAGGAGAACTGCAAACCACTGCTCAAGGAAATAAAAGAGGACACAAACAGATGGAAAAACATTCCATGCTCATGGTTAGGAAAAATCAATATTGTGAAAATGACCATACTGCCCAAAGTAATTTATAGATTCAATGCTATCCCCATCAAAATACCATTGATCTTCTTCACACAACTGGGAGGAAAAAACCACCTTAAACTTCACATGGAACCAAAAAAGTGCCCTCATAGCCAAGACAATCCTAAGGGGAAAAAACAAAAAGCTGGAGGCATCATGCTACATGACTTCAAACTATACTTCAAGGCCACAGTCATCAAAACATCATGGTACTGGTACCAAAATAGACATATAGACCAATGGAACAGAACAGAGTTCTCGGAAGTAATGCCACACATCTACAATCATCTGATCTTTGACAAACCAAACAAAAACAAACAATAAGGAAAGGATTCCCTGTTTAATAAATGCTGTTGGGAAAACTGGCTAAATGTGCAGAAAACAGAAAATGGACCCCTTTCTTACACTTTACACAAAAATTAACTCCAGATGTAGTAAAGACTTAAACATAAGACCTAATACCAGAAAAACCCTAAAAGAAAACCTAGGCAATACTATTCAGGACTAGGAATAGGCAAGGATGACTAAAACACCAAAAGCAATGGCAACAAAAGCCAATTGGGAACTAACTAAACTTAAGAGCTTCTGTACAGCAAAAGAAACAATCATTAGAATGAACCAGCAACCAACAGAACAGAAAAAAGTTCTGCAAGCTACCCAGCTGACAAAGGGGTAATATCCAGAATCTACAAAGAATAAAAACAAATATACAAGAAACAAACAAACAACCCTATCAAAAAGTGGGCAAAAGATATGAACAGACACTTTTCAAAAGAAGACATTTATGCAGCCAACAAACATGAAAAAATGCTCATCATCACTGGTAATTAGAGAAATGCAAATCAAAACTGCATTGAGATACTATCTCACGCCAGTTAGAATGGTAACCATTGAAAAAATCTAAAGGCAATGGATGGTGGAGAGGATGTGGAGAAATAGGAAAACTTTTAAACTGTTGGTAGGAGTGTAAATTAGTTCAACCACTGTGGATGACATTGTGGCAATTCCTCAAGGATCTAGAAATAGAAATACCACTTGACTCAGCAATCCTATTACAGGGTATACACCCAAAGGATTATAAATCAATCTATTTTAAAGACATATGCACTCATATGCTCATTGTGGCACTGTTTACAATAGCAAAGACCTGGAACCAACCCACATGTCCATCAAAGATAGACTGGATAAAGAAAATGTGAAACATATACATCACAGAATACTATGCAGCAATAAAAAAGGATGAGTTCAAGTCCTTTGCAAGGACATGGATAAAGCTGGAAACCATCATTCTCAGAAAACTGACACAAGAACAGAAAACCAAACACCGCATGTTCTCACTAATAAGTGGGTGTCAAACAATGAGAACACATGAACATAGGGAGGTAACATCACACACTGGGTTCTGTTGGGGGATGGGAAGTAGAAGAGGGATAGCAGAGGGTGGGGAGATTGGGGAAGGATAACATTAGGAGAAATACCTAATGTAGATGATGGGGAAATTGAGGCAGCAAACCACCATGGTATGTGTATACCTATGTAACAATCCTGCGAGATCTGCACATGTACCCTAGAACTTAAAGTAAAATAAAAAATAAATAAGTAAAAAAGTGAAATAAAATCCAAAATAAAAAACAAGAGACATTACAACCAATATAACAAAAATACAAAGGATCATATAAGACTATCATGAACAATTACAAAATAACAAATTGGATAATCTAGAAAAAATGGATAAATTTCTCAATGCATACCTCCTACCAAGATTATCAATTTATCAAGAAGTAGAAAATTTTAACAAATCAAAAACACGTAAGGAGATTGAATCAGTAATAAAGAAGCCTCCCATCAAATAAAACCTAGAACCAGGTGGCATCATTGGTGAATTCTATCAAACATTCAAAGAAGAACTAATACCGATTCTTTTCAAACTGCTCCAAATAACTGAGGAGGACAGAGTACTTTCAAATTCATTTTATGAGGCCAGCATTACCTTGATACCAAAACCAAAGAAGGACACTACAAAAAAAAAAAAAAAAAAGTAAACTACAGGCAAATATCCCTGATGAGCACAGATGCAAAAAATCCTCAACAAAATACTGGCAAACCAAATTCAATAGTACATTAAAAAAATCATTCACCAAGATCTAGTAGGATTCATCCTGGGGATGCAGGGATGGTACAACATTCATAAATCAATAACTGTGATCCATCACATTAACATAATTAAAGGCAAGAACCATACAGTCATTTATAGATGCAGAAAAAGAGACAAAGTGCAACATCCATTTTAAAAAATTAGGTGTGAAATGAATGTATCTCAATAAAGGTAAAGGTCATATATGGCAAAACCACAGCTAGCATTAGACTCAATGGGGAAAATTTGACAGGTTTTTCTCTAAATCTAGAACATGACAAGGATGCTCATCCTTGTCACATCCATTTAATATAGGACTGGAGGTCCTAGCCAGAACAATTAGGCAAAAGAAAGAAATAAAAGGATCCAAACTGGAAATAAAGGAGTTAAATTTTACCTGTTTGCAAATGACATGGTCTTGTATACAGAAACTATACACATATAATCTGTTTGAACTAATAAAGAAATACAGTTGCAGGATACAAAATTAAGATATAAAAATTATTATCATTTTTATATACTAGCAGCAAACAATCTAAAAAAGTCAAGAAATCAATCCCATTTATAATAGCTACAAAAGGAATTAAATACTCAGGATTAAATTTAATCAAGGGGGTGAAAGATATATATACTGCAAACTGTAAAACATTGATAAAATAAATTGAGGAGTTTCATTTTCTGTTCTTGTGTCAGTTTGCTGAGGATGAAACACCGCATATTCTCACTCATAGGCGGATGATGAAAAATGAGATCACATGGACGCAGGGAGGGGAGTACAAAACACTGGGGTCTATTGGGGGAAAAAGGGGAGGGCCAGTGGGGGGGGGAGGGATAACCTGGGGAGAAATGCCAAATGTGGGTGAAGGAGAGAAAGGAAGCAAAACACACTGCCATGTGTGTACCTATGCAACTGTCTTGCATGCTCTGCTCATGTACCCCAAAACCTAAAATGCAATAAAAAATTTAAAAAAAAATAAATTGAGGAAAACAAACAGGAAGATATCAAATGCTTACGGATTGGAAGAATTAACATTGTGAAAATATCAACACTACTAAAAGTAACCTACAGATAAAACACAGTCTTTGTCAAGTTACTAATGACACTTTTTACAGAAATACAAAGAGAAATCTTAAAATTTGTATGAGTCCTCAAAGGACCCCAAAGAGCAAAAGCAATCTTGAGCAAAAAGAACAAAGCAAGAGGCATCACACTATCTGACTTCAAAATATGTTACAAAGCTATAGTAACCAAAATCCATCATGGTATTAGCATAAAAACAAAACGTATACCAATGGAACAAAACAGTATGCCCAGACAAAAATCCACTTATTTATAAGCAACTAATTTTTGACAAAGGAGCCAAGAACACACAATAAGGAAAAGACAATCTCTTCGATAAACAATTTCAGGAAAACTAGATATTCAAATGCAGAAGAATGAAATTAGATTCTTATCTCAGATAATATACCAAAATTAACTCAAAATGGATTAAAGATTTAAATATAAGACCTGAAACTATGAAACTATCAGAAGAAAACATGGGAGGAAAAACTCCATTGTCATGGCTCTGGTCAATGACTTTTGGGATATGACTCCAAATACACAGGCTACAAAAGCAAAAATTGAAAATATAGGACTATGTCAAACTAAAAATCCTCTACACAAACAGCAAAACAGTCAACAGGGGGAGGAGACAAAATGGAAGAAAATATTTATAAATGATAAATCTGTTAAGAGGTTAATATCAAAAATATATAAGGAATTCAAACAACTCAATAGCAAGTAAACAAATAACTTGATTTTAAAATGGGTAAAGGATCTGAATAGACATTGCTCAAAGAAGACATACAAATGACCAACATATACATGTAAAAAAGTTCAACATTACTAATCATTAGGGCAATGCAAACTGAAACCACAATGAGGAATCACCTAACTCCTGTTAGAATGGTCATTATCAAAAGACATACAAAAATAAATTCAGTGAGAATGTGAAGAAAAGGCAACATTTGCACACTGTTGGTAGGAATGTAAATTAACACAGCTATTATGGAAAATGTTGTGAAAGTTTCTCAAAAAAATAAGAACAGAACTACCATATGACCCAATAATACCACTACTTGGTATACATCCAAAGGAAATGAAATCAGTATGTCAAACAGATATCTGCATCATCACAATGGCCAATATGTAGAAGCAATCTAAATGTCCATCAGTGGATGAATGAATAACGAAAATATGTTGTATATACACAATGGAATATTATCCAGCTATAAAAAGAATGAAATTCTGTGGTTTGCAATAAAATTCATGATCCTGGAGGATAATATATTAAGTGAAATAAGCCAGGCACAGAAGGACAAATACTGACTGATCATATTCATTCATATGTGGAATCTAAAAAAGTTGATCTCCTAGAAGTCAAGAGCAGAATTATGGTTACCAAGGGCTGGAGTGGTTGTGAGGGAAATTGGGGAGATGTTGGTCAAAGGACACAACATTTCAGTTACACAGAAGGAATAAGTTCAAGAGGTCTAGTGTACAATATGATGACATAGCTAATAATAATATAGTCTTGAAAAATGATGAGAGTGAAAGAAAGTGTTCTTATCACAAAAATTATAACTATGGAAGATAATGCATATGACAGATTACTCCTTTCACAATTTATATATACTTGAAAACATGCAATTTTATCAGTCAATGCAAAAAATTAATTAAAAACATTAAATGAGAAATACATAATTGAAAAACACTTTAGTAAAACATAGGGGAGAATTGTTAGCATACAAAAAGAAACAAAAAAAAATAAAGCATACAGCCACCATTCGATAAAAAATGTTACTCAAGAAATATATGACACAATGTGCCATGGTTTGAAAAAGAAATCATTGGCAAATGAAACTCCATGGCTTAGTATTTTCATTTCTTAAAAATTTCTATTTTTGTGCTTTTCTCATTGAAATATATATATATACATATAACTGCCAGCTAGTATATTAAATTATTTGGAGAGAACATTAATGGTAGTTGCAGGTTTTTAGGATGCCAGTTAATTGATACATTATTGGCATAGAACAATGACTGATACCCTAGAAACTCAGGGACATACAATATCTTTCTAGATTATTATTTTATTACTGTTGCAATAAACCTAATCATTTTACACTGTATATGAGTTAATGGATGTTCTAGTAGTCGGAACATAGTCTAAGGCAAACCTGGCTTGGACCAAACCTGGCTTGCCTGAAGGAAACGTCGATTGGGTCAATTTCTAATCTAACAATAAAATGATTTCGAGAAGACAGCCTTCCATAGTAGGAAAAGAAGTCTAAATCTATATTAAATATCAGAATTTTAACACCCTTATAAAAACTTTAGAGATATCAATATTAATCAGTAGTTGGTTTTGTCCTGGACTTTAACACAAGTTCGCACAGATACTGGTTTTGTGTAATAACAGCGAGTCAAGGCTTAGGCAGTCTGATGTCTCCCTTTTCCACAAGTCATACTTGGTTAGAATTTGTAAACTGAAAGGTATTCTGTTGACTATACAGAATTCCAGGTTGAATAAGATAGTGACTGCTCTCTCTAAGAGATCATAAGAACAATATGACATCATATATTCACTGGATCATATAAAGGCAATCTATCCTGTGATTTAAACAAAATCTCTTTACATTTTTTCAGTTTGCATGAAAAAGATTGTTGTAGATGTATTCTTTTCTAACTAGTCTTCTATAAAGGCAATGGTTAAAAGTATAGTCCCTCCAAAATCTAGTACAATCATGCACTGTATAACAAAGAACTGCATATAGGATGGTGGTCTAAGATTACAGTGGAGCTGAAAAATGCCTATCGCCTAGTGACATTGTAGCCATTGTAACAACTTAGCACTACTCATTACTCATGTGTTTGTGGTGAAGCTGGTGTAAACAAACCTATGGCACTTCCAGTCTTATAAAAGTATAGCACATATAATACTGTACAGTACATAAATATTATAAGTATAATAGTATCATATATATGATACAATATTGTACATATAATATAAAAAGTATAGCACATACAATATTTATGTATAGCATGTATAATACTATTATATACATAACAATTATGTTATTGGTTTATGTTTTTACTATACTTTTGTCATTATTTTAGACTTATTATCCTTATCCTTATCCTTCTACTTATTAAAAAAAATAGTTAACTGTAAAACAGCCTAAGGCAGCTCCTTCAGGAGGTAGCCCAGTAGAAGGCATTGTTATCATAGGAAATTACAGCTCCAGGCATGCTGTTGTCCCTGAAGACCTTCCAGTGGGACAAGATGTGGAGATGGAAGACAGTGATGATGATTCTGACCCTGTGAAGGACTAAGCTAATGTGTATGTTTGTGTCTTAGTTTCTAACAAAAACGTTTAAAAAGTAAGAAAAAAGCTTATAGAATCAGAATATAAAAAAAGAAAATATTTTGAACAGCTGCACAATGTGTTTGTGTTTTAGGCTAAATGTTATGACACCAGTCAAAAGTTGAAAAAAATTTAAACGTTTATAAAGTTAAAAAGTTACAGTAAGCAAGGTTAATTTATTATTTCTCAGAATATACTGTTAAACGATGCAAGACTGTATATAAAAGAAACCCCTAATTGCCAACAAGGCAACATTAGCATATGAAGGGATTGGATACTGCAATGCATGTAAAAGTTACAGCTGCCCTCTCTGAAAGGCGATTTGGGAATTATTAGACTTCTTTCTTAGACAGCCAACACTCAATCCAGAAGTAGACGATTGCTGATGGGAACATTTCAGTCAAGAACATAAATTTAGGCCCTAGATATAGAGTAGATTCCGATTGCTTAGAATTATAGAACTTTGGAACTGAAATTAAAGAGGAGGGAGAAATGGAGAGAGAATAAGAAAAATAAAGTCAATGGAGTATCTTGGGTTTCTTGGTTCCATTCTTTCCCTGTTCTGTAGAACCTAATTTTATCAATTAATATATAAATATGCTCAAATGTTTCTCATAATTGAAAATAAAAGCTTCCATGCCTTACAAATCATGAGTCTATTCCTTTTATTCTTATCTAGCATTTTGTAAAAGTTGTATTCTCTTACTTTATTTCTATCGTTTCAACCCCTACAAACTAAAATACTGTTTGCATCCACACTGCTCTTCTCAAACTGTTGCCATGAGGACCATGGACAATCTCTGCTCTGCTAAATTCAACAAACATACTTTCCAACCTCCATCTTCAACAGACACACTTTTCATCTCAACCTCTCTGTAACACCTGGAAATACTGACTACTTATTCTATTTTGAAATTCTATTATCCGTTGCCTTCTTGAACCCTGACTTCTGACTTCCCACTTTGCTGCCTACTATGTATTTGTCTGTTTTGTTGATGGGCACCCCTTTCTCCAACTACTTTTTAGGGTTGCTCATGCCTCAAGATTACTGCTAGCATTCGTTCTCTCTTCTCTCTTCTAACATACAGGTTGAGTAAGTGCACTCATTTCCATGGCTCTGGCCATCAGTGATATGCTAACATACCCATCTCCAGCACAGTTCTGACAGTCTGACATGTCCATTTTGATTCAGCCTTCAAAATAAACCTTTTTTCATTTTCACACTTGTAATGCTTAAAACCGACAGTCTCATCCTACCCCTGGGTTTCATCCATGGAATCAGGTTTTATTGTTGAACTCTAGTAAGTCTTCCAGAAACAAATAGTTCACATAATGTTTAAACAGTTGGCAATTTTAGAAAACAAAAGAATTCCCAATGCCTTTTATGAAACTAGCAAAACCTGACAAAACTAGCTCAATATCACTTGAATATAATATGGAAAATAAACTTATCCTGATTGTGACTATAACTGTAAAATTCTAAGTATTAGCAATTTGAACGTTGCATTGTTAAATTTATGGTTTATTTAGGAGTGCAATAAAAGAAACCATGACCATGTAAATAGATGTTCATTAGTCATTTGATAAAATTTAAATTTTATTAAATTACAGATAATCCTCTCATAGCTGTTTGTTCATTGGACAGGTAAATTAACCTTTTTGGACCTTTGTTTACCTATAAAAATGGGTCTATACTACTTTAAGCTTCTGATTTAAAAAAATCGTGTTTCTCTTTTAATAATATTTTTATCTTTGAAATTAAACATTTAACATGTTTTTCTTACCAAACTGAAATCACCTCAAAGACATGCAGTACTGTCTACAGTGTGTAACTTAACACGTGTGAGTGTGCATGGCCAATTATAGAATTTGTGAAACCCATTGCAAAGTGAAAATAAGAATCCCTTTATCTAAAAATAAAGAATTTCAATACAGTGACAGCAGAGCATCAAATGAAGCACAAGCCCTTGTGCAACTACACAGATCACATATCCATAATGTTGGCTGTATGGCCGTGTGTGTGTTTGAAACATGTTGAATATTATTACTGGAAAGTTAAATACAAAGAACTCCATACTACCCTTAGATAGAATGATTGATAGAATTCAGATTACAGACTGTAAAAAGTAGTCATATTAGGTTGAGTAAAAATAGTTCAGATATTAATCAAGAAAATATTTTCTGGTTAACAATAATTGACTATTCTGACTGAAAATTGCAGAACATTAAAAGACATTGGTTAATGTTCAATAATTTCCCTTTAAATTGACATCATATAATTTTATTTGTACTTCTTCTATTACATTATATTCATCATTCAGAGAATGCTCTCTTTCCTTTTAACATTTATTTACTATTATTTGTAAAATATATCTACTATTTTGGCCCCCTTAAATGCTTTTCTGCTCAGTTCATTGAGTCTATGAGCAAACATAACAGTAACCACTCCGTTTCTTTAATCATAAAACAATAACATTTTAAACATTTAGAAAACATTTTATCCTTGTCCATCTATCTTATAAAAATAATATTCACTTTATCAAAATGTCAAAAGCTATTTGAAGACTTCATTTTGAATTTTTTCCTAAATGATATTATTTCATATACAGAAAAGTCATTACTTGATGTTGTTAGAATGTGGCTATTTCTTATAACCATAACAATTCCCAAAGCTTTATGAATATTCTCCTCAGAGAGATTCTTTATAATTGGGGGCCGAATCCAGTGTAACATTTACATTGCCTCTCCTGCAGCTCTGAATAATTTCCCCTCATGCTTCCCAAAAGTTCAGGTATGTACAACCCTTATTCTGCCCGGATTTATGGTGACTGTGATAAAAAGAAAGGATTTCCTTTTGTGCAAATTATTGATAGGTACTCTTTTACTTTGTTCCTGGAAAGTTAAAAAAAAAAAAAAAAGGTTGCGGGGAGGGTACAGGCTATGAACAGTTACATACCTCAATGCTGCTGTCAGGGATTTTAAATAAATAAATAAAATGAAATTTAAATAAAATAAATAAAATGAATCCTCAAGCTAGGCATGTTTCATTATAGAACTCATTTTTTAAAGTCACTCCAGTGTCGTGTCTGTCCCCCTCCCCAACTCCCACTCTAGGTTCCAGAGAAATGGAAATATACGGCTCTTCTCACTCCATTCTGTCTCCTGTTTCCATTTGCTGCCCCCCTTCTCTTTCTCTTTTTTCTATTTTCTTCTTCCATGCACTTTCTCCTTCACACGTATTCACTCATGCATTCCCACTCACCTGTTCTCTCTTACTCTGTCACTTGCAGTACTTACTGAATGCCAGCCACGGACTAGAGACCATACTAAGTGGATGCGGGGCTGGAAGAGAAAGGCCAGTGTGGCTGGAGGATAGTGATGTGATGCCAGGAAACGTCAGAGAGGGCAGCAGGGCCCAGATCACCAGGGCCCTAGGGGCCTGGTACCCAGTGGAAAGTCGTCAGAGGGCGGGGCACAACGTGGAATCAGATATCCTGCTGCTCTGAGAAGAATGAAGGGGTTGTGGGTAAAAATGAAAGCCAGAAGATCCCTTGGACCACCTTTATTGTTACCTTAGGGTTTATTTTGAAGGTGAAGCAGACATGACTTGTCTATGGATTGGATGTGGGAAGGAAGACGAAAAGAGGAATCAAAGATCTAAAATTCAGGCTTGAGTAACTCTGTTCTCACTAGTTTGTTGTCATCCTCTTTTTCTTTCTCATTCCCTCCTCTTTTCCTCTTCCTTGTTCACACTGTAACAGAACGTGACATACTCCTTACCAGCCCCACGTTCGTTCCTCTTCAAGTTTCAATTTAGAAGTCAAAAACTCCAGAAACCTTTCCTGAAGTCCTCACACGGAGGCAAAGGCACACACACGCTGTCGTCTCCCTCCCGGCATCAATGTGCACATTATTACTTTATTCACAGGAGTTCCAAGCAGGAGTTTCTACAGCTCAAACGCAGCAAATCTGTGTCTAAGCTCAGTTAGCTAAGTGAACTTTGGCAAGTTACTTGAGGAAGTCTCAGTCCCCACATCTATAAAGTGCAGGTAAGTAAATGGTCTATCTCACACAAAGTTTTGCATGAGATGATATACACAAAATGCTTAGCACAGTACTGGTGGAAAGCAAATGCTAGATAAATGGTCGTTATTATTAGCACTGTTGTTACTAGTTTACATTATCCACCTTCCTCTAAGCGGTGATTCTGCAGAACAGCAGAAATCAAAGTAATGTAGCAAATAAGCTACATATTTCAGACCTAGGAAAAAATTAACATATCAGTGGCACATATTCAAGATGGATAGTTTGATTTATTAGCCAATTCAGATAAATGTGCACGTGCAAGTCGTAATTAAATATTATTGCCAGTTTCCACGTCCTCCATTTAATTTGAGGTTTGATCTTCCAAATATAACACTTACCAGATAAGGTGGACCCACGGGATTATTTTGCCTTGAGGTCTCACCTGAGCAGGTGCATGTACAGAAGACAGAGCGGAAAGAGACTGATTAGAGAGGTTGGAGTGGTAGAGGGCGTGACCCTCTTAATCATTCTTCACTTCCTTTTTTTTACAAGACGACTTGGCATCGTCCACCACATCCGCAGCAACGTCTCTTTGGTGTCGTCCGCCTCCAATAACCCAGCTTGCGTCCTGCACACTTGTGGCTTCCGTGCACATAGTAGCAACTCATGGTTCTAGCTTCCAGTCGCCAAGCATTGCCAAAGTTTGTAGAGGTCATCTGGAAAGACTTTTACCCAGAATCATTTTGATTCAAGCCAGCTGGTTTCTCCTGCGGTGATCTGGAAATTCGCGCCCTCTTCTGATTCTCCTCCAGGTGCGGGGGGAAGCAGGTGCCCAGGAGAGAGGGGATAATGAAGGTTCACTGCTGATGATCCCAAAGGTTGAACCTGCAGACCAAGCGCAAAGTAGAAACTGAAAGTACGCTGCCGGCGGGTCCTACGGAAGTTATGGAAAAGGCAAAGCGCGGAGCCAGGCGGTGGTGTGTGACGCCCCCACCGGGATGGATGAAACAGCAGGCACGGCGTGGGTAAGAGGAACCAGCTGCAAAGATCACCCTGCCCAGCACAAACTCACAGGCTCGGCAACTCCGCGGAAGACCAGGGTTCTGGGAGTGACTATGGGCGGTGAGAGCTTGCTCCCGCTCCAGTTGCGGTCATCATGACTACGCCTGCCTCCCGCAGACCATGTTCCATGGTAAGCGCTCTCCTCCCTTGCGCACAAGTTCGCGCGCCTGGCGCGCCGGGGCAGTCTGGGACGCGCTGGGGTCCCTGTACCAAGGCACGTCAGGGAATTGCCCAGCCTTGTACTTTGGACCTGCGGAGAGCTCTGGCTCTCCCACGGGCAGCTGCCAGCCTCGCCTGAGTATCCTGGCCCATAGCCTCTTGAACCTGAAGCTGCTGCCCCAGCAAGTCCCAACGCCTGCTTTCTGTCCGGAGACTGAACGCTCCAGCCTCCGCGCCGCTCAGCGGTGGCAGCCCATAGCCGGTCTCAGAGGCAGCCAATGGCTCTCTGTCCATCTGTCCGCCCTTGGCGTGCTTCTGGCCGCCCCAAGTTACTCACGCAGGCGGCCGGGGTTCGGAGAGTAGTTGGGCTCTTGCAGGTCAGAACTCCCTAGAGAAGTGAAAGCGAAGCTCCCACGGGACGCGCTTTTAAACCCTAGGGGAACAGGTCTCCGGAAAACCCCGTTTTTCCCCCTGAGTAAGGCTGGGAGTTTCCAACAAGGGTTGTACCTTGCGCCTATTGCTGGGAAACCAGTCCTGGGACTAGCGCTGAGAAATGTAAGCTTCTATATTTTTTTTCCTACAGGCGCTTCTTGATGGAGGCAGGATTAAATAAGCATGACTCTAACTTCCAGAACAGTGATGAGAACTAATATGTTTTATTTGTGCAGATTACGGATTTAGAATGGAAAGGGGCAGAATTCAGGAGGGTTGGCTTCGGATGGCAGTCATGTATGGCTAATGTAAAAAGCCAAAACAAAAACAAAAAACAAAACTTACTGGAATAAAAAAAAGAGGAAAAGAATTTAAAAAGGGAAAGATCTGCTTAGAAAAATTGGAATGCTTTACAGTAAGTACTTCCTCAAGCAAGAGGACAGCTGGGGGGAGGGTGCAGGAATAGGAAACTGACTTCTCTTTCTTTTGATAGCTACTCCGTTAGATTAAGACTCCTTTCCACTCTCGTGGGTAAAGAATCAATAATTGACATAACCAAGGAGTACCAAAACAAAGTACTCAGTAACAAAACAAAGATAGGGAGAATGGGAAGAATAGCCAACATAATTATGGATTAATTGTAAGGAGTGTTAACATAAAACTAATAATTGAGCTCAATGCTATTTTCCTTGAAATGTTCATAGTTCTCCTGCAGTTTCTTCTTTCTGGACCATCCTTGGTTCTAATCTTTGCAACATCTCTGATTTAAGGTGGAAAGGTAAACAGAAAAGGAAGCTAATGTGTGCATTTTTCAGAAAGAGCCTTTACTTTCTGAAGTAAAGCTACATGAATCGTGGCTATAAGTTTTCATTAGCAGACAAAATATTAGAATTCTAATAATAATGATTATAATGCATGGCTTCCTGAAGTTTCAAGAGATTTCACTAGAAGTTTGTTCCATCAAGAGTGTACATAAGATTACTCTTTATTCTTTTTTTCTTTGCCATTTCTTTTGAGAGTTGAAGTAGTTGAGGACCTACTATGTGGTCTCCAACTGCCTTATCTGATTTGGGTAATTTCATCATATTTTAGGACCAAAAAGCTGAATAGCAATAAAAACAGACTATCCGCAGGAGGCTGAGACAGGAGGATTGCTTGAACTTGGAGGTCAAAGCTGCCATGAGCCATGATCTTACCACTATACTCCAGCCTAGGCACAGAGTGATGCCCTGTCTCAAAAAATAATAATAGAGAACTAATATTAGAAAGCCTGAGCAGGTATAGAGGAGAATTACAAGCTGCACCAAATCAGTGTTTGAATGTTGTTTTAAAAATGGAAAAGGCCATTTCATAGAACAAATATACATGTCATGTTCACACTCAGGTTTGTGACTTTTTTTTTGTTTTAAACCTGACACATAACCTACTGTAATAAGAAGAAATATTGTGTCTTTTTCTGAAATAAGAGCACGTGATGCAGTTTCACAGTTTGGCCAGGAAGTACCTTAGTGAGGTTCATGCAGAGGAAGATGGATTTTTGTGCATTCCCCTTGACTACACATATATGGTTATTTTTTATGGAAGCAGTGTAGTTTAGTGCCTAAAAGCTGAGGTTCTAGACTCTTCAACTTGATAAACTTGGATTTGAATCCCATATCTATATTATATTTAGGAATTTTCTGGCCAAGCATGGTGGCTCAAGTCTATAATCCTAGCCCTTGGGGAGGCCGAGGCAGGTGGATCACCTTAGGTCAGGTGTTCGAGACCAGCCTGGCCAACACGATGAAACACTGTCTCTACTAAAAATATAAAATAATTAGCCGGGTGTGGTGGTGGACACCTGTAATCCCAGCACTTTGGGAGGCCAAGGCAGGTGGATCATGAGGTCCAGGGTTCAAGAACAGCCTGGCCAAGATGGTGAAACCCCATCTCTACTAAAAATACGAAAAAATTATCCCAGCTTGCTGGCACATGCCTGTAATCCCAGCCACTTGGGAGGCTGAGGCAGCAGAATCACTTGAACCAGGGAGGTGGAGGTTGCAGTGAGCCGAGATCATGCTACTGCACTCCAGCCTGGCAACAGAGCTGGGCATTGTGGTAGGTGCCTATAATCCCAGCTACTCAGGGAGGTTGAGGCAGGAGAATAGCTTGAACCCTAGAGGCTGAGGTTGCAGTGAGGGGAGATCACACCACTGCACTCCAGCCTGGGTGTCAGAGTGAGACTTCATCTTGAATAAAAACAAAAGCAAAGAGAAAAAAAAGGAATTTTCCTATATAACTGTCTTGGTGCCCCAGAGTCTGCATCTATAATTGTGAATAACTTGTAGTACTTAACTACTTCCTCATGAAGTGGTTATGGAATTAAATTATTAGTGAAAATAGGTCTATGCAATGGAAATTCAGTAAACACTGGTTTTAAAGACCGATAAAGATGGAGTTGATGGATGAAAACTTTATCTTCACTTTGACTCCTATAACTTAAGGAGCTGAGTATTGAATGTATTATTTGGCCTACATTAAAAATCAACAAGAATTTTTAGATAGACCTCATTCTGGTTTAACCAAATTCTCTACTGAAAACAAATTTCCAGTTTCAATCCCTTCAGGAGATATAAGAGCAATCCCACAAGCCCATGCTTGCCTTGCATTATTCCTTATTGTTTATCTTTTCTGTAATCTAATGAAAAGTTAAGGATGCTGTGGAGTGGGTGTGACAACAACGTCAAAAGCACTCTCAAACCAGCCAATCTTAATATGTTACTCCCTATGTGACATAGGGAAACGGTCTTCAATTATGGACCAAACTACCAAGCTACACATCATTAATGAGAGAGCTGGGAATCTATGAGATGTGGGTCCAAGGTCCTGGGTATGTTTGCAGCATTATCCCTGAGGCAATTTCAGATCTAAAGGGTTTCTGCATTTGGATAGCCAGGTAGATTCTTAGAATATGGTATCTGCAAGATGAAAAAGATTATTTACTCTAAAGTTTTCATTTTGGAAATCAGGTAAGTGGAGCTTAAGAGATGCTCTGTCACTTACATAGTCACACAAACCATTGTCATAACAAGACAAAAGTCTTAGGTGTCTATATTCCAAAACCTCTGTGCTTTGCATTGTCATAGACTGTCTGGGGCTAGTTATCCAACGACAACAATGGCAACATAAAACACTCTCTACAGGCAAGGCAAATTATGTTTTAAAATTGAGAAAGTACATGTAATACACAAAAAGACTGAATTTTACACCAAACTTTCACTGGAAAAAAATGGAGAAAACGCCATCCAGTGAATAAATAAGTTGATGTGAATTTGGGGAGCAAGCACCTAACTACTGAAAACTGGAGTGAAAAAGACAGCTAGTGCTCATAGAAAGTAAAATAACTGCATGTACTGACACAAAAGGTGGACCTTTGAAATAACGTTTATCATAATGATAACAGTCTCTCTTTCACTCTCGCATTTAATTATTTTATTATATTCTCCTTTAAGCTGATTTCAAGTTATATGTTATATAATTTTCCCCCTATCATCTATTCTTCCCAAAGTATGCCTTTTGGACACCTGTAAGATGACAGAAAAAATAAAAAGTATGATTCCATACAATCCATACAAATCAGATTACAAGGTCAGAATCTGGTAAATAACTAGCAGTTGATCATCCAAATGTTCATCAACAGAGAACTGAATAAAGAAAATGTGGTATGGCTGGGTGTGGTGGCTTATGCTTGTAACTCTGACACTTGGAGGCTGAGGTGGGAGGATTGCTTGAGCCCAGGAGTTCAAGACCAGCCCACGCAAAAGAGTGAGACCCTTCCTCTAAATACAAATTTTAAAAAATTAGCTGGGCATGGTGGTTCACAACTGTACTCCTAGCTACTCAGGATGCTGAGGTAGGAGGGTCACTTGAGCCCAGGAGTTTGAGGCTTCAGTGAGCTATGATCATGCCACTGTATTCCAGCCTAGGCAGCAGAGTGAGACCCTGTCTCAAAAAGAGAGGGAGGGGGGAGAAAATGTGGTATATGTATACCATGCAATACTACCCAGTCGTAAGAAAGAGTTAAATCATGTATTTTGCAGCAAAATGGATGAAAGTGGAGGCCATTATTTAAGTGAATTGACTCAGAAATCAAATATTGCATGTTCTTACTAATAACTGGGAGCTAAACAGTGGTACAGATGGATATACAGAGTGGAATAATATGCATCGGAGACTCTGAAAGGTGGGAGAGTAGGAGGGGCATAAGGATTAAAAAATTATCTATTGGTACAATGTTAACTATTCAAGTGGTAGATATACTAAAAGCCCAGACTTCCCCACTGTATAGTATATTAAATATGTATTATTAGTAATATACTCTGATACCCCTTAAATCTATGAGTGTACACTTGTTTAATTACCAATTTTTATAATTAACAATTAATCAATGAGGATCTTTAGTATGAAGGAAGAGTAGAAGAGAGAGGCAAAACTTCATTCAGAGGACAAACGTAATTACATGTTATCAATAGATTACGGCCATTTCTAATCAAATCCTGGTAAAGCAACAAATTCAGGTTAGCATCCAGACCTGACACCTACTCTGTATGTGCTACAGAAAGACTAACTTGTAGGACTTTTTTGATATTTATAAATTACACACACACACACACACACACACACACATATATATATATATATATATAGAGAGAGAGATTTTATAAATGAAATTGCTGGCACATGGTAGGTACTAATTAAAGGTAACTAGTGTCATCATCATTACTTGTCTCCTAAGTTAATTTATGCTCATGATGCATATAGGCATTTAGTGGCAGAGTTACGAATAGATTTGTATAAATAAAAATCTTAAATTTTTATTTCTCTTATCATGTTGTCACAAATGCAAATGAGAAGTTAGATTTATGTTTGTTTTCATAACTGCTACTCAGACAATTTTCTCTATTTGTACCAAATGGGTCACTTGATTTATTTGGGAGTGCTGTTGATTTTTTATATGACAGATCATGATATAATAGATGACAATATTACTGGAAACCTTACAATATCCTTAACAGTCTTCAGGCTGTTGTCACAATATTAGTTCATTGGGATTTAAGGAGTATTGTTTGTACTCTTAATCAGAGAAGGCACACAAGTGAAATGTCTGGTATTCAAGTACAATTAAAGTCCATTTGAGAAATTCACAGAAAATATATTGTCAGCATACCTCAGAATTTATAAAAAGATACAAACAAGACACTATGGCAGGTTTATGAAGAAATAGGTTCCTGAATGACCAGATTTTAATGTTTGTGGGAATCACTGGCTTTCCATCTTTCTGCCTGAAATAATAACATTTATTTTTTTCAGTCCTTTTGATTAAACAATTGTTCTTAATTGGGAAGAGTTATTAAAAACAGATAGAAATCATTGGTTACCAGGATAAGAATTTATTGACTGAGTTTTTCTAACATGGCAAGAAGCTGGACAGCACTGTGTTTGAAAAGAATCTGGGTCTCTGGCCACGCAGAGACAGAAGATAGTGAAAGAATAGGAGAGGAGTCCCAAAATACAAACATAACCTTTGTAAGAGTTTTGGGAATATAAACCATTCAGGGTTCATTATTAAAATGAAAAAGTACATTTATAGTACAATCGCAGGGAGATTAACCTCCCATAGTGCTGCCTCCAAGAAGCAAATAGACATACAGACTACAATCAAGTTTTACAAAAATATACAACTACTTGCAGTACATAGTAAAATTCCAACAATAACTCTTCAAACTATAGTGCACCTCTGTATCTGTAGATTCCTTTCCTTACAGGGATGATTAACATAAATTAAAATTGAATAACATCTTGGAGTGTTTTTCAAAAGCAGTCTCTGATTTCATCACACTTGCTTTGCACTTTTCTAATGAGTAATTGCAAAATAAAAAGTGAAAGAACGCTACACTCCAAAATGCTGTTCCACTTCGGTTGTTACATAAGTTCAGCTTTTGGGTCTGTTCCTGCATTATCTCTAAAGCGAGATGTATTTTTTGAAGTATTAGAAATAAGTGATCCCATCCATATTGCACAATCAAATGCAATATGATATAACATTTAGCACATTCTTATTTCCTGTTGAATTTAGTTTCTTTTAGGTATATCTTTGGACTTCCTCCCCTGATCCTTGTTCTGTTGCCAGTAGCATCATCTGATTGTGATATTGAAGGTAAAGATGGCAAACAATATGAGAGTGTTCTAATGATCAGCATCGATCAATTATTGGTATGTGCCTATTTTGTTTTCCTCACCTTTTCTTGAATTGGGAAAATATGAACTATTTTGGTATGCAGTTTTATACTCAAGTATTCATCTTTCTTGACAAGAAAGTAAAATAACTACGGAATAAAGTTCAATGAGCTACCAACCATATATTTTTATAGTTGACATAATTATATAACTTAAAAATAATTCTTTCCTAGAACCTAAGATCTCACAACTACTCATTTCAGTCCTATTTCTCTTCACTACTAAATTTCTCCTAAGCATAATTCAGTATCACTGCCTGCATTTACTCACCTCCTGTTTACCATGTTAGTCCCTGTAGAAGCATTACATTAAGAGAGGGAAAATAACAGAGTAAATATTTAAGACTTATGGTGAATAGATGCATATTTTATCTGAATGTGTGTATGTATATGCATAATTATTTATATGTGTGTATTTTATATCTATGTGTTATCTATAATTTGCTGTGAGTTAAATGTTCTATACATGGTGGGTAAAGCTTTTCTAATTAATAGATTTTATATCTTAGAGCCATTTTAGGTTTCTAGAAAATTTGAGCAGAAAGTAGAAAATTCCCATATAGTCTCTCTTTCTCTGCACTGTTTCCCTTATCATCTTACATGAGTATGGTACATTTATTACAATTGATGAGCCAGCACTGACACATTATTATTGAAGTGCATAGTTAACATTAGAGTTCATTCTTTATGTTTTACACATTTTTGGGTTTAGAGAAATGTATAACATCATGTATCCATGATTGCATATCATACAAATCATGAGGTATTATACAAATCCCCTGTCCACTGACTCATCCTTCCCTTTCTTCCCCTGAACTCCTAGTAATCACTGATTTGTTTATTTCTCTATGGTTTTCCCTTCTTTAGAATGTCATACAGTTGGAATCATGCAGTCTGTATGTAGCCTCTTTAGACTGGATTCTTTCACTTAGCAATGTGAATCACAGCTTCCCCTATGTTTTTGGGTTTTTTTTTGCACAGTTATAGTTCATTTTTTCTTATTGCTGGATAACAGTCTATTTAAATGCATATACCACAATTAGTTTATTTCTTCAATGATTGAAAAATATGTCTTAGTTGCTTCCAATATTTAGAAATTATGAATAAGCTTCTATAAACATGTACATGAAGGATTTTGTGTGGATAAGTTTTCAACTCAAGTAAATAGCTACAAATATGACTGCTGGATCATATTGTAAGACTGTGTTTAGCTTTGTACAAAACTACCAAACTTTCTTCCAAAGTGGCTGTACCATTTTGCATTCTTACCAAAAATGAATGAGATCCTAATGCCGTTCATCCTTGCCAGGCTTTGGTATTATCAATGTTTCAGGTTTTGACCATACTTTAATAGGTTTGTAATCATACCTCAGTGTTGTTTTAATTTTCCATTACATAAATCATACCTCAGTGTTGTTTTAATTTTCCATTACATAATGACATATGACCATCTTTTCAGATACTTATTGCCATTTATATATCTGCTTTGCTGCAGTATCTAAACGCACATCTTAATGGACATGTTAACAATATTGAGTCTTTTTATCCATTATCATGAACTATCTCGTTTAAAAATTTTTTAATCATTTAATTTTATTATCTAGACAGAGAACCAATGAGTATTAATTTGGCAACATTTCTAAATGATTATATGTGTGTAAAACTCTGCAAAACAAGATGTGATAGATGTGATTGAAAATGCAAACTTTCATCAGAGCTTTGTACTTTGCATCATATAAATACTGTAAATATTTTGTTAGACATACCTAAGTATTTCATATTTTAGTGCTATTGTAAATGGTGTGTTTCTAATTTCAAATTTTAATTGTTTATTGCTGGCATATTGAAAAGCAATTGATTTTTGTATATTAACCTGTGTCCTGCAACCTTACTATAATCACTTGTTTGTTCTAGAAGTCTGTTGTCGATTATTAGGAATTTTCTACATAGACAACTATGTTATCTGCAAGAGTTAATTTTTTCTAAGGTTTCAGAACTGTGTCAACACAATATGATTGATGTATTGTTTTAACAGATAATCTGTCTTTTTTCAACCAGATTGAAACTCCAAATAGCAAAGGAAAACTCTTTCAAATGTTCATAAGATGGGAGAAATTGTCTAATCTGTCCCCTCTTTTACTCTACTGTCTCTTCCACATACTCATACCAAAGTGTCATGATGCCTTGAGGAATTTAGTGTCATACCTCTTGTAGGAATATGAGAACTTCAAAGAAATATTATACTACACTGTAAATTGTAATCCAGAGGTCCCTGATTTTGCCCATTGATGAGAAAAAAAAATAGTGCACAGTAAATGCTAATTGCTCCATTTACATTTCTTGCTAATTTGGACATTGTCTGCATTAGGTGATGGTACTAGATTAATCTTTTGAGTCAAGATAATATTTCTCGTATAATTTTAATGTTACTGGACAGAAAAAACTAGTGCTAGTTCAACGTTTATAAATAACTATATGTGTGTAAAACTGCAAAAGAAGATGCTATTAAAAATTCAATAAAAGGAGAGTTTTATCCAACAGAGTCATGATATATTTTTTTTTGGTGGGGGAATATAGAGGAGCTTATCACATTAACACACAAAACAAGA
This sequence comes from Callithrix jacchus, assembly GCF_049354715.1. Taxonomy (NCBI): domain Eukaryota; kingdom Metazoa; phylum Chordata; class Mammalia; order Primates; family Cebidae; genus Callithrix; species Callithrix jacchus. The sequence goes on from NC_133517.1 coordinate 47,828,854, forward strand.
ACAAGTACATCAGCAGCAACAATGGTACTATTTTCAAGAAATGAAACATAGCTATTCTTCTTAAGGAGGTTAATTCACAAGGCATGGAAGAGTACACAGCTAATCAGTCCAAATGAGTAGTTCCACAGTAGCTTTAAGGATGTTTTCTGTACATAGAACATGATAAATTTGAGGGAAGGAGAAAGAAAGTCTCAATGAATTGTTAATATCAACATGACTGGTAGAACAGATTTAGTTACTCTTTCACTCAGTGTGTACTAGATGCTTTGCAAACATTACAGTGTCTAAGTCTTGGGGAGACCATAATACTAGTAGCTATGAAGTGTTTATTATATTATCAGTGCTTTCCATTTGTTAATTAATTTAATCCTTACTACACTCCTTGAGAAAGGCACTCTTACTACCTCCATTTCACCACAGAAGAATCTGACGCCCAAGGTTATCCAGTTTGTAAGTGACCAAGCCAGTATCTTTGTCTATGCTCTCTACTGCACCCTCCTACCTCCCAATGACAATATCTGTGATAGTTTATTCATTCAGCTAACATTTATTTAGGACCTGATATGTACAAATTACTATGGAAAACCCATTTGTGTGGGTGATGTTGGATTTGGGTATGGGTACAATGATGGACCAAGTACAGATCCTTCTTTCAAGAAGCTTACATTTTGGTGGGGGTTAAGGGTTGGTGGTAAATATACAAGTTACAATTTTAGAAGTGTGAAGAGTGACTGCCTGATTGTTACATGTTAGCTTATCATCTAACAAACAGACTGGTTGTAAACCAAGCTCAGAAATGAAAAGATGTAAATGGTGTTTTAGAAGTAGTAAAGTAGCCATTTTAGCCTGTGTAGAGACAACATGTTGTGGGAAATTGAGCTGATCTCCAATATTTTTAGATAGTATACCTCTTCAGTACAATTTGATGAGCCTGCACTTCCAATATACATTTAGCATTGATTTGTAGATATTTACATGTTGTAGTACTTCCATATACATTAGTAATAATACACATACAATGACAATTTACAAAGATTGAGATAAAAGCAAAACATAGATAGAACCCGTCACATTTCTGTCGAGTGGCCATGGAGTAGAGTTGTAGAAGTAAGAAAACAGAAATAATGCTGACTATAATAGTAGAGTCCAAATTGGATCCAGGGTAAGGATATAATAGTAGAGTCCAAATTGGACCCAGGGTAAGGATGAGACGCATTATTTCTACCCACCTTAGAGGGAAAAGGAGATTTATAATAAACGGTAATATTCCTCACTCCCTATGTTCTGCCAAATATGGAATGCAGATTGCTAGAATTGGAATGACAAAATGAAACCGAATCATCATTTAAGCGTCTTGATACTATCACCAAATTATTTTTGAGAAAGGATAATTCAGTTTACAGTTCCCACAGCAGTATATGAGATCAATATTCTTGTCAGCTTTTATTTTTATTTTTAAAATTATCTTCCAGTGCAATTATCTGTTGATTTGCATTTCTTCAACTGCTAGAAACATTGGATGTTTTTAAGTTTATTCATCATTGATATTTTCTTTAATTGTTTTACATTGAGATCAAAATTATCCTTTTAACATATACAATTCAGTGTCTTCAGGCACACCTCATTTTACTGTGCCTCACTTTATTGCACTTTGCAGATACTGTGGGTGTTTGTTTGTTTGTTTTTTACAAAGTGAAGATTGTGGCAACCGTATATCAAGTAAGTCTGTTGGCACCATTTTTCCAACAGAATGTGCTCACTTCCTGTCCCTGTGTCACATTTTGGTAATTCTTGTAATATTTCAAACTTTTAAATTATTTTGATATTAGTTATGTGCTCTTTAATTAGTGACCTTTGATTTCACGATTTAAATGTTTTAGGGGATCATCACTTATGCCCATATAAGACAGCAAACTTAAATCAGTAAATACTTATGTGTTCTGACTGCTCCATCAACTGGCCATTCCCCATTTCTCTCCCTTTCCTTGAACCTCCCTATTCTCTGAGAGACAATAATATTAAAAATGGGTCAATTAATAATCCTACAGTTGCCCCTAAAGTGTTCAAGTGGAAGGAAGAGTCACACATATATCACTTTAAGCTGAAAGTTAGAAATGATACAGCTTAGTGAGGAATGTGTGTTCTAAGATGAGATAGGCTGAAAGCCAGGCCTCTTGCACAAAACAGTTAGCTAAGTGGTGGATACAAAGGAAAGGTACATATGGTCATACATAGGTATTCTAAAAGTGGGGAGAGTGGAAGGAGATTGAGGGTTAAAAAATTAGCTATTGGATACAATGTTCACTGTTGGGGTGAGGCGTTCACTAGAATCCCAAACTCCACCACTACTCAAAATATCCATGTGACAAACCTGCACATATACCCACTGAATCTATAAACATTTTTTAAAAAATAAAGTTATTGAAGAAAATTGAAAGTGCCATTCCAGTAAACACAGCAATGATCAGAAAGCAAAACAGGCCTATTACTGACATGGAGAATGTTTTAGTGGCTTGGATAAAAGATTAAACCACCCACAACATTCTCTTAAGGCAAAACCTAATTCAGAGCAAGTTTCTAACTCTCTTCAATTCTGTGAAGGCTGAGAGAGGTGAGGAAACTGCATTAAAAAAGTTTGAAGCTAGCAGATGTCGTTTGTTTATTAAGCTTAAGGAAAAAAAGCCATCGTCATAACATGCAAGTGTAACATGAAGCAGCAAGTGCTAATGTAGACATTTCAGCAAGTTATCCAGAAGGTCTAGCTAAAATAATTAATAAAAGTGGCTACACTAGACAACAGATTTTTCAATGTAGATGAAACGTCCTTCTGTGGAAAATAGATGACATCTAGAACTTTCATAGCTAAAGAAGAGAAGTCAATGACTGGCTTCAAAGCTTAAGAGAAAAGCTGACTCTTGTTAGGGACAAATGCAGCTGGTGACTTTAAGTTTTAGCAAAGTATTACTACTGTTCATTGACAATGCAAAACTAGTTACTCAAGAGTGCTGATGGATAGTAATGTTTTCATAACTGCTACTATAACATCTATTTTTCAGCCCATGAATCAGAGTAATTTCAACTTTTGAGTCTTATTATTTAAGAAATACGTTTGGTGCTGGGTGCAGTGGCTCAAGCCTGTAATCCCAGCATGTTGGGAGGCCGAGGCGGGTGGATCATGAGGTCAAGAGATCGAGACCATCCTGGTCAACATGGTGAAACCCCGTCTCTACTAAACATACAAAAAATTAGCTCGGCATGGTGGCGCATGCCTGTAATCCCAGCTGCTCAGGAGGCTGAGGCAGGAGAATTGCCTGAACCCAGGAGGCGGAAATTGCGGTGAGCCGAGATCATGCCATTGCACTCCAGCCTGGGTAATAAGAGCAAAACTCCATCTCAAGAAAAAAAAAAAAAAAAGAAAGAAAGAAATACATTTGGAAAGCTAGAGCTGCCAAAGATAAATGATTCGTCTAATGGATCTGGGCAAAGAATTGAAACCTTGTGAGCAGGATTCATTATTCTGTAATAGGTGCCCTTAAAAACATTTGTGATTCATGAGAGGAGGTCAAAATATCCACATTAAGAGGAGTTTGGAAAAAGTTGATTCCATCCCTCATGGATGACTTTGAGGGGTTCAAGACTTCAGTGGAGAAAGTAAATGCAGATATGGTGGAAATAGCAAGAGAATTAAAATTAGAAGTGGAGCCGGAAGATGTGACTGAAATGCTGAAATCTCAGGACTGGAATGGATGAGGAGTTGCTTCTCATGATGAGCAAAGAAAGTGGTTTTTGAAATGAATTTTCTTTGAGTAAAGATGCTGTGATCATTGTTGAAATGACAAGAAAATATTTAGAATATATCATAAAATTAGTTGTTAAAGCAATGGAAGGATTTGAGTGGATTTCTTCTAATTTTGAAAGAAGTTATACTGTGGATAAAATGCTTTCAAACAGGATCACATGCTACAGAGGAATCTTTGTGAAAGAAAGAGTTAATCTATGTGGCACACTTTATTGTTGCCTTATTTTAAAAATTACTACAGCCATCCAACCTTCAGCAACAACCACTCTGATCAGTCAGCATCCACTGACGTCGAAGCAAGACCCTCCACCAGCAAAAAAGTTGACAACACCCTGAAGGCTCAGATGATTGTTAGAATTTTTCACCAATGAAATCTTTTTAAGTTAAGATATATACATTGCTTTATATATCTTATTTTAGACATAAGGCTATTGTACACATTATAGACTACAGTATAGTGCAAACAACTTTTATGTGCTGGGAAACCAAACAACATTGTGTGACTCACTTTACTGTGATATTTGCTTTATTGCAGTGGAACCAAACCCACAATATCTCTGCGATATGTCTGCAACAAATTATGCAGTCATTATCATTATCTAATTCTAGAATATTTTCATCATTGCCAAAAAAAAATTCTACCCATTAGCAGTAACTATTTCCCATCACCAGCCTCTGGCAGTCGCTACTCTGCTTTCTGTCTCTAGAAATGTGCCTATTCTGGACATTTCATATATGTCTTATATATAATTCATATGTATGATATGCAGCTTTTTGTATTGACTTTGTTTGCCTTGCTTAATATTTATAAGAATAATCTGTATGATAACAGGAGTTAGTATTTTTTTTGTCTTTATGGCTCAATAAAATTGTGCATGGATATGCCACATTTTGTTTATCCATTCATCAATTTCTGGCCATTTGTGTTTTCCATTATTTGGCTATGCAACTTTTTATGCAATTCTCTTGGTATGTACCTAATAGTCAAATTGTTGGACTCTATGGAACTCTGTTAAACTTTTTGAGGACCTGCAAACTGTTTCTAAAGAGGCTGTACCATTTACATTTCTACCAGTATTTTATGGAAGCTCTGATTTCTCTACATTCTTACCAAACTTGTTATCATCTAACTTGTTTATTCTAGCTATCTCTGTGGGTGTGAAGTAGTATCTCATAGTGCTACTGATATGTATTTCCTTGATGACTAATGATGTCAAGTGCATCTTTTCATTATTGGCTATTATTATTAGCCATTTTGTATATCTTCTTTTGCATAAATGTTTATCCAAATCATTCAACCACTTTTAAACTGGGTTGTCTTTTCATTTTTACAGTTGTAAGAGTTCTTTATGTGCTCTGGATCCTAGACCTTTATCAGATATTATAATTTTTCCTCCTATCATTTATACTTTTCATTTTCTTGATAGTGTCCTTTTTTAAGGACATTTTAAATTTTTATGACATTTTAAGTTGTTTTCCAGTTCACTTACTCTTATTGCTCATGTTTTTGTTTTCATACCAAGAAACTATTGCTTAATCCAAACAACAAAGATTCACACCTCTTTTTTGTTCTAAGAGCATTATAGTTTTAGTCTCATATGTTGGTCTTTGCTTCATATTGAGTTAATTTATGTATATGGTGTGTGGTAGGGGTCCAATTCCATTCTTTTTCATGTGGCTATCCAGTCTTTGCTACATAATATTGAAAATTCTATTTTCCCTCACTGAATATCTTGGAATCCTTGTTGAAAATGAATTGAACTCAAATGTACTGGTTTATTTCTGACCTCTCAATGATAACCCATTGATATATAATCCCTCTGCCAGGACCATAGTCTCAAATACTATAGCTTGGTATTTAGTTTTGAAATCAGTTTTGTCCTTCAATTATGTTTTTATTTTCTTAAAATCTTTTATACTGATGAAATTCCTGTTATTTATCTTATGGATTACCTACCTTTTCTTGGGATTAGTATATTAAATATGTTTATGATTTAAATGCAATCTGAAGCTCTCTAGTGATGTCACATCTCTGTGCAATTACTAAACCATGTGACTCCATATACTAGTAAGTATGGTCCAGTGAGTGGCATGGACAGAAGCAATGACAGACCATAGAGAAGTGGCAGGGAACTTAAGGGTATTCTCTTTGTTATAGCTCTCAAGATCAGTTTTCATTCTTCCATTAGATTTTGATGATATTCTCATCATTTGGCAAGAGCACATTATAATATATTAAGTATAACTTTATTTATTTATTTAGAGACAGTCTCATTCCATCACCCAGACTGGAATGCAGTGGTGTGATCTCAGCTTACTGCAATGTCCACTTCCTAGGTTCAGGCGATTCTTGTGCTTCAGCCTCCCAAGTAGCTGGAATTACAGGCATGTGTCACCACACCCAGATAATTTTTGACCTTTTAGTAGAGATGGGGTTTTGCCATGTTGGTCAGGCTGTTCTTGAACTCCTGACCTCAAGCAATCTGCCTGCCTCAGCCTCCCAAAGTGCTGGGATTACAGGCATGAGTCACTGTGCCTCGCTTAAACATAACTCTATGATTGTCCTATCTGTTTAAAACATCTTTTTATTCATAATTTCCTTAATTTTGATATATAACTTTATTTTTATGTAGTGACATCTATATAATAAAATTTCAGAAGGTACAATGTGGGCACGAAGGTGGGAGGGATCAGGAGCTGATGTGAAATTTATACAGAAATAGTTTTCCTATAAAGCCACAAATAAGCAAGATTTGGAGAAGAAAGGACTGTTTTTTCCCCCTTGAATAATCTTGGCATCCTCATCAAACATCACTTGACCAGAGATGTATGGGTTTATTTCTGGACTCTCCAATTCCATTTCGTTGATCTATATATCTATCCTGGGTCAGTACTAAAATCTTTCTTTGGATAAGCTTTAAAATCAGGAAGTATGAATCCTTCTATTTTGTCTTTTCTTTTTGAGATTGTTTTGGTTATTTCAGGTCCCCTGCAATTCCAAATAAGTTTTAGAATCAGCTTGTCAAATTTCTACAAATTAGTCAGCTGGGATTCTGATAGTGATTTTGTTTCATGCATAAATTAATTTGGGAATATAATCTTTTTAATAATGTTTAGAAATGCTTGTCATCCATGAACATGGAATTTTTTTTCCATTTATTCATATCTTTTAAAAATTTTTTAACAATATTTTATAGTTTTCAGAATACAGGTTTTACCCTTCTTTTGTTAAATTTATTCCTAAGTATCTTTTGTCTCTTTAATGCTATTGCAAATGGAATTTTTTCCTTATTTTATTTTGAAATTATTTATTATTTCTAACTCTCTACTCCTTGTATACTTAAGTATGTTTCTTTTTTCTCCAAATTAGTCTATATGTATATTAAAGACAGATTTTATGTTTGAGTCAGTCATCTTTGTATCTCATAATTAGCTCAGCATCTTAGTTTTTCAAATATTCAATAACTAATTTATGGATTGTTAGTCAACACTATAAATTAATGAGGACCCAGAACTAATTTCAAATAATCTAGGAAGCCTTTTTTGGAACATATGTTTCCTCCGAAATTTGTTATGAATCAAATGTCAGGTACTTTTTAATATCAATGTGAACTAGTTTGAGATGTTATACAATATTTTTTATCCATAAAAAGTTATTTTACCTGAATATAACACACATGATTGAACTATGTAAGTCTTAGTCACCAGAGCAGAGGCTGTTTCAAAATATAAAGACTGTTAGAAATGGCCAAATGTTTTTTTAGGAATAACTCAGTCTAATCATAGAAATATATAGAGCTGTCTATTTATTTTAAGTTATGAACTTATAAATCTAATAACTAATAGGTTACAATATACTTTTACAACTTTCAAACTTTTTAATTCTGACTGTATTCTAGAGACTTTCACAGATTCAACTTCTGGCTTTGCATTGACAGCTCTCCTATTACCTGAGGTTCACATTTCTCCCATGAGTTTTAGGACCGTTTAAATCAAATATCAAGTAGAGATCTCTACCCAGATGTACTATGGCACCTCATGCATAACAGTGGACTAATTACCATCATGGTTAGCCTGTTCTTGCTTCTAAATTCTCTATCTTAGGTAATTTTAGTATTTTCCAGTCTTTGAATTCTGAAAGCCTGAAATTATCTTTGATAGTCTTCATCTCATCCATCACCAAATTCTGTATTTTAGTATATCATATTAACACCTGTATTCTTTATTTACTCTGTAGAGTTCTACTACCAATCTTAGTTCAAGTAGTTGTCAGATCTCACTGGGACAACGTCTGCAGCCTTCAGTGGGGTCTGGCTAATCTTCCTGCCTCCCCTGCACATTTGGCCTCTTTAATGGTGCTTGAGTTATCTGTCTCAATTCAAATCTGGTACCATTTTTCTTCTTTGAAAAGATTTTTAATAAAGTCTTTCTCCCTGAGTACCTATCAGGATTTGGTCTTGCATTTGAATGGTTTGCTAACAGAAGTAGCCAAAGAAGGATCAAATTCTAGTCAAATATTGCTTCCAAAATATGTGTAAATAAATGGACAACGTTTAAATAATTATAATTATAACAGAAAAGAACATGTAAATTGATTACAATAAAAATTAGTTTATTAATATCAAGTTATGCTAGAGTAAAATACAAACTTCTTGTTTATATGACTCAGTAGCATGACTAATCAGTTGCAATTTAACAAGAGACATTGCCTTTTAAGAGGCAAGGCTTTTTGTTTTAGGAATAACATTTTCAGTTATAAAAATTAAAAGATAGAGACTGCCTGAGTAGATTTTAAAAACCCTACTATATGTTGTCTACAAGAAAACCACTTGAAATGTAAAGATACGCATAGATTAAAAGTAAAAGGATGGGGAATGATACACGATGTTAACACTAATCAAAATGGGAGTAGCTATATTCATTTCAGTCAAAGCCAACTTCAGAGCAAGGTGGACTATCATGGATATAAAGAGGGAGCATTACATAATAATAAAGGGTCAGTTCTCCAAGAAGACATAAAAATCCTTCCTCAATCACTCGCATGCCTACACACCACTAACAGACTTAAAGAGAGTCAAGAGCGAATTCCCATTCACAATTGCTACAAAGAGAATAAAATACCTAGGAATACAACTAACAAAGGATGTAAAGGATCTCTTCAAGGAGAACTGCAAACCACTGCTCAAGAAAATAAAAGAGGACCCAAACAGATGGAAAAACATTCCATGCTCATGGTTAGGAAGAATCAATATTGTGAAAATAGCAATACTGCCCAAAGTAATTTATAGATTCAACTCTATACCCATCAAGCTACCTATGACCCTCTTCACAGAACTGGGAAAAACCACCTTAAACTTCATGTGGAACCAAAAGAGAGCCGGCATACCCAAGACAATTCTAAGCAAAAAGAACAAAGCTGGAGGTATCATGTTACCTGACTTCAAACTATACTACAAGGTTACAGTAATGAAAACAGCATGGTACTGTACCAAAACAGAGATATAGACCAATGGAACAGAACAGAGGCCTTTGAGGCAACATTGACCTTTGACAAAAACAAGCAATGGGGAAAAGATTCCCTGTTTAATAAATGGTGTTGGTAAAACTGACTAGCCATGTGCAGAAAGCAGAAACTGGACCCCTTCCTGACACCTTACACTAAAATTAAACCCGGATGGATTAAAGACTTAAACATAAGACCTAACACCATAAAAACCCTGGAAGAAAACCTAGGCAAAGTCATTCAGGACATAGGCATAGGCAAGGACTTCATGAGTAAAACACCAAAAGCATTGGCAACAAAAGCCAAAATAGACAAATGGAATCTAATTAAACTCCAGAGCTTCTATACAGCAAAAGAAACAATCATTAGAGTGAACCAGCAACCAACAGAATGGAAAAAATTTTTGCAATCTACTTATCTGACAAATGGCTAATATTCAGAATCTACAAAGAACTAAAACAGATTTAGAAGAAAAAAACAAACACATTCAAACGTGGGCAAAGGACATGAACAAACATTTTTCAAAAGAAGACATTTATGAGGCCAACAAACATATGAAAAAATGCTCATTATCACTGGTCATCAGAGAAATATAAATCAAAACCACATTGAGATACCATCTCATGCCAGTTAGAATAGTGATCATTAAAAAATCTGGAGACAACAGATGCTAGAGAGGATGTGGAGAAATAGGAACACTTTTATACTGTTGGTGGGAGTGTAAATTAGTTCAACCATTGTGGAAGACAGTGTGGTGATTCCTCAAAGACCTAGAAATAGAAATTCCATTTGACCCAGCAATTCCATTACTGGGTATATATCCGAAGGGTTATAAATCCTTCTATTATAAAGACACATGCACATGTATATTCATTGCCACACAGTTTACAATAGCAAAGACCTAGAACCAGCCCAAATGCCCATTGATGATAAACTGGACAAAGAAAATGTGGCACATACACACCACGGAATATTATGCAGCCATAAAAAATGATGCATTCATGTCCTTTGTAGGGACATGGATGAATCTGGAAACCATCATTCTCAGCAAACTGATACAAGAACAGAAAATCAAACACCGCATGTTCTCACTTATAGGCGGGTGTTGAACAATGAGAACACATGGACACAGGGAGTGGAGCATCACACACTAGAGTCTGTTTGCGGGAATAGGGGAAGGACAGCAGGGGATCGGGAGGTTGGGGAGGGATAACACGGGGAGCAATGCCAGATATAGTTGATGGGGGGATGGAGGCAGCAAACCACATTGCTCTGTAGGCGTCTATGCAACAGTCCTGCCTTTTCTACACATGTACCCCAGAACCTAAAGTGCAATTTTACATATATATATATATATGAAAGAACCTAGATTTCTTACCTAGTTTGTTTAGTGATTTTCTCAGTGTGTTATTACTGCTCACAGTGAACTGACAATTTTGAGCCAAGAATTGGTCATCTGAGAAACAGAGAAGAAACCATTGTAAATAGTCTCTCTACAAAATAAATGCAACTCTGTGACAGTGGAGAAAAAAAAGAATCCTTTCTCTGTATATACCTAACAACAGCATCAAACTCTGCGAAGCAAAAACTGATAAACTGCAAGAAATACACATATCTATTATTATAGTTGGAAACTTCATAGCCTTCTGTCAGTAATTGACAGATTCAGCAGAGAGGAAATCAGTAAGGTTGCAGATGAACTTGAAAACACCATGAAACAATTGGATCTAATTGACATTTATAAAATACTTAATCAAACAACAGCATAATACACATTTTTCTCAACCTCATATGGAATATTTCCCAAGACTGAATATGTACTGAGCCATAAAATACACCATAATAAATTTTTATAAAGTACAGATGATGCACAGTATGCTGTCAACCAAAATGTAATTAAAATAGAAATCAATAAAATAAGAAAAATAGATGGAAAATTCCCAAACATTTGGAGATTAAAAACACATTTTTGATAACATATGGCTCAAACAAAAAGTCTCAAAAGACATTTTAAAATATTTTGAATTAAATGAAAAGAAAATACATATTTGTGTGGTACAGTGAGACCAATGCTTAGGGTTTTAAATGCATAGAAAGAAAAGAAAAAAACGATGTACAACCAATAGTCTAAGCTTCCACCTTAGGAAAACAGAAATGGGAGAGAAAATTAAAACTAAATTAACCAGAAGAAAATGAATAATGAAATTGGAGATGAAATTGAGAATAAGAAATTAATGGAGGAAAATCAATGAACCCAAAACTGGTTCTTTGAAAAGATCAATAAAATTAATAAGGCACCAGCCAGGCTGACCATGAAAAAAAGAAAGAAGACAAAAATTACTAATATAAGAAGTAACAAGAAAGTCATAACTACTGATTCCATAGGTATTAAAAAGATAATAAGGTCATATGAGTTTGATGGTTAATTTTATGCATCAACTTGGCTTGGCCAAGGAACACCAAGGATTGCCAGCAGCCACCAAAAACCAGGAGAGTCATGAAATGATTCCACCCACAGAGCCTCCAGAAGGAACCAACTTGCCAACACTTTGATGTCAGACTTTTGGCTTCCTGAACTGTGAGAGAGTACATTTTTGTTGTTTTAAGCCACGCTGTTGATGGACAATTGTAATGGAAGCCCTAAGAAACTCAAATAAATGGTGACAAAAGTGGACAACATCTTGAAAAAACTTTCACTAACACTCCACTTTGAAGAGAGGCAGTGGAAATATCTACTGGGGAAAAGCAAGTGAATTGGGGAAATGACCCCTAAATATGGTAGTCTCTATGAAAAGCAAAACACTGCTTTCTCAATTGAGAGGAAACTTGAAAACCGAATGACCACTCTTTTCTCATGCAGGCCAGCTCACCATACACCATGATGTACTTTAACAAAAGGTAAATTGTTAAAAAGACATCATAGTGCTGATAACAGGGAAAGCTACACATGTGTGGGGACAGAAAGTATCTGTGGAAAAAAACCAGGTTTCCTAAGTTCTTTCTCAACAATAATCAACACAGAAGACTTCTGTGACCAAATGTGGGGCTAATACCCCACTCATACTCTAAGCAAGCGATCAATTCTGCAAAGGACAAAAACTGGCTGACAATTCAATTATGACACTATCTACCTAGAAAGAGCATCATATAGCACAGCTTGAGGCTGTCTTCATGACTCCTGCTCCACCCCCATTCCAGATGCCAATCACAAACCCTAGGTTGTCTAACCCGTGTTTCTGATCAACTGGCTGTAAATTGGGGATTCCACGATCTGCTCCTTGGGTTTAATAAATTTTCTAGGTCAGGTCTCAGAATTCAGGAAAATACTAATATTTATCCTTTATTATAAACAATATCACAAAGGTACAGATGAAGAGATTCATGGGCAAGGTAGGGGAGAACAGGTCAGGAGCTTTCATACTCCCTCTGGGTATGCCACCCTCCGAATACTTCCACATGTTCAGCTATTTGTGAGCTCTCTGGAGAGTTAGGCATAACCAATTAAATCATTGGCCATTGGTGATCAACATAACCTGCCTTCTCCCCAGAGGTTGGGGGATGGGGCTGAAAGTCCCAACCCTCTAATTACACCTTGTTATCCCAGTGGCTGGGACTAGAACTGAGGCTGGGGGCTACCTAGGGGCTACCAGACACCAGTCATCTTATTAGCACACAAAAAGACATCCCTTTGGAGATTTCAAGGATTTTAAAGGTTGTGTGTCAGGAATCTGGGACAAAGACCAAACATGAACAGTCATATGACACAACGTTTCAGTCAATGAGGAACCACTATACCATGGTGGTTCCATAAGATTATAATGGAGTTGAAACATCCATATCATATTGCCTGGTGACATCATAGTTGTGGTAATGTCTTAGAATGCATTACTGTTTGAGATGACATTGATGTAAACAAACCCATTGCACTACCAGTCATATAAAGGTACAACACAGTAGTGTACAGTAATATCCTAGGCCTTCACATTCACTTATCAATCACTCACTGACTCATCCAGAGCAACTTGCAGTTCTGCAAACTTCATTCATGGAAGGTGCCCTATACAAGTATACTATTTTTAATATTTTATACTGTAATTTTACTGTACCTGTTCTATATTTAGATATGTTTAGATACACAAATACTTAACATTGTGTTATTATTGTCTATAGTATTCAGTGCATGCTGTACTGGTTTGTAGCCTGAGAGCAATAGGTAATACCATATAGCCTACGTATGTAGTAGGCTATACCATCTAGGTTTGGGCTCTCTGATGTTTGTGCAATGATGAAATCATCTAATGGCACCATTACTTAATGACACATATCTCAGAATACATCCCCCATCGTTAAGTAATACATAACTGTATTTTACAGTATCATGATATATGTGAGAAATCTTTATACCTTCTTCTCAATTTTTGTGAACCTAAAACTGCTCTATAAAATAGTCTTTAATAAAAAGAAAGAGCACAGTCCTTGTCCACCAATAAAATTGACCAGAGCTTTTCCCACTTCTCAGTGTATTAAGGCTGCCACATACCCCTTCCCATATAGCTGTGTTCCTAGGCCTTCTAAGAGCACACAGAGCAGATAATACTGTGGCTTCACTTAGAAATTCAACAGAGAAGAGTCTGTGATAAATGAGAAGAGGATCATTAGATATGGAGTCAAATATATATCAGAACAGAGTGTTCCACTTTAAATTTAAGATAAAAATAACATGACAACCATACAGAAATGCCACAGTAAAAAAACTGTAAACCTAGAATAGACTTTTCTATTCTAGGTTTACAGTCTTCCCTTCTGGAAAGGGCTGGCCACCAATAAAGAGAATAAAACCTTCATTTGTACTTCACACCATAGTTTTAAAGTACACATTAATTTTACCAAAGAATATCAAAGAGTAGGTGATAATAGAATACGATGAAAAAGGATATTATACAACCAAGGAAATATATTGAAATAAAAAATAGTGCACGCCCTCCATTTTAGACAAGACAAAATTGTTAGCAATAACAAGAAGAATAAACAAATATATAAAATAGATTTGCTATAATCACCATAAATGCAAAGTTAAAATACAAATATCAACAGTTGCTGAAACAATAAGAGATAATAGTGAGCCATTTTATGAATAATTGTTGCTACCAAAGAAAATTCATTACATGGAAGCATAAAATAAACTATCATAGAGGAGTTTTCCCACAAATTAAGGAAAAATGGAATGTACAGTGCTAATTAGTATATGTACTATAAAAAATTAATTCAACATGATTGTAACTAAGTTATATCTTGGTAAAGTGACTGAATTCCAAGAGCAAGGGAGAATAATTCTAAAGGTGGAAATGGCAAGTCATTTGGAGGAGAATCAAAGTGGCTTCAGATTTCCCACATCTAAAGCAAAAGATAATGGAATAATGTCTACAAAATTCTGAGAGATAAAAACGTGACTTAGGAATTTGATACTTGACAAGTTATTGTCAAATATAAAGTGCACAGGCAGAAACTTATGTATGTCAGAATTTAAGCAATAGAACACTCGTGAACCTTTTGAAGGAGAGAGGCGGCGGGAGGGGCCGCTACTGGATATAAAATCCAACCAACCAAGAGGAAAAATGCAGACACTGTAGTAAAAGGTCAATTGATGACACAAAACTTAGTTCCTTGTAGAATTAGAGTGGCCTCTTCAAATTATATTCTTTTATTTTCCTCACGGTTCTTACTACTGTCTGAAATTATCATATTTTTAGAGCAGAGACTCTCTGTTTTGGTAATCCCCAGCATGTAGAATGTTACCTAGTGCAGTCAAGACCCTTCATAAATATTTATTGACTGAAAGAATGAACATACTTTATATTTACATCGAAGAAAACTTAAATGGCATTTTAAAGTTATAACATCACAGCATAACATAAAATTATATGTTATATGAATGTAGTATAATTCAAAATTATGTTGTAAAGATTTTGATATACATAAGTGACTTTGTTAGACACTTCTGGGTGCCATGTCAAAGAACCATGAAATTTGGTACTTTGGTGGTTTATAAACAACAGAAATTTATTCCTCGTAGTTCTGGAGGCCGAAAGTCCAAGAATGGGGGCAGTATGGTTGGTTTCTGGTGAAGGAGGTCTTCTACATTGCTGACTGCCAGCTTCTCGTATTTTTATGTGGCACAATGTGAAAGTTTCAGATGGCTAGAGAGCTCTCTGGTGTGTCTTTATAAGGGCACTGCTATCATTCATTAGAGGTTCAGCCTCATGATGTAATTACCTCCCAAAGGCCTCACTTTCTAATGCCAATACATTGGGGGTTAGGATTTCAACATATGTATTTGGAGGAAACACAAATATTCAGTTCATAATGGTGACATTATAAAATCATTATATGACTTACAGTCTTTACCATATTGGCTATATAAGTGACTTCTCACTATTGGTTTATATGCTACTTATACAATTACTTGCAGTCTACATAATGGCTTATTTTTGCTTAACCAGTTAGTATTTAGAGTTATGTTCTCGAAACAAAACACTCTCTTCTGACAGTTTGATTTACCATACTTGATTACATTTCTTTGCTTTACATATTTCTTTAGTAAATCTTTATATTTGATCTGTTATCATCCCACTTCCGCTCACCAGAATCTTTGAATATATTCCATCTCATACTTTGTCTCTCACATTGTCTCATTAATTAGATCCTATGGGTTCTATAGTTGAAATTGATATATAAAGCTCAAGTAAACAGTAAGAGTTATAAAGTACAGCATATATACACTTGTGATTATGAATTTACAGTTGGCACATATGTTAATTGCTAATTAGATTGCTGCTTGTAGGATAGTGTATAACCACTACTGCATATTAACCTTTAGACTACTGAGTGAGAGCTGGGCCAAAATGGCTGACTAGAAACAGCTGCAGTTGGAGGCTTCCACCAGGAAAACAAAAACAGCAAGTGAATCTTGCACTGGCAACTAAGGTATCCAGGTTTTCTCATTGGGACTGACTAGATCGTCGGCACAACTGACAGAAAGCAAAGAAATCAAGATGGAGTAATGGCCTACCTGGGAGCCACAGGGGCTAAGTGGGACTCCCATCCCCAGCCAAGGAAGGCAGTGAGTGATTGTGCTACCTACCAGCGCACTTAGTTGCCAGTGCGCTTTTTCCATGGATCTGTGCAACCTGCAGATCAGGAGATTCCCCTTGTAGGCCTATGCCAACAGGGTCTTGGGTTCCAAGCAGAGAGCTGTGCAGACTCTCTCAGTGCCCGCTTTACTGAGGGCTGCCTAAGACTACCAAGTTCCTAGAGGGAGGGGAAGCCACCATCACTGTGGCTACCTACTGCCTAAGATGACTGAGCTTAGAAGAGGGGCAGCAACCATCACTGCAACTCCAGTTTGCCTTTGCCCTTGCTGGTGAGGAGATCAGGTGGTTTGGATCCAGGAGGAATTCTCCACAGCATAACACAGCAGCTGTTGCAGATCATGAACAGACTGCCTGTTTAGGCTGCACCTGGACCAATCCATCCTCACTGGGTGTGGCCTCCCTCTGGGAATTCCAGCAACTCCAGCTAGGGGTTTATGGACAAAATTCTGATCCCCCAGGGATGGAGCTTCTGGGGTGAGAAGTAGCTGTTGTCTCTGTGAATCAGCAGACTTAGTCTTTTCCCCTGCTGGCTCTGAGGAATCCAGGCAGTTCGGACAAGTGGAATTCCAGCCAGAGTGCTTCATTAAGTGGGTCCCTGATTCTGTTCTTACTGGGTGAGACCACCCCCAACAGGGGTCACCAGATACCTTACACAGAAGCATTCCCACTAACATGAGACCAATAATCCCCTGGGACAGAGCTTCCAGAGGAAGGAGCAGACAGCTGTCTTTGCTGTTCTGCAGCCTCCACTGGGGACACCCCCAGGAACAGGAGAGACCCAGGCAAATAGAGTCTAGAGTGGACACCCAGCAAACCACAGCAGCCTTATGGAAGAAGGGCCTCACTATTAAAGGTAAAAAAAAAAAATACCCACAAAAGCCCCATCCAACGGTCAGCAGCCTCAAAAATCAAAGGTAGATAATCTCAGCAAGACAAGAAAGAATCAATGAAAAAAACACTGAAAACTGAAAAAAGCCAGAGTACCTCTTCTCCAAATGATGGCAACACCTTTCCAACAAGGGTACAGAACTGGGCTGAGGCTGAGATGGATAAACTAGCAGAGGTAAGCTTCAGAAAGTAGGTAATAATGAATTTCACTGAGCTGAAGGAGCATGTTATAAGCCAATGCAAAGAAGTTAAGAAACACAATAAAACATTATAGTAGCTGTTAACCAGAATAATCAGTTTAGAGAGAGGCATAAATGACCTGATGGAGCTGAAAAATACAACACAAAAACTTCCTGATGCAACCACAAGTATCAATAGTTGAATAGACCAGGTGGAGGAAAGTATTTCAGAACTTGAGGACTATCTTGCTGAAATAAGACACAAAATTGAAGAAAAAAATGTATGAAAGAACAGAACTTGCAAGAACTATGTGATTATATAAAAACACAGAACCTGCACCTGATTGGGATACATGAAAGAGACAGGGAGAATGGAACTAAGTTGGAAAACATGCTTCAGGATATCATCCAGGAGAACTTCTTCAACCTAGCAAGAGAGGAGAACATTCAAATTCAGGAAATACAGAGAGCCCCAGTAAGATACTCTATGAGAAGAACCACTCCAATACACATGATCATCATATTCTCCATGGATGAAATGAAAGAAAAATTTTAAGGGCAGCCAGAGAGAAAGGCCAAAGGGAAGCCCATTGGAATAATGGTGGACTTCTCAGCAGAAACCTTACAAGCCAAAAGAGATTGGGGGCCAATATTTAACACTCTTGAGAGAAAAATGTTTCTAACCAAGAATTTCATATCCAGTAAAATTAAGCTTCATAAGCAAAAAAAGAAATAAAATCCTTTTCAGACAAGCAAATGCTGAGGAAATTTGTCAACACCAGGCCTGTCATGAAAGAAGAGTTCCTGAAGGAAGCACTAAACATGGAAAGGAAAAATCATTACCAGCCACTGTAAAACACACTGAAGTACACAGACCAATGACACCATGAAGCAACTACAACAAGTCTGCAGAATAACCAGCTAGCATCATGATGACAGGATCAAATTCACACATAGCAATATTAACCTTAAATGTAAATGGGCTACATGTCCCCAGTTAAAAGGCACAGAGTAGCAAGCTAGATAGAGTCAAGACACACTAGTCTGCTGTATTCAAGAGACCCATCTCATATGCAAAGACACACATCAGCTCAAAACAGAAAAATCTTCCAAGCAAATGGAAAACAGAAAAAGAGCAGGGATTGCAATCCTAGTTTCTGACAAAAACAACCTTAAACCATACAGATAAAAAAAGATAAAGAAGGGCATTACATAATTGTAAAGGTTTCAATTCAACAAGAAGAACTAACTATTCTAACTATGTATGCACCCAATACAGGAGCACCCAGATTCATAAAACACATTCTTAGAGACATACAAAGAGATTTAGACTCCCACAGAATAATAGTGAGAGAATTTAACACTGCACTGTCAATATTAGACAGAACAATTGAGGCAGAAAATTAACAAGGATATTCAGGACTTGAACTCAGCTCTGGATCAAGTGGACCTGATAGATATCTACAGAACTCTCCACTCCAAAATAACAGAATATACATTCTTCTTGGCACCACCTGGCACTTACTGTAAAATCAATCACATCATTGGAAGCAAAACACTCCTCAGCAAATGCCAAAGAACTAAAATCACTACAGTCTCTTAGACCACAACACAAACAAAGTAGAACTCAACTTTAAGAAACTCACTTAAAACCACACAATTACATGGAAATTCAATAACTTGCTCCTGAATGTCTCCTAGGTAAATAATAAACTTGAGACAGAAATCAAGAAGTTTTTTGAAATCAATAAGAACAAAGAGACAATGTACCAGAATCTCTGGGATGCAGCTATAGTAGTGTTAAGAGGGAAACTTATAAAACTAAATGCCCACATCAAAAAGCTAAAAAGATCTCAAATATATATCCTAACATCACAACAAAAAGAACTAGAGAACCAAGAGCAAACAAACCTTGAAGCTAGCAGAAGACAAAAAATAACCAAGATTAGAGTAGAACTGAAGCAAATATAGACATTAAAAAAACCCTTCAAAATATTAATGAATCCAGGAGCTGGTTTTTGAAAAAATGTAATAAAATAGACTGCTATCTAGACTAACAAAGGAGGCAAAGAAGAATACCATAAATGATAAAATAAAATGATAAGGTGGATATCATCATTGATATCCACATAAATAAAATGATAAGGTGGGTATCATCACTAATCCCACAGAAATACAACCATCAGAGAATACCATAAACACCTCTATGCAAATAAACTAGAAAATCTAGAAGAAATGGATAAATTCCTGGACACATACACCCTCCCAAGACTGAACCAGGGAGAAGTTGAATCCCTGAATAGGCCAATAACAAGTTATGGAATTGAGGCAATAATAAATAGCCTACCACCATCACCACCAACAACAAAAAAACCGAATAAATACTAAGTGAATGCATGGAGTCCTTAAAGGTAGTTTCCCAGTTCTACCAGAGGTACAAAGAGGAGAAACTATTCCAAAAATTAAAAAGGAGGGATCCTCCCTAACTCATTTTATGAAGGCAGCATCATCTTCATACCAAAACCTGACAGAGATACTACAACAAAAAGAAAACTTCAGGCCAATATCTCTGATGAACATCGATACATAAATTCTCAGTAAAATACTGTCAAACCAAATCCAGGAGCACATCAAAAAGCTATCCACCATGATCAAGTTGGCTTCATCTCTGGGATGTAGGTCTGTTTCAACATATAAAAATCAATAAACATAATTCATCACACAAACAGAACTAAAGACAAAAATCACATGATTGTCTCAATAGATGTAGAAAATGCCTTTGATAAAATTAAACATCCCTTCATGTTAAAAACTCTCAATAATCTTGGTATTGATGAAGCATGCCTCAAAATAACAATAGCCATTTTTGAAAAACCCTCAGCCACTACCATACTGAATGAGCAAAAGCTAGAAGCATTCCCCTTGAAAACTAGCACAAGACAAAAATGCCCTCTCTCACCACTCCTATTCAAAATAATACTGGAAGTAATGAGGCAAAAGAAAGAAAGGACATTCAAATAGGAAGAAAGGAAGTCAAACTGTTTGCAGATGACATGATTTTATATCTAGAAAACCCCATAGTCTCAGCCCAAAAGCTTCTTAAGCTGATAAGCAACCTCAGCAAAGTCTCAGGATACAAAATCAGTGTGCAAAAATCATAAGCATTCCTGTACACCAACAATACACAAGGAGAAAGCCAAATCATCAATGAACCCCATTCACAACTGCTACATAGAGAATACCTAGGAATACAGCTAACAAGGGGAAGTGAAGACCTCTTCAAGGAGAACTACAAACCGCTACTCAAGTAAATCAGGGGAGATACAAACAAATATAAAAACATTTCATGCTCATGGATAGGAAGAATCAATATCATGAAAATGGCCATACTGCCTAAAGTAATTTATAGATCCAGTGCTACTCCCATTAAATTACTATTAACATTCTTCACAGAATTAGAAAAAAAACTACCATAAAATTAATATGGATTCAAAAAAGAGCCAGTGTAGTCAAGACAATTCTAAGCTAAAAGAACAAAGCTGGAGGCATCATGCTACCCAACTTCAAACTACACTACAAGGCTATGGCAAACAAAATAGCATGGTTCTTGTACAGAAACAACACATAGACCAGTGGAACAGAATAGAGAACTCAGACAAGATCACACGTGTACAGCCATCTGATCTTCGACAAACCTGACAAAAATAAGCAATGGGGAAAGGATTCCCTATTTAACACATGGTTCCTTAATAGTTTTGTTACTTTACACATTTATTAAGCATCTGCTAACTGTAACTCATCAACTCAAATCTGAATGATGTGTTCCCCTCTTCAACAACTCTACTCAGTGTGGAATTACAATTTAATAGGACTTTAAAGAATGTCTATGTCTTAAGGAGGCAAAAATGAAAGGGAATGTCATTTCATCAGAGAGGACTCTGAGTCAAAGCTTGGAATCCTGGCTTGCCATGCAATTTTGCATGCAATTAATAAATGCCTGTTAAGGATTGTGTGCAAGCTGTTAAATAATGAGCACAGGTATAAAAGAGACCAGTTTACCAGACTGTGAAGTCCAGTTTTGAAAAAGAGATAGACTCTTAAATAAAGAATTGCAATGCAATGGGATAATGTGATCATTACAGTTGAAAACGTTTAGGGATACCAACTAATTTGACATGGGGGCTTGGTAATTAAAGTCAATGGCCCGCATAGCTCTAGTGGAGATCTGGGTGTAGAAAAGTTGGAAGGTAGGGTATGACTAGATCTTGCAAGACCTTACATGCCAGGCTGAGGAATGTGAACCTGATCTTTTAGGACTAGATAATAAGAAGCCATCAGGCTTTTAAACTGCAGCATGGTATAATTAAATCTGGGATTTAGAAAGATAATTCTTCATGGCTACAAAATCATGTCCTTTGCAGCAACATGGATATAGTTAGAGGCCATTATTCTAAGTGAATTAATAGAGAAACAGAGAACAAAATACCATGTATTTGTCACTTGTAAGTGGGAGCTGAACACTGGATGCACTGGGACATAAAGATGGGAACAATAGACTTGTGGGGAGGAAGAGCTGAAAAACTACCTAGTGGGGACTATGCTCACTGCCTGAGTAATGGGATCAACTACACCCCAAACCTGAACATCACAAAATATTCCCATGTAACAAAACTGCACATATACCCCTTGAATCTAAAAGCTGAAATTTCAAAAACACAGTAAAAAAAAAATACCCTTTTTACAAGATAGCCCAGAATGAAGACCAACACAAAAGTTAATTATCTGTTAAACCCTTTCTTTCAGAACCAAAAAAAAAGAGAGAGAGATAATTCATGTGGGCCATATAAAATAAATTGGAGATGAAAAGCATTCAGAAAGATGTTATTTCTTTTTTTTTTTTTTTTTTTAATTTTTTATTGGATTATAGGTTTTGGGGTACATGAGCAGAGCATGCAAGACAGTTGCGTAGGTACACACATGGCAGTGTGCTTTGCTTTTCAGAAAGATGTTATTTCAGCATTTGTAGTTGACGCTGTTGAGTATGACATGTTTCTTTTTAAAAACCATAGTAAAATTTACAGATGGCAACTGATGTTTTCTGAAAGTTTGGGAGTATGTGACTGATGACACTGTCATTCAATCAGTAATTTTTTATTACATGAAAATACAATGGAAAACTTGAGGATTGATAAAATATAGTTCTTGTACTAGGAACAAGCAAATAAAAAGGAGTAATACTAAGTGAATATATGGAGTTCTTAAAGGTAGTTTTCCAAAAAGAAGAGTAGAACTGAAATGGCCCCCAGCACCTGGAGAGAAAATGGAGAGACTGCTCAGTTGAATGCTAATGCCACAACATAATTACAAAGTTCCTCCTAGTGAAAAAGGAAGACACTTTTAGAATTCCTTTTTATAGGTGTCTATTGTTGTCAAGACCTCTACTGGATAAATCACTTAACTTTTCTGTGCCTTAGTTTTCTTATTTCTAAAGTGAGGATAAAATTAGTACCCATAATTCATGAGGTTATTTTAAATAAATTAAATGGGCTAATATATGTAAAGCTCATGGAACAGTGCTTGGAACTTAAGCATTCAACAAGTGATAGTTCTTGTAATATTATTCATGTTAGAAATAATGTCTATGACAATGCTCTCTACATTTTCTATCTCATATCCTTAAGAACAGATGCAAATAAAAACCTGCAATATTTGAAAATGGCTAGAAATTGTTTGACTTATGAGAGCAATATTCTCTCAAAATTCAAACTTACATAATATGATTTTACATTTACATTAGTTCCCTCTTATCCAACATTTCACTTTCTGTGGTTTCAGTTACCCAACATCAACCAAGGTTCAAAAATATTAGATGGAAAATTTCTGAAACAAACGATTCATAAATTTTGAATTGTATGCCGTTCTGAGTAGCATAATGAAATCTTGCACTCTCTCACTTTATCCCATCCAAGGCATGAAACATTCCCTTGTCCATCAAAGCAGGCTGTGGATATTACCTTCCCATTAGTCGTATAGCAGCCTTTCACATGATCAGATTGATGGCAGAGGTATCTCAGTGCTTATGTTCAAGTCACTCTTGTTTTACTTCATAACGGCCCCAAAAAACAAGAGTAGTAATGCTGAAATATTGTTATAATTGCTCTATTTCATTATTGGTTATTGTTGTTAATCTCTTACTGTGCCTAACTCATAAATTAAACTTTTATCATTGGTATGTATGCATAGGAAGAAAAGTATCACATATATAGGGTCTGGTACTATGTGTGGTCTCAGGCATCCACTGGTGGCCTTGGAAAGTATCCCACGAGGATAATAGGGGAACACTGTATAGAACATAGAAGTGACTCTTTAATAACTCTGGTTTTCAAGTTTGTATTTAACCATGAAAGTTTTTAAAGTAAAATCTTACACAGAGCTCCACTGAAACCCCAAGCCCTGACTATCCTGTATCATCTTCATGCTTACTTCTAAATGGCCCCAGTTACCTTGTGGAATCCCAGGACTATATGGAACATGATATGTGAAAAACCCTGCTCTAGTCCAATGCACTCATTTTACTTATGACAAAATTCAAGGGGAGGTTACATTAAGTCAGTACAATGCCATAGGAAGAACAAAGATTGGAAATGAAACACTTTGGTCAGAGTCCCCTTTTGCCACTTTGACTATGAGGTGTTGGACAAGTCAGTTAACTGCTTGAGAGCCTTATTTTTCCAATTAGAATTTTGACTTGCATAATCTATAAGATCAATTCCACCTGTAAAACTATTGAATGCCAGAAACCCACACAATTATTCACAAACTCTAGTTTGGTGTTCTTTTCATTACACTGATGTAGAAGTACAGACTATTTAGGAGACCCAGAGAATGGATGTCCTGGGTAAATTCCATAATAACCTTTCTGCACACCCAGAGTAGGATATTTGTAATCTTGTCATCTATGGCACTGTACCAAGTACATGTGAATATGCCATCAGCTTTTCAATAATTATGCAGTGTCTGTATTTAACATGAACACTGATAGCTAGGCAAATCTGCCAACTGTTTAATTATATAATTCCTGGAATGCCATTTCTTATCTCCAACCTTACATAACCACACCTTGATTAAAATAAATTAATAAAATCCCATGTTGTGTACCTAAGGTGTGTTGGTAAAGCTGGAAAAGGCATTTCATGAATAAAAGAAAATGTTACCTACAGAAAAAGAAATGCAGTGCATGCACAACTTTACACAAGTTAAAGGATGAGTTTATTGACTAAGATTTGTTCATTACCCTTAAATAGAAAATATATATTACCATCAGAAAAAGAAATTCAATGCATATACAACTTTACACAAGCTAAAGGATGGTTGACAACTAAGATTTATTAATTACCCTTTCATTAGACACTCTTTTGTTCTGTATTCATTACATTATTAGATTTTCTAGTGAATTTCACCAATTGATATTTTTAAGTTGAACTTCATCAGAGAAATTTTGTAGAGGTATTTTCACAAACGAAAACTCACAATCACAAGTTTTCTAACTCTAGTGCATAAAAAAGCATTTAGAGGGAACTTTCATGATGATATTATTCTGAAACATTATATTTGAGAATATAGTAATTTTCATTCTTTGCTTGCTCTTTATTTCCTAGTGTTCTTTACAGTGGATTCCATCAATATTAATTGTTAAAATATTAACTTTCTATTTCTGCCATTGTTTTATGTACTACAGAGAAAAGCATTAAAATGCATGCTATGTTATGAGTGTAAGTTAAATGAGGAGCACAGTGCCATAAATTGCATAAGAATTGAGCTATTCTTGGTCATAGGAAGGACTGGGAAATTAATACAGTCACATTTTTAGATGCAGAGCTTTTATTAATTAAAATACAATTGTTAATTCGTAGTATATATTCACCTTAGTTATTAACATAAAATTTAGTATAAAAAACTTTTGGGATATTAAATTGTATTAAATGTATCCTATTTCATACATGTTAGAACATAATTAATATATATTTACTGTCATAACAAAGAATGCTAAAGTTAAATAATTCCGTGGACTTTTTTCCTTCTTGTTAACCTAGCAATGTTGGGCAGTAGATGAAGGAGAGACAGGACTACGGGGTTTGATAAAGCTCTTTTGTCTTAGTCTTTGCAAATGCTTGGTATCTCTTGCCTTCTCAAAACTTATCCGTTGAGAACTATTATAAGTAATGAAATCCAAAATGTTAGACAGGGTAAACACAGTTGAGCTCACAAATATGTGGTTTTTTTTTTCTTTTCTCTGCTCTTTTGGTAGAAAATGTAGACATGATTAATAAGGTTGGGGTTTATTACTTTATAATTTTTTTTCAAAATGGCATTCCAAACTAAATAATGCTTGTTTACCTAACATGTCCAAATTGGATCCAACATCTTCATGCAGCTGGATTTACCCCAGTCCAACAGGGCAGAATTCTCACAAACAGCCTTCCTTCTGATTCTTCTGCCTTTATTCCACCTCATAGTGTTTCTCCCATAATTCACATCTACCCTCCACCTAATTGGCTTCTCCAGGCAAAGTAGATAAGCATCTCAGTCAGATATACATTATGAGCACTTCCCAAACGCGTACTAATCATCACAAAGCAGGGTCATATCATGCCATATCCCTACTCAACAAAATTGCAGGACTAATTCCTCATGTGGGCATTGGAGAAGAAAAATCTGTTCTTTACATTTCTAGTCTACTTACCACTCTGTATGGCCCCTTATATGGCCAACACCACAACCAATTTGGATTACTTACTGTTTCCAAAATATGCTAAACATTTTTGTACCGCAGTGCCTTTGCTTTGTGTTTCCCCATTCTGGAATTTTCTACTTCCCCTGTCTTACTCCACAAATCTTCCCACACCCACATTTAAAGACAGCAGGTAATTGAATAACATCCTTTGTTCAATGACATTTGTTATGACACCGATGAGAAAAAAATCCATTTCAGGCCCTGGGACACTGTCTGTGTAGTTAGCACATTCTCCCCATGTCTGTGTGGGTTTTCTCTGGGTACTTTGGTTTCCTGTCACATCCCAAAAGTGTGCTCTTTAGGAGAATGAGTTTGTCTACATGGTCTTAGTCTAAGTGTAGGTGTGCATGAAAGCACCCTGTGATGGAGGGTGTCCTATCCAGGGCTAGTCCATGCTTTGTACTCTGAGCTGCTGGGATAGGCTCCAGCCACCTGCAGCCCTGAACTGGAATAAGCAGTTTGGAAAATGAACAAATCAATCAATGTAAATTATTGCCAAATAAAAATTTGTTAAGTAGATGGTCATCATACAAATACACAACAATAAATGCTGCAAGATGAAAGTGCTCATCCAGCTGTGAGCCACCCTTATTTGTTTGTAATTCTTTTTTTAACTGTGTGGTGGGAGGAAATGCTTCTGACAGTTTTAGCTTTGCAAACATTTATTTCTACTTAATCACCACTATGACCATTGACACTCA
The DNA here is from genome assembly GCF_049354715.1 of Callithrix jacchus. NCBI lineage: Eukaryota > Metazoa > Chordata > Mammalia > Primates > Cebidae > Callithrix > Callithrix jacchus. Next base: position 47,855,869 of record NC_133517.1, read on the forward strand.
TTGATTCACAAAAACATGGATAACTATCTTGTTTTTGTTAATCTTTCTTAAATGTACATGTAGCTCACATTTATTTCAGTGTTTAATATTGGAAATGTTTTGGGTCTTTATATAGAAGTTTGGTGATGTTTTGTGACCAGAAATATTCCACAGGATCTTAACTCTTTTTTGTATCAATTAGCCTAAGGTAAAACTGGCTTCTTTGTACAAGATTTCATTTAAAGCTGCAGTTTCCAAGAACCTATCAGTGATGTTAGATGAGGACTTACTGTATCACTTAAGATCAAGTTCAGGTTCTACTTTATTCATAATACAAGTCAAAAGTAGTCTTCTGTTGCACTTTATCTTGAACACTACTAAGGAAGGTATCATTCTACATTTTATGCTTAAAATCTGAATATGCATGCACATCCAATACATTTTTTAAAAGTAGACCCACAAGTGACTTAGCAAACAAAATGTATTACAGGCTACGCATATGGTCAGGGTTCAGGATTCAGAAAATAACATGTTGTCTTGGATTTTGCTAGAATTTATGTTTTCAACTCTTCTATGAAACACTGTTTGTTGAAAATTTTGAATGAAGCTTACGTTACTTATATGACAAACTCGAGTAACAGAAAAAGCATAGCCTTTGTGTAAGCAGGCAAACCCATATTTGCATGCTAGCCCTGCCAATCATTAGTTTTTCCACTTAGTGTTTTTGTAAATCTGATTTCCCTGGGATTGTGGAATGTAATGGTGGTGGTGATAGTTGTTAGGTATTGCTTACACTGTCCATTATTCTAGAAAGAAGGGTTCCTGGGATAGGAAACATGACAGATTTTCTCTCACAGGAGGATAAGGAACTTCCTCCTCTCTTTTGGGCTGTATATGAGTTACTTTAAAAATCTCAGCTAAGAGAGGACTAGAGCTGTTCCAATGCTATGAGTATATTCTCCCAACCATGTGAGGATACAGCAAAAGCAAGCCTTTCATTTATAACAGTGGCTGCAACGGAAAGGGGAACAGTTTTTAGAACAGCCAGGCACAGGGTATTAGCTTTTGAATCTTCCAGGCTGAAGAAGGTGTGCCTCCTCAGCATGTGTAAGTATTTGTGTCACTATGCTTTCATGTATAATTAGTAGAAAACTGAACAAAAATGGACTTAAACAATTAAATAGTTATTTAATGGCCTGTATAACTCAAAAGACCCCAAATGAATATTTTAATTGTAGCTTAGAACTTCAGCTTTATTTCTTTGCAATATTTTTGACTCTGCATTTCTCCATGTGACAGTCATCTTCATGAAACCCAGTAGCCACAAGAGTTTCTTTCTCCTCTCATATCCAGGAGAATGATCATTCCCTTGCTTATAATAAACTAAGGTCTTAGATGTACTCTAATTGGATTACTTATGAAACAATCTTTTGCCAGTGGAACACCAAGGTGTTGACTGCCTTTGACCTTGGTTAATTGAGCAAGTTGCTCTAGTCAGAGAGATGGGATAACTTTTATTAACTTATATCTAAGTTTTAGACTAATCAAAGCTCAAGCCAGTAGTGGAAGTGTTACTAACTTTCATTTAAAAAATTAATGCTAAATAATGGAAGGAGATAAACAGGAAAGCTAGGGAATGAAAACCACAATGTGTATTGCATTAGAAGTCTTTGGAGCTCCAACAGCTCCAAACGCAGCTAGGAAAACACTTTTTGACATAATAAGATCTGTCTCCTCTCCACAACTGGAGTGGGAACATCAGTGATTCCCACTGGATAAATAGCTTTACCTTGGAAAGTAGTGATTTCATGAAGTTCACCATTTCTATGACAAGTTGTGGAGACCAAGGAGAAGAACCTGAAGAGTTTATTACAGAACACACATTAGATAACACTATGGGAAATTTCAGAAATTACATGGTGCTTTGAGAGGAGTTTATCTCCATCAGATAGGAAGTTAAAGAATTTAATAATAAAAATATATGTATAAAAAAGAGGAGTGATTTTTGATATAATCACTGGATAGACAAAAGTGTAAAGATCTCCTAAAAAGCAAAATTAAAGAATTTATATATCTGTCTATATATTATATTCCTATTGTGTGTGGGCCTGTGTATGTGTGTGTACATATAATCAAGAAAAGTTGATTGATACCATAGACAGAGCAGAGAGTTAATCTATAAATAATAAGCATTTCTGAAGAGAAAATAACCAATCAAATAGAAACAAAAGTTCAGAATAGAAAAGAGGTCTTTTTCTGCATTAAAATCTTAAAGTTGTTGATTATGACTCAACAGCAAGAGACACACTAGGATATATTGAGGTGAATTTTTTCAAAGAAGCATCCTTCCTGGAAGAGAGAGGAAATATGTCAACTAAAGGATAAATTAGGTAATAAACTAAGGTCTTAGATGTACTCTGCCTTAAAACTTAGCCTCTAATTCTTTTACCATTGTTTATCTCCAGTTAACCAATCTCTACTGAATTTTGTGATAACTACTAAGGTTTGTGACTGTGGATTCACAGTCTTAGACCCAGGCAAATTGTATTATTGTACCAAGAAAAATAAAGACGCACATAGAGCAGCAAGGGTACTGCTTCTTTATTCAATAAAAACCTGACTTTTAGATTACTCCATTTGAACAAGATATCAATAATAGAGAAATGGTGTTATGAAACAATTACTATTAAATGCTGCAGTATTTAGTGACTTCTAGATAGTTATTATAAATATTTAAACACAAAAATAACATGTTTCACCTAAGAACTAAGAATATAAAAAGTGTCTGGTTATAGAAAAACTGAGAAAGTAAAAAAGATGATAAGTCCCTCTCATCCCTCCCTGATATTAGAATGATTAATGTATATGTATACTAATTACAGTGGTAGAAAATATAATTTTAATAATTGTTGGAAAACACTTTTAAAATAATTATAGTCTTTCAAATTACAATAGGAAAAGGAAAATAAAATGTAGTCACTTCCATACCAAAATTAAGGAAAAGGAACAAAAAGAAATAGAATTTATATCTGACAATAAATGTAAACAATCTTAAACTCTGAAATACCTGGTTTTTACACTCACACTGTATGCACTATATAAGAGATATAAACACATATACACACTCACACTGTATGTACTATATAAGAGATACACTCACACTATATGCACTATATGAGATACACACACATACACACACTCACTCACACTGTATGCACTATATAATAGAAAAACCTAAAGTAAAATATTAAAAGTTTTTAAAATTTCTTATATAAAAATATCAACTTGTCATTAAATGACAAAAAGCACATAAGAAAGTGGATAAGAACAGACTATTCATAGAAAAGAAGATGCAAATTGTTCATTAACATAAAATAATACTCATCTTCAAGTAGTTACAAAAATGCAAATTTAAGCTACAATGAGGCATAATTTTTCACTTCTCAAGATTCATAAAAATGATAAAGACTGATGACATCTGATGCAGATAAAAATGTAACAGAATGGGCTTCTTTATTTGATGGTAGAAGCACAAATTATTTTGAAAATACTTATACCATTTTATTCAGTAAATCTCACTTTCGGGAACTAACTCTACAGAAATGCAAGCATTAATATAAAATGAAATAATAAACACATACACACAAATATAAAGATGTCTGTTATAGAATGCTGGGAGGAGAAAATATTTGACAAGTCATCAATAAGAGAAGCATTGAATAATTTGTGGAATACATTTAATGTAGGATATTATGCAGTCATAAAAATTGTTCTATTATGTGTGACCTAGGATAATGGTTATGATATAAAGCAAAGTGAGAATGATACAAAAGTTTAAGTATAATGTGTACATTGTGATCCTGTGTTTTAATAAAATGAAAAAGGAAAATACCCTCATAAAACCCTGTATATGCATGTGTATTTGTGTGCTTTCTATGCCTGCAGTCCTAACATGCATAGGCATAGGATACTGAGCTGAAAGTAGAGGTCCCATACATTCCCTGTCCCCACACACAAATTCCCCCACTATCAACAGCTGCTCCCATAGTGGTACATTTGTTATGATCATTGATTGTACATATCATTGTCACCCAAAGTCCATAGTTTAGACTAAGATTCACTCTTGGTGTTGTACACTCTTTGGTTTTGACAGATGTCTTTCATCCAAATTATATTACACAATAGTATCACTGCCCTAAAAACTTCACTTTTCATTCTTTGTTTCTCTCCTATTCATCCCCTTGCTCCCTCTTAAATCCTGACAACCACTAATCTTTTTATTGTCTCTAGTTTTACTTTTTCCAGGATATTACATAGTTGGACTCAAACTATATATATCCTTTTTCAGATTGGCTTCTTTCACTTAGGAGTATGCATTTAAGATTCCTCCATGTTTTCTCATTGTTTGATAGCTCATTTCATTTTAGAACTGAAAAATATTCCATTGTCTGCAAGTACCACAGTTTCATTCACCTACTGAAGGATATTCATTCCTTCCAAGTTTTGGTCATTATAAATAAAGCTACTATAATTATTCATCTGGAGAGTTTGTGTGGCCAGAAATTTTCTAATTCTTTGGGTAAATAAATGGCAAGGATTGCTGCATTGCATGGCAGGAGATTGTTTCATTTGGTAGAAGATCACCAAACTGTCTTTCAAAGTGGCTGTACCATTTTACATCCCCAATAGCAATGAATGAGAGTTCTTATGGCTCTACATCCTTCCCAGCATTTAGTGTGGTCAGTGTTTTGGATTTTGGCTATTCTAATAGGATGTCATGATATCTCATTGTTCTTTTAATTTGCATTTCCCTGATGGCATATGCTGTTCAATAGCATTTCATATGCTTTTTTCTGTCTGTGTATCTTCTTTGCTGAGGTGCTTGTTCAGGCTTTTTGTCCATTTTTTTGTTAGGTTGTAAATTTTCTTATTGTAGAGTTTTAAGAGTTCTGTGTAATATATGAATAATATTCTTTTATCAGATATGTCTTTTATAAACATTTCTTCCAGTGTATGGCTTGTATTCTCATTCTCTTGATGCAGTCTTTTGCAAACCAGAAGTTTTTAATTTTAATTGAGTTCAGCTTATTAGTCACTTCTTTCATGGGTCATGCCTTTTGTGTTTTATTTAAAATGTCATCTCAATGTCCAAGTTCGTCAAGGATTTCTTCTATGTCATTTGCTAGGATTTTAATAATTTTGCATTTTCCATTGAAGTCTGTAATCTATTTTGAGCTAATTTTTGTGAAGGGTTCAGGGTCTGTGTATACATTAATTTTAGGGGTGAGGATATGAATGTCCAGTTGTCTTACCCCCATTTGTTGAAAAGAGACCGCTCCATTTTACTGCCTTTGCTTCTCTGTCAAAGATCAATTGACCATACTTATGTGAGTCTATTTCTGAGCTCATATTCTGTTCCAATGATCTATTTGTCTGTGTTTTTTTTTTTTTCGCTAATACTGTAGTGTCTTGATTACGGTATCTTTAGAGTAGGTTTTGAGATTGAGTAGTGTCAGTCCTCTAACTTTGCCCTTTTTTTTCAATATTGAATTCTCTGTCCTGAATCTTTTTCCTCTTAACACAAACTTTAAAACAAATTTGTTAATTTCTACAAAATAACTTTCTGGAATTTTGTTTGAAATTGTATTGAGTCTGTATGTCCAGCTGGAAAGAATTGACATCATGTCAATATTGAGTCTTCCTACCCATGACCTGAAATATCTCTCCATTTATTTTTTTATATTATTTATCTGAGTGTTGTAGTGTTCCTCATATAAGATCTTGGACATTTTTTTAGATTTAAACCTAAGTATTTTATTTTTAAGACTGCTAATGTAAGTGATAATGTATTTTTAATTTCAAATTTTACTTGTTCATTAATGGTACATAGAAAAGTGATTGACTTATTTCTCTTGAATCCTGCAACTTTTATATAATTGCTTATTAGTTCTCAGAGATTCTTTTTTTACTTATTAAAAAAAATTCTACACGGGCAGTTATATCATCTGCAAACAAAGACTGCATTATTTTGTTCTTATCAAACCAGATACAATTCATTTCCTTTTTGTCATATTGCAATAGCTAAGTGTTCCAGTAAGATGTTGAAAGGAGAAGTGAAGGGAGATAGCTTTGCTTTGTTGTCAGGAAGGCTTCAATTTTCTCATTATTAAGTATGATATTAGCTATAGGACTTGTGTAGATGTCCTTTATTAAGTTGAGGAAGTCCCTCTCTATTCCTAGTGTGTTAAAAATGTTTATCACGAATGGGTGTTGAATGTTGTCAAATGCTTTTTCTGCATTTATTGATATGATTGCATGATTTTTCTTTATTGGCCTATTGATGTGATGGATTGGATTAAATGATATTCCAATGTTGAATCAGCTTTCAATACCTCAGATAAAAATCCACTTAATTGTGGTGTAAAACATAGGTGCTATCCCCAATAGCAAATTTAATTCATTAATGTATAAAAGTATACTTTCATGTTGGGGATTTTTGTATCTATGTTCATAAGAGGTACTTTTCTATAGTTTTCTTTTCTTGTAATGTCTTTGACTTTTGATATCAGAGTAATGCTGGCCTTATAGAATGAGTTGCGAAGTGTTCCTCCTGCTTCTGTCTTCTGTAAGATATTGTGGAACATTGATGTAATATTGTCCTTAAATGTTTGATAGAATTAACCAATAAACTCATCTTGAATTAGTATTTTTTGTTTTGTAACATCATTTTTGATTCAATTTATTGAATAGATATAGGCCTATTCAGATTTTCTATGTCTTTTTGTGTGAGTTTTGGCAGATTGTGATTGATGCATTTCATATAAATTATCATATCTGTGGACTTAGAGTTGCTCATATTTGTTTCTTATCTGTTTAATATCCATGGGATCTATAGTGATGTCCCTGTTTCATTTTTATATGAATACACTGCATTTAAAACCAATCAAAATCTACTTTCAGATAATACTATGCCACTTCATAGAGGTACAAGTAATTTATAATAACAAAATATTACTAATGTCTCCCTCCTAGCCCTTTTATCACTGCTATTATTCATTTCACTTATATGCATAAACATATATAAGCATAATTGAATACATGGTTGCCATTATTATTTGAAAGTATTCACTTTTATATCAATTAAGAATAAGAAAAATAAGCTTGAGGCTTGAGGCTTAGCCCATCCTGCAATCACTGGAACCAGCGAATGCTGTCTAGGGGCCTGCATATTGGCCAATTCTACTCACCGCTGACAGTACTCATGTGCACCATCTGGTGGCATGAGAACAGGCCCATCTCACCATAATTTTTACTAACAACCAGCACTAGAGCCAATGAAGAATTCTCAGGCAGTGCTGATATTGATTGCATCCAAATACATCATATAGAGACGACACTACTGTGCCAATCCAGAATTAAAGCCAAAACATCCTCCTAAAACAATACTTTAAATACAGCTACAGGAAAAATCTTTCTATATGAAAGAAGCCAATCCATGAAACTGAAAGAGAACTGTTAAAATAGTTGCACAGATAAGGTAAGCATAAGAAATATGAACATTTAAGAAAAAAATGACACTTATGAAAGAACACAATAATTCTTCAGTAAAATATCCCAAAGAGCATCTGTTATAAAGCCTGAAAATGAATTAAAAATAATGTTCTTAAGGAAATGTGGTGAGATACAAGAGGATACAGATAGACAATTTTTTAAAAAGCCATTGGGAAGGCAATTCATGTCCTCAATGAGAATTTCAAGAAAGAGAAACATATATCATAAAAAAACCAACAGAAATTCTGGAACTAAATAATTGGATGGATGAAATAAAAAAATATAATCAAGAGCCTCAACAATAGAGTAATTCAAGAAGAAGAATTTTTGAACTTGGTTTCTTAAAATAACAGAGCTGGATTTTTTAAAAGGTGGGGGGAATAAAAGAATAAAAGAGAATGAAGAAAACCTACATGACATTAGGATACCATAAAGCAAAAAAGTATTTGAATTGTATAATTTCCAGAAGAATAAAAAAAGTGAAATGCCATAGACAATCTTTTTATTGAAATAATATCTGAAAACTTCTTCCATCTTATGAAAGATACAGACATCTAGATATAGAAAGCTAAAATATATACTAATAGATTCAATACAAATTCTCTGAGGCACATTAAAGTTACACTGTCAAAGCCTGAAGACAGAGGGAGAATTTTAAAAATAGCAATAGAAAAACATCGAGTCACATGTAGATGAAATCCCATCAGACTAGTAGCATATTTCTCAGTAAAAATCTTGCAGGCCAGGATAGCATGAAATACTATATTCAAAGTGATGAAAGAAAAATGCCAATGAAGAATACTAAACCCAGGAAAACTATCTTTTAAAAACGATGGGGAAATAAAATTTTTCAGGCAAGCAAAAAACTGAAGGAAATTCATTACTACTAGATCAATCATATAAGAAATGCTTCAGGGAGTACAATGTCTCTAAGTAAAAGGATGATGTCTACTATTTAGAAAGCACAAGAAAGAATTAAACTCATAGGCAGAGCAGACACACTAATGAAAACGAAAAGAAATTAAAGCTTTTTACTACAGAAAATGACCAAAGTGTAAAGATAAATAATAAAAAATGAAAAAGGAAAAAGGACATACAGAACATTCAGAGAACAGTTATCAAAATGACAGTAGTAAGTTCTCAGCTATCATTAACAACGTTGAATGTATATGGTTTAAATGCTATAATTATAACATATAGACTGGCTGAATGGGTAGAAAAGAAAACACAAAAGACCCAACCAAATGCTGCCAACAAAAAAAAGTCACATCATGTGTAAAGACACTGTATTACTCTCTCCTCATGCTGCTAATAAAGACATACCAAGACTGAATAATTTATAAAGAAATTATTTAATGAACTCACAGTTCCACATGGGTAGGAAGGTCTCATAAACATGGTGGAAAATGAAGGAAGAACAAAGGGACATCTTATATAAGGGCTGGCAATAGAGCTTGTGTAGGGAAATTCTCATTTATAAAACCATCAGATCTCATGAGACTTATTCACTATCACAAGAACATCACAGGAAAGATCCACACTTATGAGTCAATTATCTCCCAATGGGTCCCTCTCACAACAGATAGGAATTATGGGAGCTACAATTCAAGATGAGATTTGGGTGGGGACACAGCCAAACTATATCAGACACTAATGGACTGAAAGTGAAGTGACAGAAAACAATATCCCATGCATATGAAAGCCAAAACCTTGCAGGAGTAGCTATACTTATATCGGACAACATAAACTTTAAGTCAAAGAACATAACAAGAGATAAAAAGGGTTAGTATGTAATGATGAAAGGATCAATTCATTAACAGGATACAACAATTGTAAATATAAATGTACTCAACACTGGAGCACTAAGAAATATAAAGCAAATATTATTAAAGACAGAGATAGACTCCAATACAGTAAAAGCTGGAAATTTCAACACCCCACTTTCAGTGTTGAGTCGATCATCTAGAGAGAAAATTAACAAAGAAATATTGGACTTAATCTGCACTACAGACCAAGTGAACCTAGCAGATATTTAGATAATATTTTATTCAACAGCTACAGAATACACGTTCTTTTCACCAGCACATAGAACATTGTGCAGGATAAACCATATGCTAGTCTACAAAACAAGTCTCAAAAAATTTTTAAAAATCAAATTTATATTGAGCATCTTCCCAGAGTACAATGGAATAAAACTATAGATTAATAATATGAGAATTTTTGGAAACTGCATTGAAATAAAGCAACAGGCTTCCAAGTGATCATTGCATTAATGAAAAAATTAAGATAAAAATGAAAAAATTCTGAAACAAATAAAAATGTAAACACAACGTACCCAAACATATGAAATATAGTAAACGTAATGCTAAAAGGGAATTTATAGCAATAACCATATACATCAAAAAAGTGGAAAGATTTCAAATAAATATCCTAACAGCGCACCACAAGTAACTATAAAAGCAAGAGGAAATCAAGCCCAAAATTAATACAAAGAAGGAAAAAACAAAGATCAGAGCAGAAATGAAGGAAATAAAAACTAAAATCTAAACTAGACTAAATAATAAAAAGAATTAACAAATCAAAACGGTTATTTCTTGAAAACATAAACAAAACAATAAACCACTAGCTGGACTACCTAAGAAAGAAAGAGAGAAGATCTAAATAAGTAAATCGGAAACAAAAAAGTACACATTATAACTGATACCACAGAAATACAAAGGATTATCAGAGATTATTTTGAGCAACTACACAGTAACAAATTGGAAAGCCTAGAGGAAATGAATCAATTCCTAAATACATCTACTCTGTAAGACAGAACAAGAATAAATAGGAAACATGAAGAGACCAATAATGAGTAACAAGATTGAACCAATAATAAAATGTCTCCCAAAAAAGAAAAGCCCAGGACCAGATGGCTTTATTTCTGAGTTCTACCAAACTTTTAAAGCAGAACAAATGCCAATTCTTCTCAATCTATTCTTTAAAAAAAAAAAAAAATGAAGAGGAGAGAGTTCTTCTTAACTCATTCTACAAAGCCAGCATTACCCTGATAGCAAAACCAGACAAAGAGATACCTAAAGGGAAAACTACAAGCCAGTATCTCTGATAAACAAACATGCGAAGCTTCTCAACAAAATACTAACAAACTGAATCTAGCAACACATCTAAAAATTAATAGAGCATGATTAAGTGGAAGGTATCCCAAGGATGCAAAGAAGGTTCAACATACACAAATCAATAAATATGATACATTACTTCAAAAGAGTAAATAGCAAAAAACATGTGATTTTCTCAATTGGCACAGAAAAAAAGCATTTGATATAAATCAAGAACTCTTTATGATGAAATTTCTTAATAAATTGGCATAGAAACAAAGTATTTCAACTCAAAAAGGCCACATATGATTAACCCATAGCTTTCATCTTACAGAATGAGGAAACTGAAAGCCTTTCTTATAAAAACTGGAATAAGACAAGGATGCCCACTTTCACCACTCCTATTCAACACAGCACTAGAAGTCCTAACCAGAGTAATTATGCAAGAGAAAGAAATAAAGGGCTTCCAATTTGGAAAATAAGAAATAAATTGTCCCTCTCTGCAGATGACATGATTATACATAGAAAAATCTAACTACTCCACAAGAAAACTCTTAGAACTGATAAATGAATTCAGTAAAGTTATCAGATACAAAATTAGCATATGAGAATCAGCAGCATTTCTTTATACCATAATTAACAGGCTGAAAGTGAAATCAAGAAAGCAATCTGATTTACAATTTCTATCAGAAAAATAAAATAAAAACCTAGGAGTAAAGTTAACCAAGGAGGTGAAGATCTCTACAGTGAAAACTACAAAACACTAATGAAAGACTGAAGAGAACACAAACAACTGTAAAGACCTAATATGCCTGTGAATAGGAAAAATTAATATTGTTAAAATGATCATACTACTCAAAGAAATCTACAAATGTAATGCAATCCCCATCACAATACCAATGATGTTTTTCACAGAAAAAGAAAAAACAATCTTAAAATTTGTATGGAAACACAAAAGACTTGAACAGCAAAAGCAATACTAAGCAAAAACAACAAAGCTGGAGGTCCCACACTGCCTGACTTCAAAATATACTACAAAGCTGTAGTAACCAAAACAACATAGCACTGATATAAAAACAGGCACATAGACCAAGGGAACAGAATAGAGAAGCTATAAATAAATCCACATATTTAAAGCCAACTTATTTTTGACAAAATATGCAAGAACATACATGGGAAGATGATGATCTCTTTAATAAATAGTGCTGGAAAAACTGGATGTTCATATGCAGAAAAATGAAACTAGACCCCTCTCACCATATATAAAAATCAACTCAAAATAGATAAAAGACCTAAACATAAAACCCAGAAATATAAAACTACTAGAAGAGAATATAGAAGAAATGCTTCATAATGTTTTTAGGAATAGATTTTGTGGCTGAGATTTCAAAAGCACAAGTAACAAAAGCAAAAATAAATATGACTTTATTAAACTGAAAACCTTCTAAACAGCAATGGAAACAATCAACAGAGTGGAGACAAAACCTGTAGAATGGGACAAAATATGTGCAAATTATTTATCCAACAAGGGTTTAATTTCCAGAATATACAAGGAATTTATACAGCTCAACAGCAAAACAAAACAACAAAAACCTGATTAAAAAGTGAGCAAAACCCTGTAGTATAGTTTGAAGTTAGGTAGCGTGATGCCTCCAGCTTTGTTCTTTTGGCTTAGGATTGTCTTGCCTATGAGGGCTCTATTTTGGTTCCATATGAAATTTAAAGTAGTTTTTTCTAATTCTGTGAAAAAAGTCAATGGTAGCTTGATGGGAATAGCATTCAATCTATAAATTACTTTGGGCAGTATGGCCATTTTCATGATATTAGTTCTTCCTATCCATGAGCATGGAATGTTTTTCCATTTATTTGTGTCCTCTCTTATTTCCTTGAGCAGTAGTTTGTGGTTCTCCTTGAAGAGGTCCTTCACATCCCTTGTAAGCTGTACTTTTAGGTATTTTATTCTCTTTGTAGCAATTGTGAATGCGGGTCTGCTCATGATTTGGCTGTCATTGGTGTAGACGAATGCTGTGATTTTTGCACACTGATTTTGTATACTGAGACTTTGCTGAAGTTTCTTATCAGATTAAGGAGTTTTGGGGCTGAGACAATGGGGTTTCCTCAATATACAATCATGTAATCTGCAAACAGAGATAATTTCACTTTCTCTCTTCCTATTTAAATACGCTTTATTTCTTTCTCTTCCCTATTTCCCTGGACAGAACTTCCAATACTATGTTGAATAGGAGTGCTGAGAGAGGGCATCCTTGTCTTGTGCCGGTTTTCAAAAGTGAATGTAACCAAACAGCATGGTACTGATACCCAAACAGATATATAGATCACTGGAACAGAACAGAATCTCCAGAAATAACACCACACATCTACAACCATCTGATCTTTGACAAATCTGACAAAATTTAATAAATGGTGTTGAGAAAACTGGCTAGTCATATGCAGAAAACTGAAACTGTACCCCTTTCTTACACCTTATGAAAAATTATTTCTATTTTTGATCACCAGCATTTTAAAATTTCTTTCCTAGAACTGTAATCTCTCTGCTTACATTTTCTATCTATTCTTTTCTGTTGTCAATTTTTTCATTAAAGCTCTGAGCATATTAATCATAGATGTTTAAAAAGATTTTTGTTCTCATAATTCCAACATCACAGCCATGTATAAGTATGGTCCTTATGCTCGCTCTGGCTCTTCAAACTGTGTTTTTCACCTTCTGTATGCCTTGTAATTTTTTTCATAACTGATTATAATGTTCTGGGCAATTAAACTGTAATAAATAGCCTTTAGTGATGTCATAATAAAGGTGTAGAAAAAGGGAATGTGTTTTATAAGCCTGTAATTAGGTCTTAGTCTTTTGGTGAGCCTGTGCCCTGGACTGTGAACTTTACCAGTGCTGCTCTTTTTTTTCCCCTCCTTAGGTGGTACAGGACGGCCTTCCAACATGTGAAAGGCTAGAAGACCCTGGAGTTGGGTATTTTTTCCCTGAGGCAGGTCAGACTCTGATAAAACCTCAGAAGGTTAGGCTCTAGCGGTAAAATAGTCTCCCCTGAGGGTGGGCCCTTTAAAGGAGAGCAGACTATTCAGCTGTTTAACAATTATTATTATTATTGAGACAGGGTCTTATTTTCACCCAGGCTGGAGTGCAGTGATGTAAATTATGGCCCACTGCAGCCTTGTCCTCCCGGGTTCAAGTGATGCTCCTACCTCAGTCTCCTGAGTAGCTGGGACCACCAGCATGTGCCAGCATGCCTGGCTTAATTTTTGTAATTATTTGCAAAGATAAGGTCTCGCTGTGTTGCCCAGGCTGGTCTCAGACTTCTGGGCTCAAGTGATCCTCCTACCTCTAACTTATTTTATAATAGTTTTTTCCCCTTCTACTACCAGAAGCACCAGAGGACTTTCTCATCTGATACTTACTGTGAGGACCTAGTAGATAGAGAACCTGAAGGTGAAACTCATAAAAGAATGTAGCCACCCACTATGACTGGGGACGCTTGGAGTGTTTAGCTCTCAAAGTTGTTTCACACTGAGCCTTCAGCATATGCCAATTACGGTTTAATTTTTTCTACCCCCACAACGGTTGCTATGGAGGATTCTGCTCATGGATCTCTGCTTCAGTAAGTTGTGATTCTGTTTCTCTAATTTGGGGGTCTTCTCTGTCTCTCCAACCTTAGTGCAGTGGTTTGCCCTGTGACCTCACTTCTCTGATCTAAGAAGAGTTGTTGATTTTTTAATGGAGTCAGCTTTTTACTTGTTAGTATGGATTGGCAATGTCTAAGTTTCTTACATGCCAAACTGAAAAGTAGAAGTTCTCAAAACAACTATTTTTATCCCAGTATTTCATTGGTTTATATAGTATTATGTATTACAATTAAATGCTAAATATAACTTAGTGTTAAGGAATTGACTTAGTAAATAAGCAATTGAAGTGGTGGGAGAAAAAATATATAAGCACATCAGAAACTAAACTACTAGTTGGGGGTCTTTATTGTTTTTTGGGCATTAGTTAATATGTTTTGACAAAAAGAATAGAAACTATTGATCATCCCAGCAAGTCAGGTAAATGAAAGTTAATTTTAAAGGCTTATGCTAGATATGTGTGTTCATGTATGTACATATGCATTCACATTGAAACATATGCTTCCACACAGTGCTTTTTACTCTTAATGTTTTATTGCAGATATATCACTTGTTTATACACATTACCTGAAAACAAATACAATATCTGCTTAATATTTGATTTTATTTTCCCTCATCTATTTTACCATTCCAATATTAGATTTATTTTCTACTTTAGCTTTGTTTTCTTTATGTAGGTAAATTTTGAACAAGACTCAATTTACTTGACCTTTAAGTTAGCATTTACTATGGACCACCACTTCCTCAAAACAATCTATTCTCTTTGCTTTCCTTCTAACTCTTTGGCTTCACTATTTGTCTATTTGACATCTTTCCTGAATCTTTGAAAGTCAGTTCAAATATCATCTGTTTAAAACCTAATATGTAATTTATCTATTCCACCTCTTCTTCTGTTTCCTATCTCAATGGCAACACAATACAGATAGCAACCAACTTACCATGGTTGGACTTATAATTTTTGAATTTACAATGGGTTTATTGGAATGTAAACTCATTGTACATCAAGGAGCATCTGACTCTTTCATTGTAAGCACCAGATGACCCAAGAATGATCCTTGACATGTCCATCTTGGTTAATTTTTATTTTAAAATACATTAAATTTGCTTCCTGTTTCTCAGATCTATTCACATATTTCTAGATTCTCTCTTACCATCAAGTGCAATAAACCATTATCTGAAGCAATGACTATGTAACAGCCTCATAAAGACTGACCTATATACTTTCTTGAACCTCTCCAAACCATCCCAGCATATGGCTATTAATATGATTATTGAAAAAAAATAAAACTGAAAAAGTATTCCCCTGTTTGTAAGTAGAAATACATTAATTACTGCTTTTAGGATTGTTATAGAACTTCTTAAAATGTCCTTAAGGCCACACATCATTTGATCTCTTCCAGCCCCCTGGCTTTATGTGAAACCAGTTCTGTCTCTTCCTCTCTCAGCTATATTCCTACTTTCCCTTGCTCTCTTCTTTCTGTCACATACAACCAATATTCCCTCTTTCTTCAAAGTAGTCACGTATACTGTTTACTACTGAATCCCCCTTTTCCCTAGGGTACTTATTATGCAGACCTCTTTTGAAGTGTACCCTTCTCCAGGAAGTATTCATTGAGGTTTTTAAGTAAAATCTTCTTGTATAGGCTTTCATGGCAGCATATATATTGTATTTATAACAGTTATCAAATTGGGACTTTATTGCTATTATTGAATTAATGTCTTTGCCACTAAATAGTAAACTTCTTGAGGGAAGGAGCTATATATGATTTTGATTCCTATTGCATTCCAAATACGAAATGGCACATAGTAAATGCTCAAGTATTTGATCAAAGAATAAATGACTTTAATTTAAACTAAGAATTAACTATTAAGTCATACTATAATCTGCTAAGATGTTTGACAAATGGCAAAATAACAGAATTCCAGGAACAATATATGCCTTTTACAAATTTCATATAGAGTACAGATTTCTAAAAAATAAACAGCACATTTTAAAAGATCCCCTAAATAAGGCTTCATATGGCACAAGGTTTGGGCCATGGATGGGTTGTCATAGTGATGATCAGAAATGAAAAATATTTTTACTTTACTTGAGGTCAGGAGTTTGAGACCAACCTCGTCAACATGGCGAAACTGTCTTGACTAAAAATACAAAAATTAGGTGGGTGTGGTGGTGCATACCTGGAATCCAGCTACTCAGGAAGCTGAGGCAGGAGAATTGCTTGAACTCGGGAGGTAGAGGTTGTAGTGAGCAGATTATGGCACTGCACTCCAACCTGGGCTAGAGTGAGACTCCATCTCAAAAAAAAAAAAAAAAAAAGAAAGCAATGAAGAAATGAAGAACATTTCTACAGGGACCAAGTTTATTTCTAGCAAGAGAAATGAGACTGAATATATTATTTACCAAAACTTTCCAATCCTTAGACCCAGCTCTACTAAAAGAATGAAAAATAACAGAAAGGAAGCAGAAATCAGCTATGAGCAATAATTAAACATTAGCTTGCTAGCTCTAGCACATGTAACCATGAAGAGTAACTGTGAGCCATATTGACTTTTTCTCCTGAAGAGAAAAATAGGAAAAAAATTAAGAAGAAAACTGTCCTATGACAGAGAATCTAGAAATTGGGTAAGAATGAACAGCTGTTTCATTTCATTACCTTTGCCTTTTTCCAGCTTTATTTTTGGACAGTTAGTTGTTCTAAAAAGCAATAGTTCTCTATCTGTCAGTTTTTGTTACAAATACATACATACATAAAGAGAGAGAGAGAGAAAGGCATTCAGTAATATGCATTTATCTTAGGTTCACAGGCATGCAGTTTGGCTGGGTTCAATTATCTCCATGTGTTTCATTATAAGTCACAAGATGGAAGGAGCAGCTGTGGGGACATTTTAACATATGCCCACAAATTCCTTGATTCTCCACCTAACAAGAGGTAGAGTTTAAATTTCCTCCTCTTGAGTGTGGAGTGGAATTAATGACTCACTGCAAGGCAATTGAATCATGCAGAAATGGCAGGAAATACATACGGCTTCCTCCTTGGTTTCTCTTACATTGATATTTGGGGGAAAGTCAGAAACTATCTTGTAAGGACATTGAAGAAAGCCTGTAAAGAGGCTCATGTGGTGAGAAATTGAGGCATTCTGCCAATACCTATATGAATGAGTCATCTTGGGAACAGACCCTTCAGTCCTGGTCAAGTCCAGGTGACTACTGACACAGTCAACATCTTGACTGCCTCCTCAGAGAAGAGGTTGAACCAGAAGCTCCCAATTAAGAATCTTCCAAATTCTTGACCCACAAAAACTATACAGAAAGCCTCAATTTCTTGCCACATGTCTTTTGGACAAACTCAACATTAATGGACAGAGAAGCATACTTCTCTATGAATTAAGAATGTTGATGTGATGAGATTATTTTGGATTACACAAAAAGGAAGTGAGATGAAGACGGACGCAGAGACTCCAGCCACGAGGCCACAAGGCAAGAACACACCAAGGAATGCTGGCAAACACCAGAAGATAGAAGAGGCAAACAGTGCATGCTCTCCTAGAACCTCTAGAAATGTGAGATAATACTTTTTTATTGTTTTGAGCCTCCAAGTTTTTGGTAATTTGTTACATCAGCCATATGGAATGAATACATCCTCTCATTTGGTGAGTTAGATGTCAAATATTGGCTGAACAATAATCTACTCTACTTTAGCATCCCTTCAAAAATAATCAGAAAATTTAAAAGGAAATATTATGCACTGATACTAGCAAAATAAATGAACAAATGAATTAACACAAAAATAGCCAAAAGGAAAATGAAGTATCTAGACCAAAGTTTAATTATCCATGAAAGCAATGGAAAATGTGAAGTCTCTAAGAAACCAAAGTAAAAAGAGCTAAAAACAATAGAGTATGAAAGAAAACAGAAAGAAAAAAATGTTCTTTGGATTTGGGGGAAATATACAGACCAAAATAAAAACCAGAAATGAATACTCCATTAAAACAGGCATACCAAAGACATGGTGGGCAAAACCATACAAATTGAAATTGTGTGTGTGTATGCACATCTGTGTGTATATATATATACACACACACAATAAGAAAAGTTCAATGGAAGATTCATTTTTATGTAATTAGTATTTCTAAAGAAGAGACTTAAAATGTAATTTAAAAATTCAAAGACAGAAGAAAACTATGCTGAAATTAAATAAGATCTAATTCACAAATGTAAAGAACATTATGTATTTGAAGAACTTGAAAGAAAAGGAGTGGAGAAGTGGCCAAGATGGCCAAATAGAAGTAGATAGGGTGAGTAGCTCTCGCAAAGAGGAACAAAAGGGGAGAGTAAATACAGCACCTTCAGCTGAAACACCCAAGTACTCTCATTGGGACTAATCAGGGAAACAATTTGACCCATAGAGAACAGAGAAAAGAAAGGCAGGATGACAGCCACCTGGGAGTGACACCCAGCCAGGTGAATCCCCCCTGCCCAGAAAAGTGGAGAGTGAATATGTGACCCTGGAAACCACACTCTTCCAACAGATCTTTGCCACCTTGAGTTGGGAAATCCCCTCCTTAACCCACTTCACCAGTCTAACACACAGAGATACCAGGAGTCTTGGCAGAGCAGCCATTCAGGCACACGTTGGAGCTTCCCAGCAAAAGTAACTGCAGCTCCAGCAAAGCGGGACATTAGATCCCTGTGCATACCCTTAGGAAAGAGGCTGAATCCAGAGGGCCAAGCAATGATAGTCTGGGGGCCCCACTTCCATGGTGCCTCAAAGGATAAGACCCATTGGTTTGGAATTTCAGCCAGCCACCTGCAGCAGTGTTGTGCCTACCTGGGACAGAGTTCTCAGGGAGAGGGGCAAGCCACCATCTTCACTGTTTGGGTGAGTTACCCTTTTCAGCCTGAAGGCTTGGGAGAGTCCAAACCTATGAGGGGCAGATAGGATCCTCCAGTACAGCACAACTGCTCTACCAACACATGACCAGACTGCATCTAAGCAGGTCACTGAGTCATCCCTCCTCACTGGGCAGGACCTCCCAACCAGGGCCTCCAGCCATTCCTGCTGGTGTTCTCTTGCCTGCAGAGATTTGTAAACTTCCTGGGACAAGTTCCCAGAGGGAGGGGTGGGCTGGCCATCTCTGCTATTTGGGTCCTATACTGTCCAGCCTGCAGGCTTTGGAGAGCTCAAGCCAACTGGCAATGAAGCAGTATCCCAGCACTGTACAGCTGCTCTACAAAAGCAGGGCCAGACTGTTTCTTTAAGAGAGTCCCCAATCCTCTTTCTCCTGACTGGGCAAGATCTCCCAACCAGAAACTCCAGCCACCTTCTATAGGTGTGTTCCACCTGGCAATAGGATCATACCTCCCTGGACCGGAGCTTCTAGAGGAAGTGGTAGGCTACCATCTCTGCTGTTTTGCAACCTTTACTGGTGATACTGTCAGCTTCTGGAAAATCCAAGGCAACTGGGGACTGAAGCAGACCCACAGCAAACCACAGCAACCCTATGGAAAAGTGACCAGATTGTGCCAAGAAAAAAAAAAAACCCGAATCTCAAAGACTGAAGGTAGATAAGCCCACAAAGGTGAGAAGGAATCAGAGTAAGAATGCAGAAAATTCAAAAAGCCTAAGTGCCCTCTTTCCTGCAAGTGACCTCATTACCTCTCCAGCAAGAATTTGAAATAGCCAGTATAGAGAAGAACTTAATCCTTCTGATAGGGCTGAAAAACACACTACAGAAATTTCATAATGCAATTACAAGTATTAATAGCAGAATAGACAAAACAGAGGAAAGAATTTCAGAGCTTGAAGACTGGCTTTATGAAATATGACAGGCAGACAAGAATAGAGAAGAAAAAATAAAAAGGAATGAACAAAACCTCTGAGAAATATGGAATACCATATCACACCAGTCAGAATGGCTATTACTAAAACGTCAAAAAATAACATGCTGTCAAGGTTGCAAAGAAAAAGGAATGCTTATACACTGTTGGTCGGAATGTAAATCAGTTAAGCCATCATGAAAGATGGTGTGGCAATTTCTCAAAGACCTAAAGACAGACATACCATTCAACCCAGCAGTCCCATTACTGGGTATATACCCAAAGAAATAGAAATCATTCTGTTATAAAGACACATGCACGTGTACGTTCATTGCAGCACTATTCACAGTGGCAAAGGCATGGAACCAACCTAAATGACCATCAATGATAGACTGGATAAAGAAAACATGGTGCATATACACCATGGAACACTATGCAGCCATAAAAAGAATGAGATCAATGAGATCATGTCCTTTGCAGAGACATGGATGGAACTGGAGGCTATTATCCTTAGCGAAGAAATACAGGAACACAAAACCAAATACCACATGTTCTCACTTAAAAGTGGCAGCTACATGATGAGAATATATGGACACATACAGGGGAACAATACATACTGGGGGTCTTTTGGAGGATGGAGGGTAGGAGGAGGTAGAGGATCAAAAAACAACTAATGAGTACTAGGCTTAATACCTGGGTGATGAAATAATCTATACAACAAACCCCATGACACAAGTTTACCTATGTAACAAGCCTGCACTTGTACCCCTGAACTTAAAATAAATGTTTAAAAATAGAGAAAGAAAAAGACACTTAAAAACATGAAAAGAAATGAAAGCATAAAACTCACTGCATAGTATAAAACTCAATGTAAAGATAAAATATAGTCAAATTCAGACTGCTCTAATGAATTTGTATGTAATTATAGTATATAAGGAAATTTTAGTCTTAAAATCACTTTTCCTCTAGTATAAGAGTTAAAAGACAAAAGTATTAAAAATAGCTTCACCTAAAAACAAAGAACTTCTACAGTGTCATCTTTTATACTAGAAAATACTACAGTTCAGTCTGTATAATCTTGGCTTTTCTCTTTTGATTTTCCATATTCATAAAAATTTTGAAGAAATTTGTTTCTTATATGCATCTTGATATATATGACATGTGATTTGTTTCCTTTTTTTTCCCCAAGACAGAGTCTTGCTCTATTGCCCAGGCTGGAGGGCAGTGGTGCAATCTCTGCTCTCTGCAACCTCTGCCTCCCAGGTTCAAGCAATTCTCCTGTCTCAGCCTCCCAAGTAGCTGGGATTACAGGCATGTGCCACCATGCCTGGATTTTTTTTTTACTAGAGATAAAGCTTCACCATGTTGGCCAGGCTGGTCTCTAACTCCTGACCTCGCAATCTGCCTGCCTTGGCCTCCCAAAGTGCTGGGATTACAGGTGTAAGCCACCACGTCCAGCCGTGATTTGTTTCTTATATGCATCTTGACATATGTGACATGAATAAAAAACAATTATTGTGACTTTGGTTAAGTAATTATATTCTTTACTAAATAAAAAAATGGCCATCTAAGTTTCCTTCCAATACCATGTATCTATAATTCTTACTCTGAGCCATTCTTTTGGTTGAATGAAAAGAATTTTAGAAAGCAACAGTAATTGGCAGCCATATAGATGTATATTGGATGCATTAATAAAATATACTAATGTCAATGAATTAATAACTGTGACCTCTATAGGAGTCAACCTTTTAAAGGTATATTAACATATTTACATTCTGTATCAAACATTAGGCAAACAAATCAACTGGTATAACATTACCTTTTTGTGGATCTGCCAAAAATAAATTTTATTAATAACCTAGAAAGGCAGCCTAATCACTAAGGCTTTTTAAATATTCATGTGTCATGCAATTTGTTAAACTGTTGCAAGAAATTAGCACTCATTATGTGACATATAGTCTAATATAATATTTTGGTGAACTGGAAGATATCATATAGATTAACTGCACATTTTTCACCTTTTTTGAAGGATGACATGGCAAGAATTAAATACTCTATGTTTTATCAAAGAAAAAATTATGTATGAGTTATGGTCCTTGGGGTAAGTGGAAGTCAACATGAAAATGACTTAATAGGCAAATATTAATTATCTACTACATTTTCAGAAATATGTAAAGTGGCAATGTGAAGATAGTCATTGAAAATGTATTTTTTACACTTGAGATGTTTGTATTCAGACATTTCTTGCAGATAAAACTGATAGCATATGCATTTTAAAATCAGGGTCAACCCAGAGATCATTTCTGCTTTTCACAGGTGATAACAGCAATGCACACTTTTCTGAGAGGCAGATGAGGATTCAAAGCCCATGACCATATCCTGCCATTGCTCCACTTCTTATCATGTTTCTCTGGTGACATTATGTAGGCTAAGATTGTTTTCAGTCCTAGAAACTCTGATACTATGGAATTTCTAGTTTGCTGGAGAGGCCGGTACAACCCAGTGCATAAGAAAACTTAAAACCTTAGGGAGTTTTCCTAATATCAATTACATTACTGATTTAGGTAATTGCTACCTTCTTTTACTACATTCCTTAGAAATAAAAAAAAAAAGAGCATGTACCAGTCTGCTTTCCCATTGCTATGTTTATAATACACACACATCCAATTACAATGTTTCCCAGGAAAATTCTACCTCAACTATCCCAGAAAATTGGATTGCCAAAAATGTGAATAAATTTTAATCTTCATTCACACTGTCAGTTTCAAAGTACTGTCTAATGCAGACAGGTTTTATGTTGCTCACACATCCAAATTATTAGTTGTGACTGTTGAAAATAGTATGTTAATTATAAGCCAGCAGTCTCGGCTCAACTGAAGAGAGTGTAAAAGACATAAGCAATATCACCTTTTGGTCTAGGAAAGGGTAAAAGTCTTAGGTATGTTATATATTTATGATTCTTTCTCTTATGTGTTGAGCTTTGTATGGATCCCTCCATTCTAATATAGATCTCTTTTCTTGTTGTTTGTTGATGGCGGGAAATTGGAGTGAATAAACTCTTAAATACATCTCAACTTAATAATTTCACATTTTATAGTACTTTGTCTATATAGCACAATTTCTAAAATAGGTACTTTTATTTCCCTAGATGAACCAGATTATCTTAGTGAATTCTGGGATTCAATTATAGGATCTGGGAGGGGCTGTAATATGGGAGGGTTTGTGTATACACTTATTTATCCTTCAACTATAGAAAACCATGCTTCATGCATAGTAAGCTAAGCCAGGCAAAAGTTATTTTCCTTAAAATGCACATATAAATACCAGATATTATAAAATTATTATTTTTATAATTACTAGATATTAGAAAAGTACTCAGTTTTAACCATATTATTTTATGTTATTTATTACAGGACAGCATGAAAGAAATTGGTAGCAATTGCCTGAATAATGAATTTAACTTTTTAAAAAGACATTTATGTGATGATAATAAGGTAATGATAATTATTTGGAGTTTGTCCTTCAAGCTTGATTTTATAAAAGCTTATATTTTTTGTGCCTCTGTTAGACAATTATATGAATACTATTAATATATGCAATCTGGCCACATAATTCCCATTGATTAAATCATATTATAGTCCTCTTTTATATTTTTATTTTACAAATAGCCCTGTGGTTATTAAATAACAATTTTCTTTTCTGTTTTACTATTCTATTTTTTACCTTGAAAATACTATAATTGTTGAATTCAAAGACACATCTGTCTTTTATTTCTAAATTTCTTTTTTTTGAGACAAAATCTTACTCTGTCACCAGGCTGGAGTGCAGTGGTGCAATCATGGCTCATTGAAACCTCTGCCTCCCAGGTTCAAGCAATTCTCCTGCCTCAGCCTTCTGAGTAGCTTTGACTACTCAGGAATGACCTAATTTTTGTATTTTTTAGTAGACACAGTTTCACCATGTTGACCAGGATGATCTCGATCTCCTGACCTCATGATCTGCCCACCTCAGCATCCCAAAGTGCTGGGATTACAGGTGTGAGCCACTACACCCAGCCTCTAAATTTCTTATACAGAAAAATACTTGTTAATGTGATTGCTTGCACACATACAAATATAAGTCATTCATATAATTTAGTTGGAAGCATCCTGAAGATGTTTCTTTCAATATTTGCTTATCACTAAATGCTTATCACCTCTAGTTGGTATAATAGTACACTTTGCAAAACCTAAAAAGTTTATGCCATTTCTCCCTACAGAAACTAGTGTGCTATTTGATAGTCTTTTTTAAAACTCACAGTAGCTAAGTTAGCCTCATAAATTCCTATTTTAGTCCTTAGCTTTCTTTTTTAGATTTCAAAATAAATTTTTAATTTCTTAATTTAAATATCTGAAAAACTTAATGTTTTACGTGACTGCAGTCTTTTATTTTCCTATTATCAGCTACTCATCTATAGCTCAGAAGATGCAAGAAATACTAAGAAAAACCATACATACCTCTTATAATATATTATTGCTTCCGGAAGCCTTCTCCTTTGGTTATCACGCTTAAAATCAAACAATCTTGTAACATGTTCACCCACAAGCGATAAAATCACATAGGCATAATAGAGGAAAGAAACTTTATAAGTCAAGATAATCATTAAACCAAGTTCTATGAACTTCATGCTGTCACCTAGGAGCTAAACAGTTTTAGTTCTGTAACTTGTCAGTAACGTGATTTACTGGAATAGAAAACTGGGGTGGAGGTGGGGCATTACTGAGCAATACAGCTCAGGCTCTAGGCTCCTTAAGAAAGCTTATCATTTCTTAATATTTTATTTGAACCACAGCCCTTCTGACTTTTTCCTATAATAGGAAGGTATGTTTTTATTCCGTGCTGCTCGCAAGTTGAGGCAATTTCTTAAAATGAATAGCACTGGTGATTTCGATCTCCACTTATTAAAAGTTTCACAAGGCACAACAGTACTGTTGAACTGCACCAGCAAGGTAAGCTAAGGACTATTTACTTTAAATAAAAATATAAACCACTCCTGTGCCAAGATGCCACAATTCTGATGATCATATCCATTATCATAGACTCCTAAGTGCTTATTATCATCTAGATTTGAAGTATTTTTTTTTACTTAATTCTGGAAGAGGAAAGACTCAGTTTGGAAATACCTATATATCTCTTGGCTAGAGTGAACTCTTTGTGAAAGGGGAGTAACAAATAAATAAATAAATGCTTCATTGCCATAATAACTTCCAAGGATACTAGGGTGATACATTGGGTGGGGAATGGAAAATATCTCTCTCTAAAACATATTAATAGTTTTTATCCATATGTGTATACATTTATAAGAACTCCTAGTCAATAAAACAGAAAATCAAATGTATTTAACAAATATCTTTATATGCTTAAATTAGGCATATACATGTCCCACAACTTCCCTTTATTTAAATAATTTTGATACAAATAGGGCTAATTTTTTCCTACTTTTCCACTAGTGCTTATGAACTAAAACAATGAAACCAAATATGGAAGACATCATCTAGAGACTAGACAGCAGTTTTCTTACCTACATATGCAGAAAAATATAGTATCTACATTATAGGATTTGAAAGCATTAAATTACATAACACATATAAAGTGCTTAGTAATAAAAAGCTTTCAATGTTTAATACAATGTTTTATTTTATTTTTATTATTCACCTCTTTATGGATTTTACCAACTGTCACACAAAATCAAAAGGTTATTTTATGGTTTTAAATGTTTTCCTAAATAAAATTTTTATGACTTAATAAGAATTTTGTTTTGTTTGAGCAGTAGTTTCCCATAGAAGGTAAAATGGTAAGATTATCTTTGAACCCTATTGACAGTGATAAAAATGTATTATCTATTATATAACTTGAACAACCTCATTTATCATTGCTTTTTGTACTTGATGGAAGCCAGTCTCCTCTTGGTGTGGTGGATTTGCTAAGCTTATTTCCAATCTTGGGCCCTTACCTTTGTTCCTGAGAGGGCGTTTCTACTTTTTTTTACCTATAAATTGGATCTATTTGATTCTATGCCTTCAAGGCTTAGCTCAAGATTCATGAAGACTTCCTACTCTAGTCTACCATTCTTCATTCCTACTTACAGTGATTTCAAAGTACTGTCTAATGTAGGTAGTTTTTATGTTGCTTGTACATCCAATTAATTAGTTGTGACTGTTGAAAACACTATGTTGATTATAAGCCTCAAGTCTCATCTCAACTGAAAAGAGTGTAAAACAGACAACTGATATCACCTCTTGGTCTAGGAAGGGGTAAAGGTCTTAGTATGTTAAATATTTGTGATTCTTTCTCTTACGTGCTGAGCTTTCTGTGGATCATCATGTTCCAAAATTAACTAACTATAGAGAAGCAAAATATGCAAATAATTTAAATCTTTAAATTAAATTATATTACAACATTAATTAATTTGATACAAGTCACCTTTTTCTTGAAATAACAAGGCAAGATATTAAAGCAGTCAGCTACACTGAATTTTCTTCATGAGACAGGGATGTTACAAGCTTTTTACTATTACTATTACTATTGTTTTATTTCTTTTTGTTTCTGATAAGAGAAGCTTAATAAAATATATGGCCAGGATTTAACAATTTCTTGTTAACTTTATTTTTATATTAATTAAAATTTAAGTTTTATCTCTGCTAGTATACCCTACTATGTTAATTTTTCATACCTCACAGCAGTTAACACAGTGCTAGGCATATCTACAAAATTATGGATTCTGGGAATTCAGAATATTGAACTCTCTTGCTTCTTTCTGACATTCCATTTCTAAATCATATTAATATTTTTCTATCTTAACAATAAGAAATTTAAAGTAGAGTCTCAAATAGATTAGACAAGTTGAAGGTAATATGAAAATTAGCAATTACAAACAACTGGAGGATCAATGAGGAACTATTCAGTAATATAAATGTGACTTTGTTTTTAAGGTTAAAGAAAGAAAACCACCTGCCCTGGGTGAAGCCCAACCGACAAAGAGTTTGGTGAGAATTATTTTATATAATTTTCCCTATGGTTCATCAGCTCTTTACTCACCTTAATTCTTAATTTTTCATTTTGAATTGTTTCTTTTTGTAGCTGGTTTTGAAATAATTTATTACAACATTGATAAAAGGAGAAGTGAGATGCCCCTCAAAACTGGGAGTCTTTTCAATTGCATTTTATAAACACACTATTTTAAAATAGAAGCTGTTAGGGCAAATATCAAAGCATAACTTTTTTAAAAGGCAGCAACATTAAAATATTGTAGCTAGCAGGTAAAAGACATGAAAAAATAATTTATATAGGAGAAAATAAAATAGATGACAAATACATGAAGAAAAATAATCATCCCTGTTACTTTGTAAAGAAATAAAAATTAAACAATAAGGACCTATCTTATATCTTTTATTAGTGTCTATTGTACAGAATAGATAATATATAATAGTATATAAACACTATATATTTATATGTATACTACTAGATATTATTAGATAAATTATACAATAATATGGAAAATATTTATGAATGACTTAATAAGGCAGAACACTTAACTGAATCTGACTAAACTTTAATATGATATAGGCATTAATTAGGTTGAGGCATAGAAAAATGAGCACACCTTATTCATAAAAGTGATGGCTTCTTTTACATTTCCATTACTTGACCAACAGCTTTATGGCAACATGGAAATTCCTTAATTTTTTCAGAAAAGCGAAGTCAGTCTGTACACTCTGGGATTTAGGAAACTCTAGGGATTCCATACAAAGTGGAACATCTGAAATAAATACAGGAGCTAAAAACAATATAAACACCCTGAAGACTTTTCACTAAGAGAATTTGGAAAGAAAGTTCAGAAAAGAAAGAAAACAACAATATTCCCAGGCTTACAGGGGTAAAACCAAGATGCCCTATTTTTGTCTTTTCAGTGAATGCTTATTCTTGGTCTCTGAGGAAAAGTATGAAATTTTCACATCTATATATTTCAAATCTGCTTAGGCAAGATTTGAAATATATAGATGCATTATATATTTCACATTATATATTTGCTCTTAAAAAATTTCAATTGGCACTTTAAAAAATTGTCTGGGACCCCTTATTGGAAAGAATATGAAAAGTTTGCTTTATATTTCCCTTTGAGATCTGTCATTTAATGTTTGAAATGTGTACTTTAAAAAGTATGTGCTAGTGTTACTAAATGCATGGCAAAAAGAGATACGAGTTTGTAGCCAAATTAAAAATAGGACAGAGAAACCAAGATTCTGTCATTATGTTTACTTGACATATGACCTTAGCAGCTGATTTATCTTCTTTGCAGATCAGTTTCTTCATCTGTGATATGAGTTTAAATCATCAAGTTCAAAAGATTATTACGCAAATAAAATGAAGTATGTAAAACACTGCACAATGCGTAACTTAGAGAATACCCAATGACTTATCTAAATTATCTAGTTACCCAACAACTAGTAATAACTAGTTATAATAGGTTTTATATTGCTTGCAATTCAATTACTTAGTACTGATTGTTGAAAGCACTATATTGATTTTAAGCCTCAAGTCTGGGCTCAACTGCAAAGAGTGTAAAACAAACAACTGATATCACCTCTTGGTCTAGAAAGGGATAAAGGTCACTGGTATGCTTTATATTTGTGATTAACTAGTTGTTATCAAAGTGAAGAATTAATCCACCCTGCACTGTTCCCATTCTCACAGTTCAGAGGACTCAGAGAACTATTACTGAGTCTATGCAGAGCTACTCCTTTACATGTCTGTTCCTGCCAGGTATCTTTCTTCCTATTTGTTGTACAGGTAGCTCTTTTTAAGATTCTTATTAGGTGCTAAAACCTAGCTTATGAGGCAGGCATCTGACATAATCTGGTGAAGGTTAATTGTTGGGGTAGAGCTTAGGGCACAAGCTCCATCAGTTATATATATCCTTATTAATTATCTTTGCCAAAATAATCTGAGTATTTTCAGAGTCAATTATTCTTTCCACTAAAAATACATTTTTCTAC